>NC_081426.1:87334164-87644671 GCF_949786415.1 Peromyscus eremicus | reverse complement strand
AAAGCTGGGCAGGTGTTGTAAGCGTTTTGGAAAGTTGTTCACAACTCATGTGAATAGATAGACGATAAAATGAAGATAATGTAGATATATAAATATCAAACAAGGAGTGGTAGGTTTTCTTTTTCATATGATTCTTTCTAACTGTAAAAACAGATACACACATACATCGTGAAAAGAGAGAAAAGAGAGTCGCATAAAAAAGAAAGTGGGGAGGTAGCTCACTTAGTTACATACCAAGCACAGGAACCTGAGTTCAATCCCCAAGCCCACACTGAAGAAAATCAAACACACCAGTAGGCTCAGTGCACACTTGGAATCCCAGCACTTGCAAAGCAGACAGATGGGTCCCTGGAGCTCACTGGCCAGCCAGCCTAGGTCAGTTGGCCATCTCCTGGCCAGTGAGAGACCCTGTTCCAAAAACAAGGTGGGCAGAGCCAGAGGAGGAAGGATGCTCAAGGTTGTCCTCTGGTCCCTGCGTTCTCTCTCTCTCTCTCTCTCTCTCTCTCTCTCTCTCTCTCTCTCTCTCACACACACACACACACACACACACACACACAATTTTAAAGTGAATACAATTCAAAATTTATCCAAATGAAGTTCAGGAACTTTTATGGCTATTCTTGACACCAAGGGTTGGATCATCTTGGCTACTGATGAAACTGTGAAGTGAGAAGGTCATAGTGAGACTGTCTAGGTGGAGAGGCCTTTAGAAAGTGTATAAGGTGTGTGTGCCTGTGTGTATGGATACAGGGCAGAGTGATAACTCTCTATTTCCTCTTCATCTCCATGAAAGCGTTTTCCACAGAAGATTGTTAATGGCCTCTTACCAGTTTCCTGAGACCCCCCCACATCCTTCAATATTTAATAATAGTGTCACTTATTCATAAGAGCCTCTCACCTGACTAGGAAAGGCTTGCTTGTCACTGTGGGGGGTGTGGCATGGCATTCTCATGGTAAGCAGTTGGGTCTCCAGTCAGGGATAAGTTTGCAGCGCCTCTAAACCCAGATGCCCAGGAAAAGCAAATACACAGAAAATTATCCTTAAAAATCATAAAAAAATAAGATTTATGTAGGAAGCACATACATTTACTAAAAGGTAAAAATGTGGTACCTTCTGAAGTTTAAATCTTGAACATAACAACTTACTAAATAATCACTCACCACCAAAGAACAAATCATGCTAAACGCCCAACCACAGAATCTTACAGAACCCGACCCCTTCCTAAAACAGAAAGATAAAGTCTGTCTTGTAAACATGAGTGCTCTGGTTCCCAGTGGCAGGATAAGAAACATCTTTCCCAAACTGAAGCCAAGCAATCTGGAAAGTGAACTCTGCTGGCCAGAAGCCAATGGACGTTGAACTTATGGTTAGAGCTCTGTTAAACAATACTGCAAGTCGAAGAAAGGCGCCAGGTCCAATAACCCCCTCCCTCCTACTGGGTGGGCCACACCCCATGTGGATTAAAGGCTGGTATTGACTGAGGACAAGGGGCTCCGGAGAGAAGTTGTGTTGACTGACATGGGTGTGTCGGGGCCACAGATAGACTAGTGACTTGCTCATTGTTGTATGCTGTTGCCTTCAGGTATCTGCATTTCATGACACAGGAAGTAGATTGCAGATTAATTATACAGCTCTTTGCTAATGAAGTTCTGTGATTAGGCTCTGCCTTTCCCTGCTTCTCTAAACACTATTTGTCTTAAATTACAAGTTACATTTTCTGTGAGTCATTAATCTCTCTAATTCATTTCTTTCCATCCAGAGATCCATAAATAAACGGACCCCACCAATAAGCAACCCAAACCATGACAGATGGTAGTGATTCTAATACTGTGTTTGTAGAGTTTTTCATAGGTGGGACCTACAGGAAATCTTCAAATTACTAGGTCTACCTATATTTAAAGGAAAGATAAGTGTTACTAATATAGGAACACCACGTTAGTGGAGTTAAGGAAAGGAAAGTGAATACCATTGTCTTGTCAACTTGACACAATCTAGAATCAACTGGGAAGAGTCTCAATGAAGGCTTCCTTTCTGGTCTGTGGGGGGTTGGTCTGTGGGGGGTTGTCACAGTTATGTTAATTGATGTGGGAAGATCCAGGCTAAAAGTGAGTGATGTCATTTCCTAGGTTAGGGTCCTAAACAAGCATGGAGGAAGCTAGCTGAACCGGAAAGCGTGCATGCCTATGAGTTCATTTCTCTCAGTTCTTGACTCTGGGTGTGATGTGACATTTGAAGGTCCTGCTGCCTTAACTTCCATGTTGTGATGGACTGCAGCCTGTTATTGAGAGTGAAAATAAACCCTTCATACCCCTAATTTTCTTTTAGTCAAGGTACCTTTGTCATAGCAACAGAAACTAGACTAGGACAGTGAGGTTATGTACTAGATTATTAAATATTTATATATAACATTTCTATTAATTTTAGAATAGGTGTCTCAGTTAGGGTTTCTATAGCATGAAGAAACACCATGACAATGGCAACTTTTATAAAGGAAAAACATTTAATTGGGGTGGCGGCTTACATTTTCAGAGGTTTATTACCATCATAGTGTGACATGGTGGCATGCAGTTAGACATGGTGCTAGAGAAGTAGCTGAGTGTCCTACATCTTGACTTGCAGGCAACAGGAAGTGGTCTGTCTCATTGGGCGTGGCTTGGGCATATATGAGACCTCAAAGCCTGTCTCCACAGTGACACACTTCCTCCAGTAAGACCACACCTACTCCAACAAGGTCATACCTCCTAATAGTGCCATTCCCTTTGAGGGCCATTTTCTTTCAAACCACTGTTACTATTTCTTTTACCATTTATTATAATATGATACTTGGGGACAAATATAAGATAAAAACCTGAGACAGTCACCATAGCCATGACACACCTGCCACCGTTCACCTTCCAGCTCCAAAAGGGCTGTGCAACCTTCCGACCCCTACCCTTCTTCTTCAGGGGCCATTCTTTCTCTCATCCTGAGTCTGCCAAGGACTCTGTGACCCATTCTGGCCAACCAAATGTGAACTCCACCTCTCGAACCAAATGCTCTATTCAATTGGACAACAGACCACAAAGTAAACAAAATTCCCATAACATTTCCTTCTTTTTGTTTAATTAAGAAGGAAGGCTTTAATTTTAACATAGTAAAATTATATACAACAAAAACAGTTATCAAGTAAGAATTACAGTTACAATATCATGTTCATTTGTATTTGGTAAAATTAGAGAATATATTTTATTATCTGTCTTATCTTTGTGAGTCTAAAGTTTTATACCTAACTTACTTTTTATCATAACTAAAGAAAACTATAAGTTTAATTATTTAGTCTTTAACTCCATTAAAGACCCCAGAAAGGTATAATGTTACCTAACAACAGGGACATCTGGCTGCCTGAACAGTTACCACAAGTTTTTCTCTAATATTGAGCCATCCAACTTTGGCATATAGGCCTAGTATATCTGACAGACATTTTTGAAAAGCAGGGAATTTTGAAGGACTTTCCTACCTAGTCTTGGCAAAGTTTGGCAGTTGCTTTTTTTTTTTTTTTTTTTTTTCATCCTGCTGGTCCAGTTTGGAGAGTAACTGTCAGCAATTAAGGCAAGGGCAGTTTCTTTGTCCAAATGGCTAGCTTTTGCCATAAAGAAAACAGACTCCATACAGAGTTTCTTTGATGTCCATCATCTTCCCTGAAGTAGATTGGTGCTGCCAGGAGCAGACATGTCTCACGGTCATGAAAAACCTTAGGTTATTAAACATATTAAATGCCATATTCTGTAGGTTTTGAAGTGTTTGAAGACTATCTATATATCTAAATATATCTGTGTATGACCTTGAAAACATACCTAACCAGGACTATAAGTTTGATTATTGTAGATGACTATTAATCTGTATTTCTTAATTAGGTATTACATTTTTAAATGAGATGCATAAACACAATACACTAAACAAGAATAGAAACACACAGCATAACAAAATTAACTTTAAATTTGAATCAATAAACCAGAATCCATACCAATGTAAAATATTTTGAGATTAATAGTTGTTTTTTAGATTAAAGTAGATTCAATAATATATCCTTTTACCTCATCATTTCTATATCCTATCCCCCCTTTTTCCTTTAGAAAAAGATCTTTGAATTTAACTCTTTTGTTTAGCTTTTTTTTTAAACTATTACCAATAACAACTTGTAACCAATGCCCTTTAAATGATAAACATCTATAACCAATCTTTGGGGAATGTGGGCATTGTTTTCTCTAGACTACTTCCTGTTGTCTGGGCCCCTGGAATCTTTGGGGGAACCTTGAGAAAATCAGGAGAATTGGAAAGTCTTGGCTAGAGTAGTCTGTGAGGCTGGATCATCTCAGCCAATAGCCTTGAAGCTGTTCTGGACATTGTTGGGATCATCTTGGCCATCTGTTTTTAATGGTGTTTAGTCTCCTTGTTCTGAAAATATATAAACTTTTAAAGGTAACATACATTTTTGTATTAATAAAACTATCGACTGTATGTTGTACACAAGTTAGCCAAAGATAATTTTTTTATTTGTTTTATGTTTGAGTAGGTAAAATATACATTACATGTTTTGTAGTTTTTCTAGGTTTATTATGTCTGTAGTCAGGATTTTCAGGGGATCTTCCCTGATCAAACTTGATCCATATCAACCTGGAATGAATCCACAGCCTCTCATTTCCTGTGGAAATAAAGGCCTACCTCTTAGCCAGAGTAAGATATCTTTTGACTTATAGTTTGAAGTCAAGATATTTTTAAAATCCAGCAGTTTTCATAATCCATCGTATCTTAGCAGCTGTCATTCCTTCATTAGCAATCAGAAAATCTAAAGACAACACAATAACACACAGGATGCAGACTCTCTGTATGTGTCCCATCTTTGCGTGGCTTTTTTCCCCTTAATATTATTTTTTCTTTAAAGACTTTATTTTTAAACTATTTTTTTTTCTGCGACTGTCTATACCATTCTCTTTTCTCTCCCAATCCTATGTACATTTTTAAACACTCCGTAACCCATCTGGACCTGTCTTTACTGCATATCATGCGGCTTAGTTCATGGCCTGCTAATGGGGCAGTGCTCACGCCGATGACTCAAGCCTACAGGTAGCAGCCATGGCTGGCATGAGAGACATGAGACTAGGAAGCCACATTTGGCTCCATTTTGGGGTATTTAGAAACTTTTTAGCTTTCTCAGGTCTTCCGTGGATGTAGGTGTAGGATACTTTGGCTCCATTTGTTGTGATTTCTGTTACCATTTATGGCCAGCTGAGTGTGAACCCCACCTCTTGAACCAAATGCTCTATTCAATTGGACAACAGACCACAACACAAACAAAATTCCAGTAACAAACCACCACAGTAGACCTAGTAGAAACTAAATTGTGGGTCTTCATGTAGGTTTCCTGGCAATCTGTACCTAAAAATGTCAATAACTTCAATTAAAGTAGAAGGTGTTGTTTATCTTCACATGTCTTTATTTTTGCAATTCTATCAACAGAAATTTTATTGGTGCAAAATCGTTTTAAGATATTTTTAAATCAAGTAGTTTCTAATTTCCTGTTCATAAATATTGATATTTGATCATTATAAAACCTAGACTCATGTTGTCTTAATATTTCCATATATTGGGTACAAAATAAATGTATCCTTTTAGTTTTAAAATTTTAACCTCTTCCAAAATCTTTATATTAGTAATATAGAAATATCTAGTTGTATGATTTTTAAGGATAGATTTTAGATCCTCACAGCAATATTTATTAAGCATTCATTATTGCTAGCTAATGGGGTATTGTGATCTCAAGGCACAGAAAATCTTCTGGGGGCAGGAAGAAGCTGGAGAGCTGTCTCAACAGTTCAGAGTACTGGCTGTTGTTCCAGAGGACTCACATAGTGGCTCATAACCATCTCTTAGTCCAGTTCGAGGGGATCCGATGCCTTGTTCTGGTCTCCATGGGCACCAGCCTTCTGACATTCAAAGGCACCAGTCATGAATGTGTTGTACAGACATATATGCAGCTAAAACATCCATACAAATAAGTGAAAATAACATTTAAAATCTACTGGGAGACACAGACTTGAGATAATAAGACATTCATATGGTCATTGTGCACTTCAAGCAATAGAATAAATACTGTAATCAATTTAGTAATTCATCAGCTTCATTTTTGTGAAACATAAACATTTATACTAGCCACAGGGCCCCATAGGTCTGTGGATCAGGCCATTGCATCAGTACCACAGTGTCTGTTTCTCCCTCCATCTCTCAGCTTCCTTATTTTTGGAATGACATTCTTCGGTAGAAGACAGATTTCAACAATTCCAAATTCACTGTCATAGAAACAGGAACATCAACTCATTAGTTCCTGCAAATGTCAGGGTTGGCTCTGGTTAACCATTCATAAGTCACATGTCCACTTTCCATTGCCAGCGCCGTGGGATCGGTGGCACACCATTCTCAGTGGCTCTCTGATTTTGTGCACTGAGTTAAGGTTGGGTGAATCGCTAAGAAGCAATGAGGTGTTAGTGGCTGAAGAAACAGAACAAGTCTCTTTCACGTGAGACCATCAATTCTGTTAAACAGCAAGAGCTCCCAGGAGGACTTGTTGGATGACTTTTTGGTTGTACAAATTTCTACTTTATGCCAAATGCAACTAAAACTGCATTTTACAAGGAAATATCTACACTACCTTATTTGAGATGAGCAAACAGGATTCCTGTAAGGAAACTAATGCCCATCAAAGAACTGAGCAGTATTTGTGTACCACTGAAAAGCTCAAGGCAGGAAAAATACACGGTGAAAAACAAGAGACTGGTTTCAGAGGATTAGTGTCAAAATGTAGGGTGAGGAAAAGAAAGCACTGTTCAAAAGCATTGTAGAGTAAATAAGAAGATTGATGGTGGAATCAGTGGTGTTCACTCCCAAATTCGTCAACTGATCATCCGAAGGTCTCTGTCACCAGCTGTGGAGGTGTCTCACCAGCACAGAAACATAAGTGACTAGTGTAGAGGTGGGAGGAGATGCTGAAGAGATGGCCCAAACAGTAAGAGTGTGTGCTGCACAAGCGTGAGAACCTGAGTTCAGATCCCCAGCATCCACATAAAAATTGAGGCCTGGCAGTGTGCTCATCTGGAACCCCAGCCTTGTAGGGGATGTAAAGAGGAAGATGCCTGAGACTTGCAGGTCTCCAGCCTGGCTCCAGGTTCAGCAGAGACCATATCTCAAAGAAATAGATGTAGAGTGATAGAGAGGACACTGGGCATCCTCTTCTGGTCTCTGTGTGTGTACAGGAACAAGCAAGTACCCCTGCACACACACATATGCACACGCCAGATAAACATTGCGATGGCTAATCTTGCTTGTTGACTTGACACATCTTGGAAGAGGGAACCTCAACTGAGGAACTGTTTAGATCAAGTTGGCCTGTGACCATGTCTATAAGAGACCTTGGTCGCTAATTGATGTATCAGAGCCCACTGTAGGCAGTACCATCCCTAGGCAGCTTTGGAACGGTAGCTGAACATGATTCTGGAAGTGAACCAGTTTGCAGTGGTTCTTGACTCCATGTTCTGCTACCATTTCAAAGACTGGAATATTATTGCAAATATAATAAAATAATATTGCAAAGATGAGAAATGAAGGGAGAAACTGTTCTGCTCTGACTTCTCTCAATGATGGGTTGTGACCTGATAGCAAAACTTTCCTCCCAAAGTTGCTTTTAGGTGTATTTATCACCACAATGGAGAGCAAACTACTGAGCACACGTGCACGCTTGCACGCACACAGACTTTTTAATGTAATAATAAGTTACCCTGATTTCTAAGTGCAGTGATTAAAAGTTTCCAAGCACAAAAAAATGTTTTATGGCTTTCATATTTTGGTCTTGTGTAAATAAACCCATAAATAACAACTAATTTTTAATTGGAATTTATTCTTTCTTTGAGAAAAACATTTACTGTTTTGGAAAACAACTTTGCTCATGTTTTTTGGAAATATTTCTTGAATAATAATCTTTAACATAGCAGGTCAGTTACATAAGCAGGAAATAAATTATCAGTAAACACATAACTGTGTTTTTCCACCAGACCAAGATGTTCCAGTGGTTTCCTAGTACATGAGTTTGCTTTATTGAGATATATTTCCATAAACCAGAGGCCATTGCCAGTCACTAACACCACGAGTGTGCCATAAATAAATCAAAACAGAGGCACATTGAGAGAATACTATAGTAGAAATCCAAGCTTGCAACAGTCATACAGCAAAAAGTGAAGAATACCATCTTTTGTGAGTTCACAGATCTTTCCAGTGTGGAGACAGCCTAGTGATTATATTAAAACCTAGCTGTTTCCCTCTACTTGCAACATTTGTGTGTCTGTTACAGCCTTTATGTTACGTTCTCATAAAGTTTCTCATGCTCACCTTCTCGTGGAAGGTTTATGGCAGTTGGCATTGGTGTGTTTTCATGTCTGCCTTTATATCTGAGCTCAGTAAGGACTGTGATTAGCACCTGCTAAATACCGAGCGAAGTAAAAAAACAAAAACAAAAACAAAAGCAAACCAACAACAACAACAAAATCCTAACAGATTCTTCTACCTATGACTTCCCAAACTCCTGGTGATCATCTTTGTTAGATTCCTGTGTTAAGTTCCTTGGAGCTCAGTTTTACATTAATCAGCCCCCAAGTATATGTTTGCTTGTAGAATTAGATGATGAGTCTTGAAGTGGGTGGCAGGGATGGCAACTTGAAACCCAGGTGTAGTCGACAATGTCTGCTGTATTCCCCAGATAAATTTGGGGGAAAAAAACCAAACAAACAAAAAGCTCTGTTGGTAAAAGACATAGATGGGGCGTCTACTAGGGGAGAGAAAGGAATCACTATAATGGAAGAGGTTGGTAATGGAGACTTGGGAGGAGGCGAATATGATCAAATTGTGTTATATACATGAATGAAAACAGCACAGTGAAACTCGATAGTTTGAATAATTAACATACGCTAAAAAGGCACCTCTATCTTCTCTTGGGAGTTAACCTATACCAATATGTTTGGCAAATTCTTGGCTCTCCTCCAAGGATGTTTTAGGGAGGAAGGAGACTCTGATGTCTTCTGAGAAAGAATTCATTCCAAAGGAAAAAATAATCCAGTATGACAAATCATGCCAACTATGTCTTCTTTATTGTGGTCCCAAAGGGGATTCCATGGTCAATCATGGTGACCACTTGGTCTACTCTGCCAGTCCTACTAGATCCATGGAAGGCCATGCTTTCCTAAATACTGTCTGACATGGAGGTGTGGGGTAGAGAACCTTGGGGTCCCTCCTGTGGAACATATAATACAGCTGGGTCGAGTGGCCGCCTCCACCTGCCTCACAGCACTTTATCCCATTCAACCATATAGTCCCAGGGGGAAGAAATTCCTGGTCCCAGCTTCTCTTTAGAGACCATAGTATTTCTGACCTTCTTCCCTTGGAGCAGTGGCTTTTGATGGAATCTCTGCCAACAGCATACCTGCTCCCTTGGGAAGCCCAAAGGAGCAGCTTTGACAGACAAGACTGCTCCTGCCCATATCTCTTGCTCTTTATGCTCAACACTGGCACCCACTTTTCAAAGCTTTCTCTGTGTCCTTGTGATGAAGCACAAAAGAGGTGAGCTGACCTCTGACCTTTGTATTTTGGCCAGCCAGGAGTAGGGCTGGTGAGACAGGCCTGTGATCCCCCTTGTACCTGACTGAGGGATGACTTTGCTTGAAAGTCCCTTTATCTCTGATTCTCCGAGTCCATGCCAGCCTGCAGATAGCCCCATATCCCAAACATTAATGGGGATGCTGTGCCACATTTTGGCTTTTGGTCCAAATTACATCCCCAGTTCATACTTACCATAGTTGATGAGGCTTTGGGGCACTTGACCACTTAGCTACTAAATCTGATTTCTGATAATCCTGCATGTGGCCATCTATTATGTATTGTAAGATGAATTGCTAATTGCTAAAAGACATGGAGCCAAGTATTGGAGTGAACGCTGAAAGGTCAGAGAAGTAGAACAAGCCACAGCCAACCTCACCTTGACAACTCCTCATCTGATCCTGTTTCCACGAATCCTCAGACTGAAAGCTTCTGAGTCCTCACCCAAATGGATCTCAGCTGAACTGCTGCTAAAAGCCTAAAAGCCTAAAAGCTTAAAAGCCTCTAATTCCTGGTTCTCATGCCTCATGCCTTATGTACCTTTCTGCTTCCTGCTATCACTCCCTGGGATTAAAGACGTGTGTCCTTCCCAAGCAAAGACATGAGATCTCAAGTGCTGTGATTAAAGGTGTGTGCCACCATGCCTTGCTCTGTTCCCAGTGTGGCCTTAAACTCACAGAGATCCAGATGGATCTCTGCCTCCCAAGAGATAGGATTAAAGGCATATGTGCCAACACTATCTGGCCTCTATGTCTAATCTAGTGGCTGTTCTGTTCTCTGACCCAGGATAAGTTTTATTAGGGTATACAATATATTGGGGGACACAATATCTCACCACAAGCTATCAGTTCCTTGAGTCTGTGCTAACTGTGAGAATCAGGATGGATCATGGCCCATCTTCCATACAGGAAAGCACCTCTCTAACACTGCAGAGGTACTGAGAATTGTGAGATGTGGCCAATATGGCAGTGGCAGAGTAATGCCATGTGCCCTCCCAGCAAGCCCGTTTGACTTGATATATTGAAGAAGCACCAAGCACACACTACCTGCTGGAGACACAGGAGAGGCCATAGAGGTTCCTGAGCACAATAGAGCTGCAGTGTCCCACAGACATCTGTCCTGATTACTTGTGTGAGAAAGCGATGGTGCCAGGAAACTCTGGAAAATATTGGGCAAGGCTTCACTTGGTCCTTTAGTAGCTTTCCATTTCAAGGACCCCCCCCCAAAAAAAAAAATCATCAAAAGTGGCTTATTGGCAAAAGAGCTTATTTGGGCTTACCGTTCTAAAGAGAGAATCCATCATGGTGGGTAGGGCATGGCAGCAGGTGGCGGCAGCCGAGCTGTGGTGACCACATCTCATCTATGACCAGGAAGCAGAAAGCAAGCAGAGTAAATCTATGAACTCTCAGATCCTGCCCCCAGTGACTTACTTTCTCCAGCAAGACTCCGCCTCCCAGAGGTTCCATAACCTCCCCAAACAGTGCCATAACTGGGGACCACGTGTTAAAACATATGGAGCCTGTGGGGGACATTTCTCATTCAAACCACCACACCTGACTACTGAGCTGCGTTGGTAGAAGAAGCCAATAGAAATGAAACAACTGTTCTAAGCAACCTCATCTGTTTTTACAAGCTACAGCATGTATTTTCATTCTTAATCTGAGAGTGAAAATGGGGCTGGATTGATTTATTCAAAGGGTGTCCTGTCCATTTCACATATTGCTGTTTAAAGAATATTAGTTGAAATAAGAAAGCTTATTTATTAGTACCTGTTGTGACAGGTACTAATATGCTAGTGGAAGCTGTGTGTGTGTGTGTGTGTGTGTGTGTGTGTGTGTGTGTGTCTGTGAGGACACATTTCTGTGAGCCCAGAATTTGGAATATGATAAAATATAAGCCTACAAGTCAGAAGTGATTACTTATTCCTTAAATCATTTTTCAAAGATGATGACCTTATCTAATGCAGTTTCTCTGTCATGAAGAAATTCTCTTTGCAGATCAAAACTGCTTCTGTTCAAAGTGAATTTATTTCAGTGATTATTTCAAAAGATAATGCCAAATCCACATGCGGTTTATACTTAAAAGCTATTGTAAGAAGTGAATGCCACTAAGCACTCTTTTAAAAATTGGACTCAGTCCCTAAAATATGCAAACATGCACATTACTACATAGCTTCTATTTTGTAATAAATACAGCTCTCTATCTATAAATATGTTAGATATTTCTCAGGTTTTATCATTTATTTCTATAGCAAACAATTACTCATTTTCTTCCAGGTAGTAGAAATATTTATTTTCATTTTCATTTTCAATAAAAATGAAATCTAATATAATCTTGAAAGCATAAAATATTTTTATTTGTGTTAAAATATTCATATGCTTTTTGTTATTTTATCTCCTTTTTTTCCCCTCAGAGGCATGGGGAAGGTTAAGGTATGTTCCCTCTGTATATCCTAAGATGGCCTAGAACTTGTAGGTCAGATTAGCTTCAAACTCACAATGATCCTCCTGCCTCAGCTTCCCAAGTACTGGGATTACAGGTGTACACCATGATGCCTGGCTATTCTTTTAACTGTTAAGAATAATATTGTCAAAAAAAAAAAAAAAAGAATAATGTTGCCAGGCTGGAGAGATGACTCAGTGATTAAGAGCACAGGCTGCTCTTCTAGAAAACCCAGGTTCAGTTCCTAGCATCTATGTGGCAGCTCACAATTGTCTGTAACTCCAGTTCCAGTGAATCTGATGCCTGCTTCCTGCTTTTGCCCTCCACAGGCACCAGGCACACAAATAGTGCACAGGTAAACATTCATAAAATAAAAAAAAATCTTAAAAAAGACTCAATAAAAATAAAATTTAAAATTATATTAAAAAAGGATAATATTGCTGTCTAAGAAGACGGCGTGGTAGGTTAAAGTGCTGAGGAACTGAGTTCAGGTCCCGTCACCCACATAATTCAGGCTACAGCAGTCTGCAGTTTGTAACCCGAGCACTGGGGGGAAGTGTCAGGGAAGGCAGCTTACTAGCTAACCAATGTAGTCAAAATGGCAAGCTCCAGGTTCAGGTTCAGTGAGGGACCCTGTCTCAGAAAAATTAAGTGGAAAGCTACAGAGGAAAATACCCAAAGTTGACCTCTGGTCTCCACAAATGAATTGAAGGGCAAGTGCATCCTCAAACAGTCACAGACATGAACACAGGATCTCTCTCTCTCTCTCTCTCTCTCTCTCTCTCTCTCTCTCTCTCTCTCTCTCACACACACACACACACACACACACACACACACACACACACACACACACTCACAAAAGAATAATATGTAAGTAGTTACTGGCTATGACCTAGAACAGAATTCTAGTTTGGAGTTTTCCATTGGCTGGTGTCTAAATTGAGTTCAGTGACCTTTTCCATCACTTATCTGTTCCATGGATTTAGGAATTAGTTACCAAATGATCTGTGTTCTCAGTGTTCTAGCTGGTTGGGCAATCCTTAGAATGCTTTTACAGCTGCGTTGACAAATTAGCAAATAAAAAGGTTCTGCATTAGCATCTTTACCCCAGAGGCACCAGCCTTGGTGCTTTGGCACTGGGGATAGAGTTTACCATGGTGCCCTTAAGGACTGAAGGGAGACCCGGACTCAAACTTCAGCACCACCCCTAACGTGTCATGCGGTCCTCCAACCCACTAAACCTTGACATCTCCATGTGAAATGGAGCTGTGTTTGTGTGCTAGGCATAAGTGAGACAAAACGGTTGGCTATTTGTAACACGATAGGAACGAAAATCTGACAATTTTAGTACCCAATAAAGCCATCTCCCCCAGAAGCCCAGTTACCTCTGTGCATTTGCTGTGTCATTTATCCTTGTAACAGTCACAGTGTCACAGGTCTTCAGAGCTGAACATCTCCCTCAAAGCATAATCAATTAAGTAGTGTTTCACAGGTGGGGAGATCAAGACAATAGAAATCTGAATAGTGAGAAAGTTTCTTTTGTTCAGTTTTCTATCATCATGTGGTAAGAGTCATGTGGTAAGAGTCATCTCATTTTAAATTCTTAGCATAGCCTTATGCATGTTCCCATGGCTTCTCAAGACTCTTAGAATGACTCAAATGTTTGCAATGGTAAACATTTCTAGCCTCCAGTTCAGTCTCTGATGAAAAAGGAGCCACCATCCTAGATCTATGAGCTATGGAGGGCTGGGAGACATGGGTTTGAATTCATTAGAAGATATGAAGGGAAAGAGAGTCCAAATTTATGTTTAAAATACTGGTTTAAGAGATTGAACTAGGCTGAAGGGATGCCTCAGTGGGTAAAGACACTTGTCACAAAGTTTAAACACGTGAGTTTGATCTCCAGGCCCATATAGTTGGAGAGAACTGAGCCCCAAATACGCCCCCTGCCCAATAAATGTAATTTAAAAACTGAACCGACCAACTCTATTAGAAAATATTGTTCATTTTTAGATGACTTACAGTGATATCAAATTAAGTCTAAATCTTTCATATCAGCTTATTCTGACCCAAGGAAACTTAATGTAAACTTAATAATGTTCTTAAAAGGCTATGAAAAATTTGACAGCCTTCAAAACAACATGATATCTAACAATAAATATTTGAATAGGAACATGTAGAAGAAAGCACATAAGATTATCCCTCATCAATGAATAACATGTATGTTGTCGAAGGTCTTGGAGAGTTAAAGGAATCCCACCCAGCCTCACATACACACCACAATAGACCTCTTGACTGAACTGGTCTACTTTCCAAAATCACACTCCTACCCACTGACCAGTGAGGGACTTAACATGGCATTCTAAGATTATATCAAATATGTTTTCCTTAAATACAGAAGTAGGATCATGGCTATTTCCCATGCGGTAGATAGGCACCTATACAAATGTACATATATACACATTCATTAACTCATGGAATGCCTCATTTGAGAAGACTTCAGTTTCCACTGATGGCAGTACCATTCAAACTATGTTCTACAGTTTCCATGCAAAGGTAAGTGGTTACTCTGTAAAAAAAGATCCATGATAAAAACAGTGTTGATGCACATTGGATTATGCAAAACTAAACAATGATAACACTCAGCGCATTTTGAATTCCTGGAAGAACATGCAGCAGCCAGCTTATTTCTCAGTCTCTTCAATAGCTCTGAATCGAACCTGAGATTCTGCATTTCTGACAAGCTTGTAGATGATTCTGAGCCTGTTGTCCCAAGGACCATACTTTGAATAGCAGTTCCTTAAATGCATAATTACATACAGTTAATTCTTCGAGAATTGTGACAGTTGGCTGGTGGGCTGGTTGTTCATTTTTAGATGACTTCCACTGATATCAAATTAAGTCCAGATCTCTCACATAAGCTTGTATTGACTCAAGGAACTTCACGTAAAAACCAAGTCTTTATTAGTATTCTTAAAGGTTATAGTTGAATCCTTGCTATTAATATAATATCCTATGTCAGTTTTAAAAATTATTCTACATTTAAAGTTAAAACCTGATTTTACCCCTTTAATGGCTTTGCCTTATTTTGCTCAGATTGCATGTGGGAAATTTTTTAATCATATTCTAATTCAGGACGTGCTAAATAATTTTAGAAATGAAGGGATAGATAGATTTCTTTTGAGTTCTATTCTACTCCATAGTCAAGTGTGAGCTCATTCCAAATAGGTCCTAGAAACGATAGTTGACTCTGGAGTACAACTAAACTGAAATTTTGCTGGTAATTAAGATTTCTATTATTGGCATAATCATTCTGAGCACATAATCAGAATATCACATAAAGATTACCCCATTGCTTTAGACACCAAGAAACCAGCCCTAGCACTCTTCACCTCCTTACATAGCTCTACACCTGCCAGTCAGTGCCCTTACCTAGTCACATCCAGCTCTCTCCACCTCTTTCATATGTCCGTGTTTCTATATGCACCCACTTCTCCATTCACAATGTAGGTTTTTTTTCCTTTGTAAATTTTTAGTAAGAACAAAGTTTATCCAGGTTTAAAGTAAAGAGTAAATTGCTTTTGTTTCATAATAAAAATACTATATATTATTTTATAATTCTCTAATACTTCCCTATGCATGCACTAACCCCTTGATCCCCATAAAGAGGTATCAGTGGCCGGGATGATGGAAATGTAGGGAGAGAAGTGTGCTGTCTAGGGGCTGAGATCTGATTGTCCAACCTTGCTCTTGAGACTGACAGTCCTGATCTTCACTCCGTGAAGGATTCATTCAGTCCTTTCTGTCCTGACCAACTGTTCAGTTTCTCAATCCACACCCTTGATGATACCTTCCCTTCCACGTGGATTGGAACTCTTGCCATCCTTCTGTCCAGTTTGTGACCCAGCATGTCTCTTCCCTTTTAGGAGAGTTTTTCAGATTTGGTCTCCCCTGATTTGTCCTCCCTCATCATACTATGCTTAACCTTGTATGGTAGTTATTTATGACTATGGGTGACCTCGCCTTTGGATACAAGGCTCCCTAGAAAAATAAGGCTTCTAACTGATTGATCATTGCATCCTTCACCAAAGCTCACACAGGCCACTTAGTAAATATTTCAGGAATGAATGAGTGAGCTGAACCATCCACACTTCTGATTAAATGAAGACTTTGGGTATCTTGGTTTTAAGACTAGTCGATGAATTTAAGGCTAAGAAATACTGCTGATTGTCAGCTTCTAAACTGACTATGTTAATCATTTATTATTGAAAAATTGTCTGTAAAACAATTTCCCACCTCCTCATCCTAGATGAAGATGTTTAAAATATAGTACAGTCCCGATTTGATGATAGACATGTTTTTCTGGAACACAAGCTAGTAAACTGATGTGTCTTTTCTCTTCTTCTACAACTCGCTCTTCTTCATTAAAGTGTTCTTTCAATTAATAATTCGTGTCAAATTTGTAAAGAAGCACACAGAGTTGTGCATCTTCTCCGCTGGCCATTTCCCGGTTACCTTTGGCTTTCAGAGCATGTTGAGGTACATCAGCCAAGTTCCTGCTTTCCTTTTCCTACTGCAGAAAACAATGACAGCCCTTGTTAAGGCTGCTGCTGCTGCTCATCCCTTTCCATTGCTCCAAACACTGTGAATTCCTAACCCTGCTATTCAAGAGGGGGAGCAAAGGAAAGAAAATGACTTGGCTGGTAGCTCGAAACAGGGGCCTAGAGAATTGACCCAAAGCTAAAGACACGGGTGAATTTTTCTGAAAATGTGACTTCTCTACCCATTTCTAACACTTTTCTGGTCTTGGTAGCTTTTCCAGAAATTGCAAGATTTTGTCCAGCTTGAGGTAGATTTAGTTAGCTCTTCCTCTCCCCACTAATATCAACCTTTGCGTGCCAAGGGTTGCATTAACATTTATTCAGTTCTTGATTTAATGCGCCTGGCCCTTGCAGCCAGAGAGTGGGAATGATAAGCTCATTTTGTGGAGCCATTTTTTCACAAAAGCAAAGGAACCAGTCTCACATCTCGGTGCTATTTTGTATCTGGCATACCCCTATCATCTCAATGAACTCAGATGCTACAGAAAGGTTTTCATTTTGACGGAACAAATAGTATAATGTAACAGTGAAGTATTTTCCCACACCCATGGTTTTCTTTGTGAGATTCCACGCCTCCCCTCTCCCAACCTCAGCCAGCCACTGCCAATGCCCCATTCGCCTGTAGCTTAGGGCTGTGGCCTTGGGCTGTCTGACACCCCTAGATTTAGGACCCTAGCATTTTGCTCTCATTAAAATGCAGAACACAAGAAAGAAGGACAAACAAAGTGCTAATCCTTAGTTCTCCTTCCCTGGGTGTCTTGAACAGCTTGGCAGACAGATATAAAAATGCACCTGGGATGGAGCCCTCCTGGAAGGTACCCTTTGATTGGTACTGACATACAGACCCTCTTGACTCTTGCTGGTGATTCACTTTGGCCTTTGAAATACTCCTGGTTGATCCCCTCCGCTGAAAGATCCTCCCCCATTCTCATGACAGCCGCTCAGGATAGAGCCCCAGGAGAGGAATCCCTTGGGGACTCTCCCCTACCCCGCTTTCCTTTGTTGACTGGATAGCCCTGCTTCAGCAGGAGGCTTTAGATGTAGAGGTGAGTGGGGGTAGCGTTCAGTACTTTCTCCTTAGAGACCCAGAGGGGGACTCACCCCCTCATTCCTAATGCTATCTCCATTGTTAAAGACAGTTTGCATTACAAAAAAAGACACTTTCCAATGAAACTAGGATCCAGGACTCATGCCTTTGCTTACCTGGAGGAAGTGGGGTTGCTAGTGCACACTGCTGTCTGCCTTCTGAGTTATTTATATACCTGTGAAGAGTCTACTTTTCTAAGGATGGGAAACTGCAAGCAGCTGCTTTTTCACCCTTCTGAGAATCACTTTGCCCCTTTCCAGTAAAGAGCTGAACTACGAGATGAGCAAGTATTTCCAGTGGCCTAGGTACCTTGGCAGCCATTCTGAAGTCTGTTGGTATGCCCATTGGATGGTATGTTAGGGACATGGCCCTGTAAAGACTTTTGATCTTGCTACTTGAAAATTAGAGCACTTAGAAAAAGGACACAGTTATCGAGAGTCATGGAAAAGCAGTCTGCCATATCTCAGAAAGGCTGTCTGTGGTTTGAGAAAATAAAGATTTCTTCTGTCATTTCCAAGCCCCTGTATGGTGATATTGTGTCCCCCAATATACTGTGCACCTTAATAAACTTATTTGGTGTCAGAGAACAGAACAGCCACTAGATATAGAGGCCAGAAAATGGTGGCACACACACCTTTAATCCTAGCATTCCAAAGGCAGAGATCCGTCTGGATCTCTGTGAGTTCAAAGCCACACTGGTAACAGCCAAGCATGGTGCCACAGGCCTTTAATCCCAGGAAGTGATGGCAGGAAGCAGAAAGGTATATAAGGCGTGAGGACCAGGAACTAGAGCCTGGTTAAGCTTTGAGCCTTTAACAGCAGTTCAGCTGAGATCCATTGGGATGAGGACACAGAGGCTTCCAGTTTGAGGAAACAAGATCAGCTGAGGAATTGGCAAGATGAGGTTAGCTGTGGCTTGTTCTGTTCCTCTGATCTTTCAGCATTCACCCCAATACCTGGCTCCGGGTTTGTTTTTAATTAATAAGACCTTTTAAGATTTGTGCTACACCCCTGCATGAAGCTAAATTGAAGAATATGTAAATTACGAAGCACAAGAAAACCCACCCCCAGGTGAAGAGCTAGACTAGGCACTGCCATGACACCGTGTGCACCCTCTTCTGTCTCCTCCATTCCCTCCAGCCTCTGCACACAGACGACCGACTCCTCTATGTTGTTGTCCACTGTGTGGATTTCTTTCAACAGCTCTTTCTGGAAAGATGGATCACTATTAATAATTAGTATGCTATTAAATGCTGCTTGGTGTTTGGGCATCACAGTATCACCTGTTTCACTCTGCATTTTGTTTCTTTCTTCCAATGTTATGTTTCTGAGATTTATCTAGGGCTTAGAATGTAACTTAGTTCTGGCCACATGCTTAACTGTGTGAGGTCCTGGGTTCAATTCCCAGCACCATATATAGATAAATCCACAAATTAAATTTTGGAGGAGGGAGAGTTTGAGACAGGGACTCTAGAACCTTTCTCTCTTGCTTAGGAATAGAATTATTCTAAGATAGAACTCTAATCTCCCTTCCAGCTGCAGCGAGAAATGTTGAAGGAAGAATGAAGAACATATTTTTGTAATTATGAGAACACCGGGTCAGCCTTAAAGCATTAATTAATCTCTTTTTACTTAACCTCCCATTCTTCTTAAAAAAATAGATTAAAAAAAGAAAATTTTCCACTTCTAATTCTCCCTGCAGATCTTTTGGTTTTGATGATCGTTTATCTTCTATATATGAATTTATTAACTAGTTTTAATTCATATCCAGAAAACTGCCTTGCTTTTTAAATTTTTATTTGTTTGCAAATCGTTGGCTGTCTTATAATTTTACTTGAGAAACTGTTCATGAGGAGAAAATGTTTATTTTGTAAAGCCTTTGGCAGTTGGAAGAACTCAACGGTGGGCATGTGCCTGTCATTTCTGTGGTAAGGAGGCTGAGGCAGCGTCATGGAGTTGGAAGCCAGTCTGAGCTGCATAGCAAGGTCCTGTGTAGATTAAAAAGGATGAGAAGCGTGGATGAGAAGCATGGAGGCAATCCGCCTGAGTTCAGAACCTAGCACTTTCATTGACTTCTTGTGTAAGTTATTTGGGCAAGTTCCCTAAGTACTTGTCCCCCTTTGTTCCCTCTTCTGTATAATATAGAAGTGAGGAGCATTAGCCGGGCGGTGGTGGCGCACGCCTTTACTCCCAGCCCTCGGGAGGCAGAGCCAGGCGGATCTCTGTGAGTTCGAGGCCAGCCTGGGCTACCAAGTGAGTTCCAGGAAAGGCGCAAAGCTACACAGAGAAACCCTGTCTCGAAAACAAAAACAAAACAAAAACAAAAACAAAAACAAAAAAGAAGTGAGGAGCATTAAGCAAATTGGCATAGATAAGTACATGTACTGGAACCAGATGTTGAGCCAAGGCTCAACTCATTTCAGTTCTTATACACGTATCTGGGACCTTTTCTATGTTGCTACAATGTTTTACTAAATAATAACACATGACATCCTTCATACTGTCTTGCTACCTAAGACCAATTTTTTTTTCTTTTTGCTTATAAATATAATTAAAGCAGTATCTGTTTCCCTGCTTGGGGGACTACATTCCCCACATAACTTTCCACAAAGCTTCCATAGTTGGCCAATGCAATGCAGTACCGGAAGCATCACACAAAGATGGTCTTTGGATCTCAGCCATTATAATATACTCTACTAAGAAAAGGTTTTCTAGGTGCCATTATTTGAGATGCCTTATCTTTCAACTGAAAGTGGATTTGATTTTTTCACACACACAGTGTGATTTATGGAGCCTCAAAGATCTTAGACTAAAGCTTGCTGATGGCATTTTCCATGAAAGAGATAAAAATTCAGGTTATATCACATTTGCAATTTCAGCTTCTCCTTCAGCAACAATGTAAACAGATTGTTTTCCCCTTGTTATCAAAGAAGCAAACTGCTCTTGGTACTGATTTTCAAAACTAAATGTTAAATAAAATAAATCTAGACACTTCCATTTTCAGACCATTTGATATGTACTTTCTTTAGCGAAGTATAACTAATTACACACTTAAGAAACTTCCTGGGAAGAGGATATCCCTTTGCAAACCAACCCTTAGATGCCAAAACGTCGGAGGCCATCAGCACACAACAGTGCTATTTTCACTGATCAAGTTCCTTCCATACAACTTAGGATGCACTCTGCCATTTTCTCAAGCCGTAAGCTTGATGCAGTTTGTCATTTCAAGTAACATTATCACATGTAGGAGTGTTTCCTGTGTTCATTTGCTTCCACAACTAATTTTAAGCCCTTGAATCATGACGAAGCACATACTACTCATAACCTTTTCATGGGGACCAGAAAAACCCTAAGGCTATACTATTTAAGTCAATATTGACTGATTGATCAGTCGAAAGCCATATAAGCAGGTAGTGGTGGCCTAAACCTATAATCCCAATATTAACGAGGCAAAGATAGAATAGGGCAACCTATGCTACACTGTGAAATTTAAGACCAGCCTGGGCTACACAGCAAGGTCCTGTGTTAAGTAACCAAAGGCTGGAGATGCACGGCTTAGTGGTAGCCCTGGGTTCAACCACCAATAGTATAAAAGCAAAGAAAAGCAAACAAAACCTAGTGACAGCTCACTGTAGAGTCCAAAGAGACAAGACCCATATGTTCCTCCCAATGAACTGAGACCTCACAAAAGAAGGGTTTTCACTTTTTCTTGACTACATCCACAGGCTTCCCCGGCCCACTGGGACCCACAGACACAACAGTCTGTGGAGGTGAAGCTCAGCTAGGTCTGAGGTGTTTGGACTGCAGTTCTAAATGTGAGGAAGAACTTTGACCTCTCAGCACCTCAGGATTTTTTCATCTATAAAATAGGGGGAAGGTGTCTGCATTTATATACCAAAGACTGGAGAAAAAGTTTCATACAAAATGCCCAGCTCTGAGTCTTGTTAGGATGCAAGAAATGGCATCCTGTTAAACTCCTGTTTCGGTGTGGGTGGTGATTTGATATTTGCTGCTGGGTTCCTGGAAGACTCCCACTATATCTAAAATCAAGTTTGTATGACCTTTTCCATCCCCAAACCCAGGGAATTCACCTGCAGGGAGGATGACACCATCCGTCTCATTACACAAACCAAATTCTCTGCCTGCCTCATTTCCTCCTCTCCACTTCCCATTTCCAGACCCACTCAAACTCGGGTCCCTCAGAGCCCCCACCCCCACTACCCACAACCACCATATTAGCAGATTTCTTTTCTCCGGCTGACATATTACAAACAACTGAGCTTCCTACATCCTCATGCCTGGCTCCAACCTGCTCAGATTACAAGAGCAACTTCCTTTGGAGAATATGAATCTGATCCTGCCATCCTTTGCTATCTATCACTTTTAGAAAAACTGATACCAGGATCTTTCACTTGGCCAGTAAAATCTGCTTCCTATCATGCAGGATATTCTCCATCACCCTTAAGATCCACTCTGGCCTTCTCCACCCTGCTCTCTGCCCTAGGGAGAGGTAGGGTATTATACTATATAATTTCCCCTTGGACCTCCCCCTGCTGTGGAGCCTCAGACTGGGTCCAAGTCTTTACAGAAGGCCATAATTACTATGAAGTAAATTATGTCTGTAACTATCTTCTCATAGGCATCCCTGCCTTCCACGGTGGTACCCAGGCACGGCTGTAGCTTTTCATTCTTGCTGTGCTGGGTACTGTACATCCCTTGTTCATTACCCTTAACCATTTAGACACCACAATAAAGAGCCCTTTAATTAAACTGTCCTCAGATGGCCTGAGTGTGCCCTGTTTCTGGCTGGGATCCTGGCAGACTGGACATCTCCCTCCTTGAGCTAGTCTTCTTGTTTTTCTCATACTCCACATTTCCTTCTACCTCTGTCTAGATAGTTGTTACTCACCCTTAAAGTCTCAGCTCAAATCTCACTCCCCATTGAAGATCTCCTGCCTCCACACAGGCTGAGTGACTGCAGCATTCCCTCCCAAGTCTGCTTAATTTTCCATGTCCTTTGTGACATGATAACAAATATGAAGCGAGTTGCTTAATTACGAATGTAACATCACACCAGTCCCTAACAGGGAGCATGATACATGTGAAAGTTAGAACATATATGACACTTAATTTGCTGGTCTTTAACTATAAGTAGGGCTAGTTCTAAGTGTAATAGGTATTGGCAGTATTTTATTATTTTGTAGGGTAGTGTCACACAGGCTAATTATATTTTGAGCAAATTAACTTTGTTTTTGTTTTTGTTTTTGTTTTTTTTTTTGAGACAGGGTCTTTAACAAATAGTTTTCATTTTGCAATATCCCTAGTTGTAGCTTAGAACACCTTTCCACCCCAAAATCCATGTAGCTGAATTCTTCACCTTCTTCAAGGTTTTGCTCAAAAATTTGTTTGGTGAAGCCTAAGCCAAACCTGCCATGCCTTGCTCTGCTTTCCAGTGACCTCACCGTCCATCGTTGCTTTCTGAATTACTGTACTCTCCTGACTCTCTGTAAAACCTGTGTACACAAGCACTCACACTAGTGCCTGGTGTACAGCAAGCCTTTGGACACAGTGTCTCAGAGGAAGTAAACCGACTTCCTGTTCTCAACCCTGGGTTAGGTTACACCCCTTCATTCCCTTCCAATTCATTTCCTGCAAACCGAAAGATTCAAAGACACTCACTTGCTTGTTCTTTTATCTATCTATACGAAACTTTTAAAAATAATATCGAGTGTGCATGTGTGCATGTGTGTGTGTGTGCCATGACATGTGTGTGGAGGTCAGAGGACAACCTACAGAAGTTGGTTCTGCTCCGCCCCCTCTATGCAGCTCCCAGGGATTTGATTCAACTCAGGTCTTTAGGCTTGGCAGCAAGCGTCCACTAAGCCATCTCGCTGGTCCTGAGTAAATCTTGCAATGTCAAAACGTTAAGAGAATTTCATGAAACTTGAAGGCAATGTCCTTTTATACATACTTCTTAAATTCTTAAATAAGCAACATGAACACAGAGGCAATATCAATTTGGAGTTAAATGCCTAGGACTTGGTAAATATTTTCTCATGAGAGTAATAATAACATGGGCAGGTGATAATGGCTGTCCATAACGTGTGAGTGAACTATTCATCTCTAGTTTCCAAGCAGCTAATTTCTACGTCTGTATTACCTGCAAGTCACTTAAGAAATGGGACATAAAAAGCAGATTCATCATGTAATCTACCAGAAGGGACCTCTCATGAACTCACACTTTGGGCGTTCGGTGCTATTTTCATTATTTATATACAAAATGATTAGTGAAGGCTCATTCTAAAATTGTTCAATATTATAAGTAATGTTTGAGGTCCATATTTATTGGCCACTCTTTATCCATACCCTTACTATATGATTAGTCTTTAGTAACTGAAACATCCCAACCAACCGAGCCACAGAAAATGTCTGGTGTACAGTTAGCCCAGCATTGGTTTTTAAGCAGGACACTGGACTCATGGACATGGTAGATGCTTGACATCTGAAAATGTGGTTATTTAGATGGCACTGAGGCCTGGTTGTCACCCCTGGGAGTCCCCACACCTCTAGGACATCGTCTGTCTTTGATTTGTTCTTCTTATGATTATTCATGGGGAAAGTTTGCTTGTTTTCCTCCTTTAGCTGAGACAGGTCAGAAGTTTGTATGTGAAACACCCATGTCCTCTTTGCTCTCTTTTTACACTGTGTTTAATAAAAGACAATTAGGTCTGGGGATGAGTGGGATCATTTCCAATGCTTCCCCGTATTTCATCACTAAAGTGAAACACTGTTAATTTAAAAACAAATGTATTTTTACTTTTTTTTTTTTACACAGACCATGTACAGAGATATACAAAATGTCAATAATGTTGAACTAGAAAAAAAGAACAGCCAACCCTATAAAAGTTACATCTATAAAAATCATACCCAAAAGGCTTTCGAAAAGTGAATGAGCGCAAACCTAGCCACTAGGGTAAACATTAACAACTGAACCCTCATTTCTACCTGCTGAGAGAGGGGAAACCAGTGTTCTCCCATGGAGTGACGCTGGGTACATCAGCCGCTTCAGGGCAGGCCTCTGTTCGGGAGTAACTGACCCCATATAACAGACTCCAGAGATTTTGTTTTTTTTAATGGGCTTTTATTTGGTTATAGTTTGGTGAGTTTTTGTTTGTTTCATTTTGGGTGTTGTTTTATTGTGTTTATTTGGTTGGGGGGGGTTGCTGTATTTTTTTCCTTTTTCTTTTTTTTGAGCAAGAACACAGTTGCGTGTTTAGGGATGGGGAGAGGATCTGGGAGGACTTGGAAGAGGGGAAGAATATGATCAAAATACATTTAAATTTTTAAAAATTGTTTTGCATAATAAAAATATAATAAAAAAGAAATAGCACTCAGACAGAACCAAATAACTTTAAGTACATAATCCATTCCTTTGTTGTAAAAAATATTCCCCTCTTGCCTCCTTTCTTTAGTCATATAATACGTTCTAAAGTTAGCTAGCCACTAGGGTTAAGGTTAACAACAGAACTGTCATTTAGAGTCCATGATTTGCTTCCCCCTAAGCTGAGAACTTTCAGGGAAATTAGTTTATGATCCCAGGCAGCTTTGCTGGGGGGAGGGTGCCCAGTTACCCTTAATTATTGCATTTGTTTCACAGTCCCACTTAAACAGCTAACCTTTTTCTAATGGATCTGGACTCGGGCAGCCGCAGCTTGAATTGCAGAGCTGTTCTCTCCCTAAATGGCCTTTTGTGTGTAGATAATGACCCCACTCTCCTGAATGGGGTCTCTCTCTACATGTTGTAGCTAAATGCATCACTGGGGAAACAAAGCCAACAGAAATTGCAGTAAAATGCTGCAAAGACCTCCTGCCTGGGTAGGCTTGCCTACTCCCTTCCAGTCTCCTTCTCCCATATTTTCCCTCCACACAGACACTGCAGAATGCAGGGTTGGGGCTGGTGTGTGTGTGAGAGTTAAACACAAGAGCTGTCAGGGTTGGTTGCCATCTGGGTCTTCCCCATGGCTCTGCTTGGCTCACTTCCCCAGCTGACTGAGTCCGCACCAGCCTAGAGCCTTTACCCAGAAACAGTTTCCTCCGGTCCCAGGCTCTCAGGCCTTTGGTCATGTTCCTCCATGCTATGTTTCTATGGAATCTGGATTTCCCATGTCCATGAGCCAGAGCAGCCTTGGACACAAAGAAAGCTCTTGAAACCCCACCACCTAGTGCCACTTTATAGGCCCTAATAGGTGTTCTGCCCCCTCCCCTGATAACAGGTTTCTCTACCGACACAGTAAGCCAGATCAAGCCGAACTGAAAAAGTGTAACAACAGGTTTATTTGAGCAAAGCAACTCCTGGGTTCTCCAGTCCCAGAGATCGAGGCCAGAGAAGCCGTACCCACAAACAAAAGCAGGGAGACTTTATAGGTTGTAGGCAAGGAGTGATGATGTGTCTGCCACTAGCTGGGTTTGTTCCCAAGTATGGTCAAAAGCTGAGCACTTTGGCGGAGATTTAGGCAGCTGGCAATTTCAGGGGAGGAGCTGCCATAGCCACCAAAAATATGGGATTGGGCTTTTCGGTGCCTTTCCTTTGTTTGGAGACTCTATGAGTGGGCGGGATTTGGAGAGAGAGACATGAATGGGGCTTCCTGGATCATGCAAGGTGTAAGCTGGAGGTTCCAACCAAACAGGTCCAAACTGAGAAAAATCAAAATAAACTTGTTTTCCCACAGTATACCAGAAATAACGATGCCAAAGGTGGAGAGTGGGCCCCCTATTTTACTATTCTAGGTATCACTATAGTCTTCATGGTTTTATTATCTCAGGTTAACAAGGCAATTTTGTGACCTAAAGCCCAGACCCTGAGTATTAGTGAAACCTTCCTATCCAAGCCAATTTGTTACCAGATATGGGGATCACAGCCTGTGCCCCAGCAAGCCAGGGTTGACCACCTGTCCTCAATCAGCCAGTTAAAGGAGACGTGTGTGTGTGTGTGTGTGTGTGTGTGTGTGTGTGTGTGTGTGTGTGTTTAAAAAAGAAGAAAACAAGAAGATTTATTCAATATGGCCACATTGGGAAGAGGGAAAATAAAGTTCAGTGGCCCTCCTAAGTCCATCTTCAGGGGTCCTGACATGAGATAGGGTTCAACTAGAAGGCAAGAAATGTGCATAATTAAGCAATCCATCAAAGAGGGGTCCCCTGCCTATTCTGGTCTCTGCTCCATGTCTCTCCTTCAAGATCACCTGACAACTTGTGAACCTTTGTCCAGAAGACAAGTTCCTCCTCTGGCTGCCCCCAGGGCATCAACCATTTCCTCTACACAGGAGATCTCTGGGGGGAGATTCTAATGTCCCCTCTTACACACACACACACACACACACACACACACACACACACACACACACACCAGCCCCTGGTTGTCCTGGAACTTACTTTGTAGACCAAGCTGGCCTTGAACTCACAGAAATCTGCCTACCTCTGCCTCCTGAGTGCTGGGATTAAAGGTGTGCGCTACAATACCCCACCAAGATTCTAATTTCTTAAAGTCCACTGTTCCAACAGTCTGATAGCCAGAGAAAGGAACACAATTGTCTCTTTAGAACATAGCCATTCCTTCCAGACTGGCCCATTTCATATCTCTACTCTTTAACACCTCAGTCTGCAGGGGGAAATGTGTGTGTGTGTGTGTGTGTGTGTGTGTGTGTGTGTGTGTGTGTAACAAATATGAATAAAATACAAGTAGGGAGCCAGGTTAGACCACATGCAGATGGGTTCCGATTCCCATGCACACGAGCCATTTCTACATCACCTCTTGGCTTTTGGTTACTTTGGAAGGGCCGGCACAAGCCACTTGAGCGTCTTGGTTTGAGGCAGGCTCTCATGAAGCCAACCTTGCCTGCTTTCAGCTTTGTCCTTCTCCAGATTTCCAAGCGCTGGGACTACAGCCAAGTGCTCGCGTGTCCAGCATTGACTTCAGTGCAACTCTGACAACTCCCTGCCCTGTCCGTGAGTAATAGTTGCTGAAGACATCATGATTTAGAGCTGGTGGTTCATTCGCTGTCCCTTGTAGCCAGGATCAGGTTTTGTCCCCACTGGTCTGATTGTATCCCATGTTTCAGGGAGGGAAATTACACATGCCAAGGTGTTAGTGGCAATAAACTCCTTTGGCCCAAGTGTAAGCCAGTACAAGGTACAGAAGGAATGGCCCTTCTGCCAGGCACACCTCAAGTCCAGTCTACGTGCCCTGTGAGCAATGTCACCGTATCTCAAAAATATCTTTCGGCTTCCTATGTCAGAAACCTGACTTCTGTAGCATGTTGATGGTTAGTTACATTTACAAAAGCAACCAACAAGGGTAAAGTTAATTTGAAAGTCAAGCGAACAGATGTATAACTATCCTGTACCTGTCAGTCTTTTGAAGGCTTATGTAGTGCTAGAGACATCTGTATGTATAAAAGAGCCAACAATCATTACCCTCCTTACACAGAACTATGTAGAAGCCCATCGTATATTGTTAGTTTCTACTTCTAAAGCAATATTTAGAGTCTTTGGTTTAGTAAGGTAAGTCTATAGTACCTATTTTTAAATATCACACTAATTCAAAAGCAGTGTTACTTGCTACAAGCAGACAATGCACAAGTGTATAGCACACATACAATAGCAATACTTACTTTGTCAAGGTAAACACATGTACCAGGGTTGCAAACAGCAGTTGTCCAGGTGGCAGATTCCCCAATGTCTTTTTCAGTCTGTGACACTAAGCAGTCAGCACTATACCATACACATGTAACGAACCTTTTTATAGAGGGTGCTCAGCATTTATGAAGGTCCATCATTACCCATTTTAAGCAGGTGCCAGTTGGTTTCTGGAGTCAGTGACTAAGGGAACCAAAGAGAAAAATGTCATCTTTTGTGTCAATTATTCCTTTAAAAGCTCCAAGTTAAGTACAGCTGTGCGGATGTACAGCGTTTCTTTGTTACACCCACTCCCCATAATCCACAGTCTCCATGAGTTTTCCTCTTTCTCATCCAGGGTGCTGCTGTGAGGCTGCCTTGCATTTCTCCATGTTCACTGGGGCTAACACAAAGTGTTCGGCCTGACCCGAGGCCATGAGAAAAGCAGGGCAGTGCCGTAGCCTGGCCTGGCTGCTGGGAAAGCCCTGCTCAAAGAACAGCACTTACTGGCTGCCTCGAAGGGATTAGGCTTTCCTTTGAGCCTGCCAGGTCTTCATGATAGGTAAAGTGCAGAGATACCACTATGTGTATTTCCAGTCAGTCACTTAGGACTTCATAAGTACTAAAAGCATCTGAAAATGGTTGCCTACAAAGTATCATTTAAAATACTTCATCACAAACCGATGCTCAAGCAAACCTTAACTTTGTCAAGACATTTTCCTAAGAAGGCAAAAGCCGCCAGGCACACAACTTTAGTCTCAGCACTTGGGAAGCAGAGGCAGGTGGATCTCTGTGAGTTTGAGGCCAGCCTGGTCTATAGAGCGAGTTCCAGGACAGCCAGGACTACACAGAGAAACTTCTCTCAGGAAAAAAAAAAAAAATAGAGAAAAAAAACCTGAAATATAAACATAAAAAAATAAGCCAAACATAGAATTCTATCTTCCAAGTCAATTACAGAACATTACTAAAAGCAGAACACTGTCCTTAGGAAGATCTCACTGTTGTAGACACAGGAATTAGCTTCTACTTACACTGGCATCTTTATATTAGAACATTATCATTTTTTTAAATGAATGAATCTTATTTCATTAGTTCCCAAACTGTGGAATCTTCTAGTTAGTGGGGGACATACTAATTTCTCCTCTTCATTATTTTTCTCGGCCTTGTTTTAAAGACAGGCCATGTCCTCCAAATAAACACAGCAAGCTCCAACAATATTAATTAGTAGTATCTGAGTTTCAAAATGTCAGAAGATGACAGGCAGCCATTTAATCATGTGGGCTGCTGTATTTTTTTCCAGGCCTCCAACAGACAAATACTATACAAACAACACAAATTAGTTTATAAACAACCATCCATCCTTACCCATCATCCATGTTGAGAACCAAGCAACAGCTCAGCTGCCTCTCTCCGCAGCCTCCGGACTCCACATCCGCCTTTCTCAGCATCCCCATGACTCTCCGCTGTCAATAGTCTGTGGATGACTAGAAAGAAAGCTTTTGACCTGACTTGCATTTCAAATTTTTGAGGGGTTGATTTGTACCATGAGAGAAAAACAGAAGAATTGGAGGGCCATGAAAGAGAGAGGAGCCGCCATCTTAGAATTCTTATTAGAGGCTTTCACCAGCTGAGAAGTAAGAATTTCAGTACAATTAACATTTGCCAGGAAAAGGCTTCCCACAGAGAGGTAATGTTCCTTCCACATATAGATATTTTATGCTAAAAGAGCCACAAGTCAGGCTTAAAGCCTGCATGAGTTTGGCCTGGAGTGACACCTCACTCCTTTTCCCTGGCAATCTCAAACAAGCTTAGGCCTATATTAAGATGTCTTTCCACCTCTGCTTTACTACACTAGCTAGTCCTGAAACTGCCTTCAGTGTCAAAACCATGCATCCCTGTTTAGACCAGAGTTGAGGCCCCTAAAACTCCAGGGGGACCTCTCAGGCTGCTGAGGGAGGCAGTATAAAAGTCTGTCTCCTATGAGTCTGTACTCTAAAATGCTGACAGAATTATATTTCACTTTTAGCTCAGACATATTTTAATACGTTTACAAAGACCAAAAGCTTAAACAAACAAACAAACAAACAAACCAAAAAGCAACTATTGTTTTTTTTTCTCTTCTTCAACAACCATAGTTGTGGTGGTGGTATTTGCTCCGCCCATGACCTTAGTCTATATGGCCTGAAGGAGGCGGTGCTTCTTGCCGTTGTATATGACCTCTTAAAAGGGTCATGAGCCCTTCTCCTTGCTGCCTGCTGCCTGGTCTGATCGAACCACCAAGTGGAGAACAACTTCAGCTGTCTACTTGGTTCTGTATTTGGGAGTGTATTTCTTTAATTTATATCTTAATAAATCCCTATTACTGTAGCTAGAGTTTTCCTGCCTGGCCCACGGTCAGGGCAAATCTCTCTCACCTGCCAGTCCCACAGCCGCTCAGACCCGACCAAGTAAACACAGAGACTTATATTGGTTACAAACTGTATGGCCGTGGCAGGCTTCTTGCTAACTGTTCTTACAGCTTAAATTAATCCATTTCTATAAATCTATACCTTGCCACGTGGCTTATGGCTTACCGGCATCTTCACATGCTGTTTGTCATGGTGGCGGCAGGCAGTGTCTCTGACTCAGCCTTCCACTTCCCAGCTTTATTCTCCTCCTTGTCCCACCTATACTTCCTGCCTGGCCACTGGCCAATCAGTGATTTATTTATTGACCAATCAGCAACGCACTTGACGTACAGACCATCCCACAGCATATTACCCATTAAATAGACTCACGTGGGTTGATCTTAACACGTAGTCCTAAGGACGTCATACAAGAAATGTCATTTCCGGTTGCCAGCAGGCATTTCTCTGCAAAGAGGCTGAGGCAGAAAGAGAGGAAGCGCCTGCTGCCATTCCTAGGTCTACCCTTTGCTCTGTTTCAAAAGGAAAACTGGTGACTTAAACTGAACAGACACTGAATCATGAAGATAAACACTTTTTAGAGTTGGTTTTGTCTTTTAAAAATATTGAAATATTTAAAATTAAAAAAAATTAAAAATATCCTCTTCTGGTAGAGCTTACATGAACAACCAGCATGTCAGTTATAAATATACAAAGCAGTTAGCACCAGATGAAAGATTAAGTTTTCCGGCAGAGAAGTTTCAGTTCACCGAGAAATTGAGCTACCTGAACAAAGCTCTGGGACAGAGAGGGGAAGTTAACTCTGTATTGCTAGGAGGGAGTAGGGGTTCATCGGAAGCTAGAATCAAGAAGCAAGCTCCCAAGTGGATTTTTGATGCTCAGGTGCTACCATGTGCTGCTGGCAGCCATGAAAACACACATTTATAACCACTGTGTTTTATTTAAAACATATCTGAACATAAATGTCTAGTGACATTTTCTTCATGCTCATCTGCCAGAGTTACACAGCATATTGCATATATCATAACAATGTCCTGTCTACCAACAGGAACATCAAGTTTAATAATTCAATGTACAGAAACTCTCATTTGCCACTTGGGAACAATGTTGGTGTTATCTTCATAATTTGCAATGTACACTTATACTATACTATTAAGATAAACAGGAGACAACCTTTCTTTCCTAGTCAACTTTGGGCCCCATCTCACATTTTCAGTGCAACACACACAGACTGGGAAGTACCACACGAAAGGAAAAAGGGTAGAGGTATCAGCCTTCACAAATTACCTCCCTTCCATTTTCTTTGTATACTGACCAAGATCCTAAACATATCTGTCCTGCCACTGGACATTTTTATTAATCCCATGGAAACCCCCATTCTTCCATGGAGCTTTGTGCAGACTGCCATTCATGAGGCTACCCACTTTGCCTGTCTCCCAGATGTAATGGTCCTTAAGTCCTGTTTCTAATTTCTTGCATCAACAAGACTAAGAACCCAGAAAAAAAGAAACCCCGATTCTCCCAACAACAAGTTTAGATATTAAAATACATAATTCTATAACATTATTGACAACACAATGCATTATATCTCAGCAACTATCCCAAAGCAAAATTAGCCCATCTCAACATTAACAAAACAAAAATCCCAGCAGAGATTTTAGCACCCCCTTTCTCTATCTGAACTAAGTCAGCAGGAGCCCAATGACTCAGAAGAACCCCCAGCTTTTCTTGTCACATGGCAGATGCCACAAACAGTTCAGCAGAACTCCAGTTCACAAGAGCTTTCAAATTGACCAGGCCTGTCCTACCACGGTCACTACTGTTAGATTATGGGCCTGTCCTTTTAAGACACAGGTCATTCCATAAAATCAGACTTCATAACCTAAGAAATCAAGTCCTGTTCTCTTCCGGAGCTGACAGGAGTCTTCTGTGAGGATGAAGATACATAGGACTCTGCAGGGGAAAAACAAACCCAAGATAAAGGAGACCTAGCCATGGCTCCCCTCCTAAGGCTCTCCCTGCATGAATGGTGGAGCAGTGTCTCCCTAGGTCCTAACTGTGGTCGGATTCCCAGAGCCTCTGAGTGCTCATGCTCTCTTCCTTGCTATAGCCACTGTTTCTCTACTTAACAGCCCCAAAGAGCTCAACAGAAGGACCACCAAAGACAAGGCCAGTCAACAAATGGAAGGCACCCCAAATGGTTCAAAAGAAGCTCGGAATAGTGAAAATAGCAGAAAAGCAAAGCCCAAGGTGCAGTGATGGGGAGAAACTCACCAAGGGTTAAGCTTTCTCTAGAATCCAAAACAAAATCCAACGCTTCTTTTAGCACTCTTCACCAAATAGAGGTAAAAAGACAGGAAATGTCCCCGGGGTGAAATGACTGTAGATGCTGCTGGCAACTCCCATCTTCCCTATCCATCCACAGTCAACCTGCTTCAGGCACCAGATATCCCCAAAATGTTCCTTCTTGTCCCTTCATGGCCATTATATTGTCACCAGACCTAGCTAGGGGTTACAGTCTGTGCCTGAACAAACCAGGTTGGACCACTCACCCTCATTAGCCAGTTAAAGGAGTCAAATTATTGGTGAAAAGCAGAAACAGGAGATTTATTCAATATGGTCACACTGAGAAAAGGGATAAAGTAATCCAGTGACTCCCCCAATTCCATCTTCAGCGGTCCAGACATGAGGTAGGATTGAACTAGAAGGCAAGAGATGTGCACAGTTAAGCAGTCCATCCAAGAGGGGTCCCCTGTCCGCTGTGGTCAGAGTTCCAAGTCTGTCCTTCAAAGTCATTTGACAACTTGTGAATCTTTGTCCAGAAGACAAGTTCCTCCTCTGGCTGTCCCCAGGGCATCAGCCATTTCCTCTGCACAGGAGATCTCTTCGGAGATTTTGATTTCTTTTCTCTCTCTCTCTCTCTCTCTCTCTCTCTCTCTCTCTCTCTCTCTCTCTCCCTCCCTCCCTCCCTCCCTCCCTCCCTTCTTCCCTCCCTTCTTCTCTTTCTTCCTTTCTTTTTTCCCATTTTTCAAGACAGAGTTTCTCTGTGTAACAACCCTGGCTGTCCTGGAACCCATTTTGTAGACTTGCAGGCCTTCAACTCACAGAGATCTGCATCCAGAGTGCTGGGATTAAAGGTGTGTGCCACCATAGCCCAGCAGATTCTAATTTCTTGAGGTCCACTGTTCCAATAATCTGGTAGCCAGAGAAGGGAACACAATTGTTCCTTTAGAAGACAGTCATTCCTGGCAGACAGGTCAGTCTCAAAGTCACTCCCCTCTCCTCCACCCCTTATTCATATAAAATCACTAGGTAACTTATTAGACACTAGAGGTACTGCTCAGTGTGAGCTGAGTTCCCCCACTGCACCATATGCACTGGCTACCTGTTAATTCCACCGATCTGTTTCTCCCACTCATCCCCTGGGTATTTGGAGAGTTCATTTAATTAAGTAATGACCTATAATGGGTTAATACAAGGCAGTTAGAGAGCTAGGGTATGGCCCTTTGAAGGTCCCCTCCCAGGGTGATTTCATCACTCCTGTTTCTCTTTATTTATTTTTCTGACGCTGAGAGTGGAATCAAGGGCTTCAGGCATGCTAGGCAAACGCTCTACCACCGTGCCAAATCCTAAGCCCTCATTCCTTCTGGTTGGCTCATCTTACAAAAGAGCATGGATAATACGTCTCTTCATAAGTCAGCATGCAGATACATAGAGTGAGTTTGTTTAATACTTTTTTTTAAGCAAAGCTTCTACGTAAGCAAGAAGACAAGAGTTTGAGTTAATTGAGGTTCAGTAAACAGATGCTAAATACTCCACACCTGCCTCTGCCTCTGCATGTATGTGAGTGTATGTGCAGGCGTTGGTGTACACCCCTGCATACACACACACACACACACACACACACACACACACACAGCTGGACATGGCGGCATATATCTGTAACCCCAGCACTGGACTGGGGCAGAGACAGGCTAAACCTGGGGTTCAATAGCTAGCTGTCTTAGCCAAATCAGGGAGCTCTAGGTTAATAAAGTGGAGAATCAATTGAAAAAGACATCCAGACATCAGCCTCTGGTCTTCATGTGTACCTGCATGGGGCAAGTGCTCTCTCTCTCTCTCTCTCTCTCTCTCTCTCTCTCTCTCTCTCTCTCTCTCTCTCTCTCTCTCTCTCTCACACACACACACACACACACACACACACAGACCGTATATGCAAAATTTTTTGAAAAGATTCAATATGTGTTTCACTTTAAAAAATGTTTTAAACATAAAGAAAAATAAAGTAGGAAGAAAGTTTAGAACAAATTCACCTCTACAATGTCATAATCCAGTCATTTCTACATGCACTGTCCTTTTCTCAGAAATGAATGATTCCAGTGCAGCCTTGTCCCATAGCTTCAGGCCATAGCTGCTGGGGAGGAGAGTGGTGTCCAGGCAAGATACTGACTGGTTTATGAACCTGACTTCCTACTTAGACAAGGTGCCTTTTGACTCTACTGAGTTTGTGATTTAGACGTGACCTAGTTTCTGTGACCCACGTAGGAACCAGAAACTGATGCAAGCTTCTAATGTTAGCAAGGCTGATATTTTAAAGTGAGTGCTCCACTCCTCTGTTTCTTTCTCCTCTTCTTCCTCCTCCTCCTCCTCCTCATGCTCCTCATCTTCCTTCTGCATTTCTTTCTCTTTTTCTGTGTTGTTTTTTGGAGATAGCTATATAGTTCTTTACAGTGCAGGATAGCCTGGAGACCTTTATGTAGCCCAGGCTGATCTCAAAGCACTCGTTTTCAGCCCCAGCCTCTTGAGTGCTGGGGTTACAGTTGCGCACCACCACATTGGTCTAACTGGGCTCTGTCCAGTCTGTCTGAATGTCATCATTGGCTGACCCAGTTTGTTAGTAACTGAGTGGTACTGATGGGCTTTGACCAGAAATGAATATTAAGATAAGGGAAGAGTATAGACGAGAGAGCAGATCTGGATCTCCGTGGTGAAACTGTGACTTTCTACACCACTTTGCCATGAGGAACTCATACAAGCTTTTCATGGTGCATCTCTTACTTGCTAGATATGATATTAGGGTCCAGAGACTCAGAACACTTCCTTTAGGAGGTCTCAGTCCATGGGAAAAGATTAAATAACAACATAGCAGCTCCATGTATTTATTCCACATGCATTAGCTCGCTCATATATTCTCATAGCAGTCCCAGGAGGCATGCATTGCCATTACAGGTAATCACACTGAGGCACAAAAGAGACGTCATAGTTGTCATGTAGCAGTCAGTGATGGAGCTGGGAGAATCTAAACCTGGGCCTGTCCCCACAGTCCCTGAGGATGTATTCTAAAAGAAGGGTGTGAAAAAGGGTCCAAGGATGGACTTCCTGTGTAGGCAAACTTCTGTGTCCTGTGTCATCCCTGTCTCCCAGACTAGCTGAATTTAATATTTCTATGCAATAGGTTTTGCTGATTAAATATCATAATATATATATTTTAATTATGATTTTGGGCTGTCTAGAGGCCTTGATATTATCAAATAATGACAGGGGAGGTTCATGAAAATCACTGCTGAAGGGCTTTCTGGCCTAACGGATCTGAACGTATTTTAAGTACTTTAACAAAAGCCTGACTTGCAGGAAAAGCGGTGTTTAGAAAGTCACGTATTTCTGTGAAACACATATTATGATCGTGAACAGCCTGAGGAATCATCAGGAAGAGTCAGTAACAACTCCCAGTTATCAAAATGATAACGTACACCCTCTGGCTTAAACGCTATGTACCAGGTGATTTGGTGCGTTGCAACTGCGAACGTGATCGACAATTTTAGGCATTTCCAAAGTGATTTAAGAACTCAGTAGAGTATTTGTTTTTATAAAAATTCTATTAAAAATAGAAATGCATAAATAGACCTGGCTTTCCATGGAGTGTCTGTCTGTGTCAGTTCTGATACGGACAAGAGCACAGGGATTGCTCTGTCAACGGGGCACACGGAAGTCGTGATAAGAGTTGAGGAAAGACTTTCAGACTGTACTTTCTGACATGCCTCTCGGCAGCCTAGCCTTACATTCAAAGCCCTGCTGATCTCAGCAAATTGCTCAGCTTCCCAACTAATGAGTTTAAGAATGAAACTCTATGTTGCTTGATTTTCTTTCTGCTTCGGTTATTTTTTTTTTCAAATAAAGTGCTGAAATGCCAAGAAAGCCATTTATGAGAACGCACTGGTGACTAACTCTCAGCTGTGTGTTAGGATGGCAGGTAGGTGGGGTTCACTGGAGTCCCCCAAAGCCTCTGTAACATCCCACCGTCATTAACAGTAGGAAAAGCCAATGCCTAAGGAAGAAAACTTCTTCGCCTACAGACACGAAAGCAAGTTCCAGAGCATGATCCTGAGAGTCACCAGAAACCATAGCCTTCCTTATAATAATAGTCAAAGTCACAAGGACCTTGCTCTAACAGACTTGAGAACAAATCCTTCAACCCATAGGACACCTTTGTTATTATTGTTGTTGTTACTATTATTTATCATTATGTATTGTTATCTCATGTGTATGGGTATATTGACTGCATCTAAGTCTGGGTACCACATACAGGCCTGGTGCCCAAAGAGGTCACATGGTGGCACTGGGTCCCCTAGAACTGGACTTACAGACAGTTGTGAGCCTTCATATAGGTGTTGAGAATCGTACCTAAGTCTGCTGGAACAGCAGCCACTGCTTTTAACCTCCAAGCCATCCCTCCAGCATGATGATTTTTTTTTTAATTGAAGTACATTTTAAATAGCATACACATGTCAGGTTTCATTGTGGCACTTCCAAGCAGAATTTGCTCGTGTTGACTCTCCTCGTTCCTCTTCTCCCCCATCCCTTTAAACTGTCCCCTCCCGTGGTATTCCATTCCACCTCCCTTCCCTTTATACTTTCATGTCGCTTCTGAAGGACAGATGTTCTGAAGCCAATTGTCCAGGACAATTTCTTTATAGCCATTCTGTCAGACCAGAGAAATTTATTTAGATTATCTCAGGTGATCATAACAAAGCTGTGAGGTAGCCACTATAATTCCCTCAATTTTACAGATAAGGAAGTTGAGGTGTAGAAATTCGAAGTGACTGACCCAGTTTAATGATAAGGAATGACAGGGTTGGAATTTGAACATGGAAAATGCTTCCCGGAGCTGTATATTTTCCTTCTTTTCCACCTAACCTCTTCAATAGCTTATGAATCCAATTGACATGAGGTAAACGGGCCTTGGATGTCTTTGGGGAGAAAGGAATGAATGAAGGCGCAGGGATAGGAAGATACGGTTTATTTTGAATCCAGCTCTCCATTTCTGCTCAGCCTCTGAGCTGGTGACTGTCTCCACGCCCAGATCCAGCCCTGGCTTAGTCACTCGCTAAAGTTCCCTGCCTTGCTCTCATGGTCTCCCGCTTCTAGTTGGGCACAAATAATGGGCTCGCATCGCCAGTCCAGTATTAACTGCTCTGTAGGAGCTCCTGCCCCTTCAAACTGGGAGCTGGTATCAGTCCCATATGGCTGATGCCTGGGTGCTAAAAGCAGGCCGATGCCTGCGTTCTCCCGTTAGCCCTGTCTAACGTGTGTAAAGCATCCTTTCATTGAGGCCTCTTCTCTTGGCTTGTCTGGTGGTAAATTCTGTTTTTCTGCTGAGCATTAGCCCCCTGACTTTGAGATTTTCCTCATCTTCCCCTCTCCTCCCTGCCTATGTGGATGCATGCATTCACCCAGCAAATATTCACAGAGCTCATCAGCAGGCTAGTCGTTAAGAGTGTCATAGAGAGACACGGGCCGTTGCTTTTCTGCACGTAGAGCTATCTTATGCCTCCATTTCCCTATGCTCGGGTTCATCTCTGCTCCCTACTAAACTTTTATGAGTTGCAGTTTGTTTAAAGTTATATTTGTGTGTGCGTACGTGTTCCTGTGTGTGCCTGTGCGTATGTATGTACGTGCATGGGGAGGCTGGAGATGGCTATCAGGTGTCTTTCTCAATGACTCTCCACCTTCTTTTCTTAGATAAGGTCTCTTGCTGAACCTCAAGCCCTGTGATTCATCCAGACTGGCTGGTCAGCAAGCCCCAGGGATCCTCCTGTTTCGACCTCCCGGTCTCTGGTATGACAGGAATGCTGCTGTGTCTGGCTTTTAAGTGGGCTGGGGGTATCACGCTTGGGCCTCATGGTTGCAGAGTTAGCACTTTCTATCTGACTGGGCCATCTCCACAGCTCCCCCAGCTCCCAGAAGCAATTCTTCCAGCTCCAGTTAAAATATTGTTTCTTCAGAATTCCAACTTGTATACTTTTCAACCATAGGAAGGTACCCATTTCTGTACTAGCAATTAAGATACTAAATTAATTCTGAATATATTTGCTGATTATCCAGCATTCCAGGTCATGAGTCTAAAGAGTCCGTGACTCTAAAAAACAAATTAAGTGCAGATGGATGTTTTCTGAGTGGATGGGACCTGACTATTTGCTCCTTTAAAAGGATTAACATCCAGATAACAGAGAAATAATTATGTCCTACTATAATTTATGGAATGATTAAAATAAATTTTCCTGGCCATTTCCAAGTAGTGAAAAAAGCATTTGAGTTCTTTTGCCCAGGGGAAGGGTGTGTGGATGAACACACAGGGTTTCCATGTACACCATGTTCCCTGACTTATTTCTAGGAGAAGCACAGTGGTAGAAAGGGAGAGATTAAGGTGGTCAGAAGCAAGACACGACACTGCTGAGGTCTCCAGAGTGGGCAGAGGCCACTGCACGCTATTCCAGAGAGATGACAGTGCCTGTATGTGTCACCAAGTCTCACTCTAGGCCGCCAGCAGATGCAGAAACTCCAGGGAGGTCAGGCTGAGTCTCTGTAGAAACTGGACCGTGTCACAGAGCTCTTGCCTTCACAGGACACAAGCAGCAAGGTAGGAGAAACCCTTAAGGAGTGGCGTGCATGGCTGTAACCCCAGCACTTTGGAGACTAGGGGAGGAGGAGTGTGTTCAAGGCAGGTGTGAGCCACATAGTGAGACCTTGCAAAGGAACAAACCAAACTTACCTTTCTGAAGGTTCCATTTCAGATGCATGAGTGGCACGTGTTCAGACTCTATGGCTGCTTGATTTCCTGTCTACTATTTGATCACAGTATCAAGGACTTCTCATTAATATCAATTTAACTCATCTCTGCATTTGGATTAGGATATAAATCATTCACTGGTCTTTGTACACCCTTCAGCTGCTGTTGAAAGAGGTAAAAATGGCAGATCCTTGGGTTTAACAATCATCCCTTCCAACAGGGCCTTCCTTGTTTGCTTGCTCATGATAGTGAGGGGAAAGGGAGTAGTTCCCATCATGACCTGCACAATCTAAAATGGCTCTTTATAGACGTTTTCTGACCTTCGGTATGGGGTGAATGTGGTGACTCTTGTCCCAAGCTTTCAATTTAGTCATCCAAGAAAGAGCCTATTCACTTCCCAGATTTATTTCTATTTATATAAAGACTTGACTGTGGTTATTACTTGCTCAGGAGTAAGGCTGGCATCAGAATGGACTAAATCCAAAGAGGGACCATCTCCATGAGTAGAAATCAACACGTGTTGAATGAGTTTGGCCTCACACAGGAAGTGTTTCCCAGAGGTGTCATCGTAATAGCAGCTTCTATTTAAAGACTGCTGCCCTGGTGCCTCAGACTTCCTTCAAGACTCGGTCCTCCAAACAGTGCTGAGAGGTGGGTATCTTCAAGCTGTTGGGAAGGTGAGGCGGTGAGACGAAATGAGGGGACCCGGGGTGTGATCAGGAGGGTCGAGAGTGTACCACGCGAAGGGCTGGTTGTCTGTCCACCTGATGTGAAGTCTTGCCTTGTGGCAGATAAAAGGCCAACTTCCAGAGCTGTTCTCAGGAATGCGTGACCTAACTGAAAACACCGACCAGTGTCTGTCCTGTAACGATTCCCTCCTAGATGTTGCGTGTTTTCCTTCCTCTTTTTTCTAATTAAATTTTGTATTTGCCAAAACGTTATGTGGGGTATGCAAAAAACAAACAAAAAAATGGAAAGAGCACAACAGTAATTGATAATACGGTTATCAAGGAGGGAGTGGAGGGAGTCCCGGGCAGATGTGGTCAGGAGTGGGAACACGGCTTCCTGTGTCTATTTGTCAGGTTGTTGTGATTTTCAGTTTGTAAATGTGCTATCACAAATCCTTAATCCTTAATCTGAGCCTTCCCTGGTGGACAAGTCTACTCACTTTTTTGGCCATTCTCATATTGATTTTATTCTATCCCATTCTCTCTCTCTCCATTTAATGTTTAATCTGCTCCTGGGTTTAAAAGAACAATAACCTCAACTTCTTTGTCTGTGCAAATAATGCCTATGAATAATCTTATGCTTTAGGCCGTGGCTCACCTTCATACCTCAAACAGCATTCTGCTGCACTGTTTACAAAAAGACATGCGTTCTGTACTAGATACAGTACTAAGCATTTACCAATGCTTCATTGCATTAAACAATAAGATGTTTAAAAGTTAAAAGATTTTTTTTTAATTTATAAAAACACTTCAGTGGCTTGTGATTGTAGAAAGAAACAGATCCACATTCCTTCCTAGAAAATACATAGCGCCATGTCCAGAGTCTGTCTTCCTGCCTTGCACACCTCCTGATGCCTGCTGCTTCCATCTCCAGCATCACAAGCACTCTGTGGCCTCAGCATCACTGCACTGTTTCTCTCCTTACAGCCTCCCACCTAATACTGAAGCATGCTTCAGTAAACACTTGATGAGTTGATGAAGGACCAATAAGCTGGCTTGTTCTAGCCTAATGTTACAGACTAAGTGTTGTTATTAATAGAACAGGACACATGTGCAACACACTGTCCCTTTTAATAATCACATCTAACTTTCTAATTATTAAATTAGTTAAACTGATTCTTACGGATAGTCTCTCTTGACTTTAGTGAGTATGGCTCAAATCTCCATGTAAGTGGTTGGATCAAGCTGTGTATACTGTAGATGAGCCTAGGGCTTTGAACAAGACCCAGAGGAGGGGACAAGCACAACTCCTTCTAAGCACTGGCTCGGATCCACTAGTGTCACCCAGTCCATCCTCCACAGCAATAGCTTCTCCAAAATTCTGCTTTCACTGTCTTTCTGAAAAGCTCATATGTCAGACTGCTAATTAGAAAAATAGCCAAAGCTCTTTATCAACTGTTTCCCAAATATTTAATTTATTAAGCCACTTTTAACAAACAAGTTCTTTATCTCAATAGGTCAGTGTCTTCAGTTCAACGTTCAAACCTTGAGCCTCATTAATTAAGTGCCCTGATTTGTTTGTTTTTAAAGTGCTTTGTTTTGCTTGTTCGAGTTAGAAGTCTACATATCAAGAAAGCCAAAATAAACCCCTTTTCTGTTCCATAATCTTTCTTATCACCTGCTGTTTATACTAACACATCTAATAACTTGTCTATAGTGCCCTAATTATTTCCCACTTGCATTTTATTGAAACATCTTGTTACCTCAAATGGAATGTTCTAAGAAATACCTTGTGTTTTCTAGGTTTCTGTTTTGTTTTTTAATCACTTCTCATAGTGCCTCCCACAGAGCAGGCAGGAATGAGCAGGAATTGAGGATATTGTGTTGGTCCATTTGGTCCACTATGACGAAATACCATAGGCTGGAGAATTTATTTAGAATGGAAATTTCTTTCTTGCGGCCCTGGGAGCTGAGAAGTCAACCATCAAGATGCTGGCAGGCTCCTTAACTGGGGGAGAGATGCTCGATATCTCAAGAAGCTACCTTGAGTGCTGCCTCATTCCCTTCTATTAGGGAAACTAATCTCATTTGTGAGGGGGATCACAGATGGACCAATCATCTTTGAAAGACCTCTGTGTTGTAGTACCTGAGTTTTGTAGAAATAGATTTAAACCACAGCAAATACATTTGAACTGAATCTCAAGGAAGAATTTTAAATTGAAAGGAAGAGAAGGGATACAGAATACCTGCTCTGGTGGGTGTTTAGTTTTTGTTATGTAAAGTCAGGCCCACAGAGTCTCCCAGGGAACCTTGAATTCACTGGTTCAGCTAGACTGGCCGACTAGCAAGCCCTAGGAATCCTCCTGCCTCTGCCTGCTTGGGCCTAGAATTCCAAGTCTGTGCCACCAGGTTCAACTTTTGTTCATGAGTACTAGAACTTAAAGTAAGGTCCTCAGGTCTGCACAGCAAGTGTAGTGACTGTGGCACTATGTATATATCTCAGGTTTCAGGGTAGCAAGAGTTTTGAGATAAGGTTTTTATTGCCAAAAAAAAAAAAAAAAATTCAGATCTTTTAAAAATACATGTTCTTTTTCTTTTCTGTCTTATTTAACTTTAGAAGGCTAACTGCAATAGACCCTTGAGTTAAATTTCTAACACTTTCCAAACAAAACCTAAGCCTGGTATACCAGAGACAAAATAGTAAGAGCAGTGCCCTCGTCCATTTCACAGCTAGAAGGAGACATCTGGGTGTGGGTGTGTAGGACATAAAGAAGCTTATTTAGCTCACAATTCTGGGGTTTGGGACAGACACCTCAGGTTGTATCGTGGCGTTCAGTGAGCGCTGTCATGAGGCCTGTTGGTGTGATGAAGCTTCCTATGGGAGCAGGCAAGAAGCTGGGCAGATGCTGGCTTACCTTGTTAAAGGTATTGGGAAGTGAGTTCACGAAAGGTAATTAACATCACGTGAGTTCATAAGGGAGGGACTCCCATGATTTCATTAGTGCTAAGCAGGTGGCCCCTGAGAGTGGGCTCCTAGCAAAGGCCTCCTGTTGCCTCACCTCCTGGCAGGAAGCAGAAGGGCAATTGGGTGGATGGGGGTGGGGCTGTCAGAACTTATGTGGTAGCCTTGCCCTACTACAACCTGCTCTGAGATAGGTTTTCATTCCTCTTGGAATCCTAATCACCACTTAAAGTCCCCCCCCCCCAAACTGCCAATCAAATTTCAACATAAGCTTCAAAGGGAGCAAACCATAGCAAGAAGCGTTGAACATTTTTGTTGTTGTTGTTAAAATCCAGTTTGGATTCCCAGCTCAGCGTTATCTGCTCTCCCTGTTGCTATGGTCCCACTCGTTTGTTTCGTCTTTTATTCTCTGCTGACCATTTTCTCTCTTGAGTGATGCTCCATGATAGAAGGCACTTGTATAGTGCAGCAGGTGTGCTAGGTGGAAGGGAAATTGTATTAACACATATATGAAAGACCAAAGAGACAGTCATTCTGTCCCACAGCGGGGTGACATCCCCAGGAAACATTCAAGCTCTTTAAGTGAAATATTTGAAGAATGAATTTAGAAAAAAAATCTCCGTGCCTAGCTATGCCCACTGCTTCCCTTGCCTGTGCAGTCTGGGAACTCACATAGCAAGGCGTCAGGAAGCCCTGTAGACAACACTCTGGGGGCTGGATAATAAGAGGAAGGGAAAATGGCAAGGGGCTTTCTTCAAGCGCTGAAGCTTTTCTCACGGAGAAAACCATTTCCCTTTATTTTAACCCCAGGCTTGTTTTAATTTTAAGCTATTAATTTGAAACAGTTAATCGGTAGCCACGGGCACATACACACTTCTAGGATTACAAATATCTATCCTTTGCGAATAAACCCCGAACTGATAATGATTTGTATGTATGATGTGCTATTAGTTGGAAAGGCCCAAGCTCTTCCTAACGATGATCTGCAGAGGTTATCCAGAACTTTCTAACTCATCGTAAGGCTGGGAGACCCTTAAAGGATGACAATATTTTCAAGACTAAATGAGAGAGTAGGTGCACACATTTTAAAACCACAAACTCTAGGAGTCAGTTTCACAAAGCTTATTCTACTTAGTCCTCTAGACCGGTGCTTTATTTTGAATGTTGATCATTCTCAGTGGGGTAACAGCAGAGATGCCCCCAGGACCCCCTAAAGAGCAGTGAGGTTTGCATAGCGTGGGTTCTCATTGCTGCTTCAATACCAAATATTTACCGGGAAGCAGGATGAGTTTCTTCATTTAAAGGGAATTATTTGGTTTGGCTTAATGAAGCAAGAATTAACTGTTCACTGTTCCACTTAGCCCACTGCTGAGACAGATCTATCTTTATTAAGAAAATCTAATACATTCCTAGCAGGTAGCAGCAACCTACACATGGAGGGAATTGGTAAGAAAGAAGACCATTGATTCTAATTGGAATGACAGCAGGAATTTGAACAGAAAGCAGTAATCTGCATTGAAATATTAGCATTATCTCAATTAAAGTTCATGTCCTGACGTCTACACAAATAGCCTAGCAGACCTCTATAACCTTGCAGACTAGTGTCTTCAGTGTCCTTTTAAATAAAGTGAAAATAACAAAGTGAATGAATGAATGAATGAATGCCACTGGGGATTCCATTGTGAGGTGCTATTTTCAAGGGAAGCCACCACTTCAGCATCACTAAATAGCCACACTGGTCTAGTTGTATGCCTTGGACTTCTGTCATTCAAGCCAACTGTGCCATTGACCCCATGGAGATGATGAAATACCCTGGGAACACGATAATCCCAGGGGACATGGGTGGTTACAAAAGGTCATCTTACTGGTTTATGCATCCTTAAATTTGACTGAATAGCTTTCTCAAATGAAGGCATTCTCAGGGCTGTGATTGAAATATATTTACCTTTAAAATACAATATATTTATTTACCATCCGGGTCAAATGTTTGAGATAGGGAGTCGTCGTAGGGTCATGAGAAAGGAAGAAAGTAGGAAATAAGGAAAGTAACTGGAGATGAGCTTTTCAAATAAAAATTTTGTTTGATGGTTTGCTTCCCAGAAGGGCAGCTTTGTTCTGGTGTCTGCTTCTCAGAGACCTCAATGTACTTCACCAGAACACCCTTGGTTGTGAATGTCTCAGGCTCTACGTTTTATAATTTCGATTGTATGACTTTTCCTGGTAATAGGAGAGATTTCTTTTATTGCAGGTCCCTGAAACATCATTTTGGTAGAATAATGTTCGTCCCTTTCTACAGATCCTATTGGTGCTTCTTGACATAGCACACTTAGTGCTTTGAGAGGGAAAGAAATTCTATGGTGTTTAGGATGGATAGGAATGTGGACTTCTTTTAAGGCTCATTTTCTTTATGGAATTCCTGCATTCTTTAGCCCTGGAAGCTTAGAAAAATAAGAAGTAACTTGAGCAGTGTGTCACTAAGGTTGTTAGTCTGTCTAGTGGGTCTGACCTCAGGTCTGATACTTACATACTACTGTGTGGACAGTTATGTTATGTATTGAACAATTCTTTGATGGAGGCATGACTGCAGGACACATTGATGTGGTGGGAAATGATATCAATAACTTAGCTTCCTTCAGCCAATTCTGAACAAACCCATATGTATCGTTAGGAGAACTCCATGTTCCTGCTATCATAATCCTGCTGTACCTGAGGTACCTCCTACCTTAACATACCTATTTCCCATCAAGATGGATGTCACCAGTACATTTTCTCCACAGGAGACGGCTTCTGTGGAATGAGGCACATATATCTGGATTGTCTCATACTCTGGAAACCCCTTGGGCTTTACAAATGGTCTGAATTTATAGTTGCTAGTTTTAGGGTATGTGACTGTGTGGGAGACTGTCAATCAAAAATGAAATTTAACATTTTATTTGACTTTTGATATTGAAATAAGATTTCTCTTTTTCCCTCTGTGGTTGGCTCAGAAATGGATTGGAGCAAGTTAATTAAAAGACTGGTAGCTCAATGCTTTCAGCCTCAGATGGTTCCCAAGCATCCCTTCTTGGGAGCATTCTTTGTAACTGGGAAGCTCAGCTGGAGCCTCTGAAAAACAAAGTGATTTCTTCTTAGCTCTTTGTTTTAAGATTTGAAGACAACAATTTTGTAGACTAATGTCCATACCTCTGGTTAATAGCCTCACTTCTTGGTGATGCCCTGAAAAGTGTCGGGGAGCACTGTATTTTGTAGACAAATGTTGGAGGCATTGTATTTTGTAGGCAAGTATTGGAAGCACAGTACTTGGTAGGCACACACCTTGAAACTATCTCAGTCAGCACAGCTGAATTTATCTTACCTATACATGCTCAGGAGCAGTCAGCTGACTCCCAGGAATAAATAACAGCAAACTCCACCACAGCTCATCAAGGTTATTTTTGACTCTTCACCTCCTGGAAACAGAAATATGCAGGAAGGGATATTTAGTACGTTAGTTTATTTGCACTGAATAGAATTTTCCGAAGAATTGCATTCAAACCCAACATTTTACTATACAGAAGAGTAATCATAGAATGTTCACCTTCTAGAAGTTACACTGCAGCCCTTGGGCTATATAACCAAACTATAGATGTGCTTTTAAGCTCTGTGGACTTAGTAACTATATTAAGAGCCATTTTATGTGAAATTTCCAGCTAATACTGGGTGCACACCACACCCATAAGGCTCAAGCTCACCATTACCTTTAGAAGGAATATAGACCCTCTTAAATTAGATATGAATTCTGATTTATATGAGCTAACCCGGCCAGCTCAGTCGGTAGAGCATAAGACTCTTAATCTGAGGCATGTGGGTTTGTGCCCTACGTTGGGCATCACTTGTTATGCAAAACCCACGAGAGTCTGTCTAAGGCATATCAAGGATTTATTAAGATATGAAATGGGGAAAAATTCACTCACGGATACAGAACCAAGTAAATAGCCATCATTGTCCTCCATTCTGCTCAGGAGCATATGGATCCAGCCATCTGGTCTCCTATCACCCCAAGAGAATGACCAGGTACCCCCTCCTCAGATTTTAAGAGGCCACACCCTAAGGCTGGTACTCCAAAGTTATCGACAGAATGAATATCCACCCACAGCACTTGCCATCTTTGTTTTTGTATGTGTACACACATGGGGGAGTGCATGAGTCTCTCTCATGTGTGCATGCATACATATCTGTGTGTGTGTGTGTGTGTGTGTGTGTGTGTGTGTTTGTGTGCACACTCATGCCAAGATACACCTTCAGTGGTGTTCTTCAAGAGCTGTTCACCTTATGTTTTGTTGCTTTATAAGATGTCCTTGTTTGTATTCGTGTGGAGGCCAGAAAAGAGTGACAAGTGTCGCCCTCTACAACTCTCGTCCTGTTCCTTTGATGAAAGATCTTTCCCGGGACTTGGGGCTTGATTTTCCCATGTAGGTGGGAAGCCAGGATGCCCTCTGTCCCCACATTCATTGGAGCTGGCATTACAGATATGTGTGTTATATACATGCTGGGGTCTGAAGTCTAGGCCCTATAACTGCATAGAAAAAGTACATAACCACTGATCTTTTCTTCAGATCAACCCTAGTTTTGAACCGGGACTGATCAAGTAGTTCAGAGTGTCTAATCAACAAGTCCCATGGGCCCTTCTTCTTCTTCCCCAGCACTGAGATTGAAAGCCCATACACAAGGCACCCTGGTGCCTTTTTAAGCGTAGGTTCTGCTGATTTAATTTAGGTCTTCTAGCCTGCTGATTTAATTTAGGTCCTCAACCCTCGCACTGGTTGCTTTCTTTAGATAGGACAAGGCTCTTCCCATTTGCTTTCTTTTTCCTCCACTCAAATCACAAAATGAAGGCCTAGCAAAGCATTTGATTTGTGATCTTTAATCGTGACAGAACCTTTTGATACCATAATTCTCTCTAGCAGTTATATGAGGGAAAAAATGGGAAAAACGAGTTTCTGGGTAATTTCCTTCCAGAGGACACAGGCATCATCCAGTGACTATCTAGCATGGGCCAAGCACTTTTCTCATCCTGTCTCATGTGCTGATCACAATAGCTCCATCAGGCATGGAAAAGTGAGCTCCAAGAGACTGAACTTGCCCAAGACCACACAGCTCTTGGGTGGCAGAACTGAATTGCATTTCTAAGCCTGCATGCTTCTGGATTTCCCCTCTAAACTTCCCCAGACTTCAGGTGGCTTTCCACAAATCAGATCCCTCTTTCCACACCTTTGTCAAAAGAGAAAAACTGAGTTAGGGAGGGCGGGGGAATTTTTGAATTATTATCCTTAGCTGTTCACCATTTCCTTCTTAGTACTGCAATAGAATTACTTATTTGGGGTTTTGAAATTACTCACAACAAGCTAGAAAACAGAATGTATGGCTCCTGTTAGCTACCAGAAGGCCCGCGTCCACATGGCTTTTAATTGTTTCCTTGGCTGTGTGTTCTCTGCACTCCGTGGCTGCACAGCTGTATGGGGGCTCAATTTGTAATAAAAGTGGTTTAGCGCAAACCATACATACATAATGGTCTTTGATTTCCCCCTAGGCTTGGAAAATCTCTCTTAATTATCTGCTTGTAGGTTTGGAATTTCTTCACCAAGTCTATCTTCATTTACTGGAGAGTCTCCAGAGTCCCACTTTTAGAGGAATTTTTTCGGAAGTGAAAACTGGCCCCACGCCCTCATGTGGAGGAAGGTCCATGTGGCAAGAAAGCTGACTGACTTCAAGCTCACCCCAGTGAGGGAGTCTGTTAAGAAAAGGGAATCTTGCTCACTCTAGATGGGTGAAAAGGGGAGTAAGAGAAACAAGAAAGAACGGTATGCCAGTCAGAGTGCAAGGGCGCAGTTAACGGAGCCCACTCCCTTCAGCTCCACAGGCACGGGGTCCCTGCTTGACCCAGTGCTGTTACACAGACCTCTCTAGTGAAAAGAGAGAGGAAGGGCTAGGTAGAAACCGCTTCTGGTGAAAAGGTACCAAGAAAATGTTGGCCATCTGAAAGGAGTCACAGAAACAAAAGTCCTCTTTAGGCAGGTGTGGGCCAGCTATTGAACACACACACACACACACACACACACACACACACTCACAAACATACACACACACATGCTCGCTCGCGCACGCGCGTGTGCACACACACACATTGCGGCCAGCTATAAGCTTCCAGTACCCTCTGAAGAGTGTCAGAAAGAGAACTAGAGTTTGAAGAACACCAGCTAGAGACTTTCCATCTGCTGTGTCCTCCATAGAGGCTCCCAAGCAATGGAGCTCATCAGGGATCTGTGCTCTGACATGCCCTCCTGACTCCTGAGGCTGAGGGTCGGTTCCAATAGCTTTTGTAATCATATAGTCTGTGTAGGAAGAACGATGTTTTTGAAGATGGGGAAACATGTCCCATGCATGTCTTAGAGCACACTTTCATGCTTAGGTTGTATATATGAGCACATATCTTGGAACCAAGTCTAGTTATCGGTGAGAGTGGCTATGGGAATCCAAGGAAAGGCAGGATAGAAGACCTGTCACCTCTGCTGTGGCCAAGGACATCGGAACAGCAGCCACCTGCCAACCCAGGTGATGGCACATGGACCTAGGTCCTGAAACTAGTACTACACTAATCCATGGACCAGCTTTGGTGCTTGATACATCTCTAGCTGAGATACTGAGGATGGGTGCCACACCACGGACAGACTTCTGCTGTCTGGGAGGAATATGCCAGAGCTTGGGTCCTTCATCAGATCCTAGAACTTCCAGAGAGCTAGAACTTCCAGAGCAGGCAGGAAAGGACATTTGCCCAGCTGTTGTGGCTGTATGAATATGGTTTGTTTGTTCCATGATCATAAATCAGGCTCTTTTATTCTTCCTCTAGGATCAAAACATTTTAGCAATTCAGAAGATTTGTGTGGACCTGGCTTCCACTGTAGACATTTCCCTCCCTTAAGGTATCCCTCCCTAGTCTACAAATTAAGACACCTGCCATTTAAAGGCTGCAATAAACAGCCTTGTCAATTAACTTTGGTGGAATCATAGTGATAAGACGTTAGTGGGCACTCAACAGGAGTTTGCAGAGCCCTTATTGTCACATATGGGGAAATCCAAACCCAGGAAAATGAGTGACAAGGTCACCCAGCTGGAAGCCAGCTGGGGTTCTGGTTCTCGGCCCGAGCTCCCTGTACTGCAGCAGCCTCGCACACTCTCTTCAGTTGTACCCGCTTTTTATTTTAAGTCCTTTGAGTCAGAGGCGTACCTGTCAGCCAAAGGGACTTTCACATCCCAATGAAGCACCGTGGTTTCTCCTTTCCTAGGAAATGACTTTTTCCCCCACTCTGTCGAAGAGCTTTGTGACCTTAAGTTAGAGGAAATAAAACAATTTTAAAGTGTCATTTTTCTGGACCCTATGAAAATGCCATCACCTAGAAAGCTGACCACAGCTAAGGGTTAACCAAAGCCCTGTGGAGGCAGAAAAGAACCAAGAAGTTGAGGCCCCTGATGGCCCAGTTTTGCAAGTGGTGTTGGTGACACTCACTTATAAGGAAGATTCCAGCAGTTGCTTACCTATAGACACAGAAATTTCTTTAAACTGGAAGGAATTTCAGTAATTATCTATAAAGAAATAGCTCCAGAAAAACTAAGGCCTGGACCACGGTCAAAGGGCAGGTTTTAAATGGAACTTGTGCTTCCTACTCCTCGTCAGAGGCTCACGCTGGAAGGACTACCTCAGCGAGTCCAGGGATGTGGCTTTTCCTGTTAAGACAAGCCAGTGCAAATGAGAAAGTTATGTCCAAAGTAAGAGTACGCTTGCCCTGATGGTCACCACTGAGCCTTTGTTACAGTCCCAGCACGCTTGTATGACTTTACAGGGACTAAGTACTTCCAGTTGCTGGACTACTGGTCAACTGGTCAACTTTCACCAGTCTGTGACACAGTGACACTCCCCCAGATCTAAGTGGTCTGTAGCCACAGGTGCATAAGGGTTGGGAGGTGCCAGGTTCTGCTCTAGCTGGCTCCTGGGCATCAGATCCAATGTGAATGGGAAGACCCAGATATGCCATTATTATAGAAGGAAAAAAAATATGTACTCATTGGAAGCTTCTATCCAGTTATGGCATATCACATTCAAATGGAAAGTCACATTGGCAAATTCGGTAGCAATAAAAAGAATATAATAGATCATGTAACAACAGCCAGAGACGGCACAGTGACTGGTGTTTGTGATGAAATGTTATCCTTCAATGTGGTAATGTGAGGTGGAGCCTTTGGGAGGTGGCTAGGACATGGAGTGGAGACCTTATCAAGTGAATTAGTGTTCTTATTCAAATCCCCTTGAGAGACCAGCTGTGTCCACATCATAGTCTGAGAATTCCAGCCTTGGAAATGGGAAGAATAAAGGTATGTTGTTTAAGTTTCCCAGTTTATAACTTGGCATGGTCCTAAGGCAGATGTATGTGTGTATGGATGTGCATGTACACATGACCAGCAGCAGAGCATGTGGAGTGGTATTGCTATCTACAACAGGAATCACTACTTTGTGTTCATTTCTCCTTTGATCTTAATGCCAATATAGGGAAAAGGCCAATGGATGTCTGAAGTTCATATGAAAAACAAGAGGCAGAATTGCTTTGAACCCCAGCATTGTGCCCACACTCCCTCAATCCTTGCCTATCTCAGTGTCTGCTGCCTTCCTCTGCAGATTACCCCTCCTTCACTAGCTGGGCCAGTCATCTGATGCCTCATGCCAACATATCAGCCATCTGTTATGTCTACCTGTGTTGACAGAGCTGCTTATTTATTCAAAGTACATCTTGAGCACCTGTGGGCATTCTGTGATACAAAGTCGGAGGCAGAGTGGCAAAGAGATGGGTGATGGACCCTGTTCTCACAATCTAGTGAAAACCGGTACACTAGAATTACATAGACTAAGCCATGTATGAACGTATTGCATTGTTATGGGGAAGCTGCAACAACGAGAACATTTTTGCGACTAAAAAATTTTTATGAAAGGATGGGGGAGAGGACGGGGTTTAATCTTTGAAGGGTAGGTTGGGCACATGGTGAACACCTAGATAGGAAGGAAGGGAGTACAAGGAGATAGGGCCCACAGCAGGCAGTGGACAGCAGAGCCTCAGTCCCAGGATTCCTTGCAGCAGACGTCTCAAAAGACTTGATACTATTGTCTCTGCTAGGCATCTACTGGCCAAAGCAAGGAGTCATTTGTTGTCCTATTTTAAGTTGGTATTCCAATACTAAGAATAAATTTTTTATATAAATACTATCATTATCTTGGAATAGCACAATTAAATTCCTTGCTTCATAAACATTTAAAGCCCTATCTTGACAGATGTTAACTCCTAAAATATAACAAGTTTTGGGCCTGAGGATGTCATTCTGTGGAGTAGAATTTGCCCAGCAAGCTCGAGGCCGTGGATTCTACTCACAACACAGCAAATAAATACACAAACAACCACATACAGTATGACAAATCTTAAGAATCCTTATCCAGAATGTCTTCATTTGAAAAAAAACCAAAACAATATCTTCAAAAAACCTGACAGCAGATTTTATGTCTTCCAAGATATCCTTGTTGAAATATCACAGAAAGAGTGTAATCACATTAACTGGGAAAATAATTTCATTCACTAATTTAATAAATATTTAGTGAGCACGTCTGATAAACAGGGTATCAGTCTATGAGTGGGAATGTCTCGGTGATCAAGGGGTATAAATTTATGGCCATCTGGAATCAGCATTCTACTGAGAGCATCCATAGAAGGCAGGGGGAACGTTGCAAAGCTAAGCTGCACATGTGTGGAGGAAACAGATCTCACTCCCCACTAAGGCTGACCACAGTGTTAGTCTTCTGCACACTGGGAGTCATGGAGTTTCTTCAGGGCTTCTTGGGGGCATGGTGAAATCATAGAGTGTGGAGCTTGATCTGACTACACCATGGGAGGCAAGATGAGTGAGAAAGGAAGCCAGCTGAGTCTAAGAAGGGATGCCCAAGCTTGATGGGGTGGCACATGCCCGTAACCCCAGCATTTGGAGGCTGAGGCAGAAAGATTGCAAATTCAAGGCCATCCTGGGCTATATTGTTAGTTCAAGTCTAGCCTCAGCTGTGGGGCAGCACTATTTCAAAGAGAAAAAGGAAGGGCTGGGAGGAAGAAAAGAGGACATGGATGTAGGGAAGGATAGAGAAAGAGGAAGAGGCATCCAGAAAGAAATGCCCAGCAGATAGAAAAATGACCCTAAACCAGAACAGCTGATTCACAGATTCCATGTGTATAGTTGGGCATTCTTGGGACCTCCAGTTCCCAAATAATGACATGGAGACTTATTAAAAAGTATGAAAGCTTGGCTTTAGCTTAGGCTTGTTCCCAACTACCCCTTATAACTTAATTAACCCATTTCTATTGGTTTATCTTCTACCACGTGGCTCGTTACCTCTCCTCCATTCAGTATGTGTGACTCCCTCCATGTCTGGCTGGCTTAATCCTACACACGTGTGTACCTCAGATTCTTCCCCAGTTCCTCTCTCTCTCCAGAAGTCCCACCTATCCCCTCCTGCCTAGCCATTGGCCATTCAGCTCTTTATTAAACCAATCAAAAGGGACCCTTAGGCAGAGACACATCTTCACAGTGTACCAAAAGATTATCCCACAACAGATATGAGGGCTGGTGGAAGAGGGATCCCCTGTTGTGTGCACTAGAGACCAGGGGAGAAGAGAAAGGCAAGGCGGGGCAGCCTCATCTCTGGTAAGGACAGGCATCAGCTTAGACGGTTTGATAGACCCAAACAGGCTCTGGCATCACATGACCCTCCCATCAAGTGACACTGAACAACTGGGAAGCTTCTGACGGGTTGTTTAACCTCTCAGAACTTTAACGGTCCCGTCTGTAAAAGTGATCAAACTTATGTAGAAATGAGACAATACACTCAGGAGACTGGCTTGACAGTTAGTGGGTCTTTCTGGTCATGACTAGAGTCATGTGGATGATGAACTGGCTGAGGGTATCCATCCGGAGCAGAACATCTAAAGAATGGTGTTAAATCACAAGGGCAGTTCCTCAGGTGAATCCCATAGGAACTAACGCCATGTTACCCACAGGGCATCCAAACGAGGTGGTGAGTGGACTGTCGGGGAGAGGAGCTGTACACGGGCTCCTGTGTGGATGAATACTGAGAATATGCTGCCGTTTATTTCTTGAGCACTCAGTACACTAAGTATTTGCTAAGTCTTCACAGAATGAAGACGTAGCTTCATAGACCGCGAGTCTGTGAAGAGGATAAAGCTATACTGCTTTGTAAATGAAGAGATGAGAGTTAAACCCCAGATCCAAAGTTAACTAGCACCTGACTTAGTTCAGCACACTTGCCCCCTTTCTTACCACCTGTAGATACTCCACACCCATTGGTTGCTGGTCCCGGCAGAGTTACCTCTGAAGAGACAGCATTGCCCCATCCAGCACATCAGAGCCCTTAGCAGATGGGAGACCTTGCTTCAACAGTAGGCTCCCACCAGCCTTAGCGAGGCCACAGACAACTCCTACAGCCCCAGGAAGACGATTACTGCCCTTCCAGGTTTACTATGCCTTGCTGTTGGCAATTTGGTCCCGGCTCCCTGGGACTGGAACTTAATGTAACTGAAGCATACCAACATGGGGGTAAAGAGGCTGGTTCAAATTATGACACAGCCCCTAATGACGCGTGTGGTCTGAGGGAAAGTGTGCTTTTTGAGCTACCTTCTCTTCCTCATTTGCAATCCTGACACCAGGACCCTAGGCCCAGGTCAAACAAGAACACAAAGTTAGTTAGTTAGCCAAAGGAATGCCAGCGTATGTGTGCACAAGCAGCTTCCAAACAGCGGCTGCCGCTGTCTTAGCCTCATGGTCTAAATGGAGGAGTGATGGACTCAGGCCCCAGGAGGTGTGAAGAAAGCCATGAGCCACAGAGTCTTGCTGCCCCATTGGTTACAGACTACCTTGGGTTTCGATACAGCCCATTTTAATTCTTTTTTTTCCCCTCCTGCAGTCATGCTTAGTCATATTTGACTCAAGAAAGCATCCCACTCAGGCAGGGCTCTAACTCTGTATTTTGATGTTATTTTTAGTGTCACCTGGGTGGATTACAGGTTTCTGATCCCGAATAAACCCTCCTTAGAGCAGAATTGAGGCAGCCCCATGACTCGCTTAATGGTTTAATACCTTGAGTGTCAATGGCTTTGCCATTTGATGCGAACAGATTCTAGCAACAAAGGCTGTCAGGGTATTCTTTCCTAATCATTTTCTGAACATCCTCAATCTGACAAATTTGCTTTCACAAATTCCCGGCGTGAGGATGGCGTTTGCCAGCTCCAGTATGTGGGACGGATGAGATATTATCAGAAGACTGATGTAAACGTTCTGTGTGGAAGTTAGAGGGGCCTTGATGTGGCCTCTTTTTCCCAAATCAACCTCTTTAAAATATTAACTCATCTCACAAAACAGCAACCTGCCTCGTCATCACCCTGGCTCCTCACACTGCCTCAGAAGCAGGCGTTTTTGTGTGTGTGTGTTTCTTTTCTCTTCCTTTCATGTCCAATCTGGCCTGCTTAAGGAGACACCCAAATGCCAGCGCGGTGAAGCGAGTAATCGGCATTTACTCTGGGCTCTGCTCCGTTTTCCAAGCAGAAGGACAGCGGAGTTTGAATGGGTGGGGGTCTCTCTGCTCGTGGCTCCTTGCAGTAAGCCTGCCAAGCATTACTATTCCAGCCCTTAAACCTGCGCCAGACTGTTAATGTCTTAATGCTTATTCAAGTGTCAGAGAGTGCTGGCAGATGTCAGAGGGAATGGGGGGCTGTCAATAAGGAAATTACTTACATTCACGGGGTGATGGCGGCAGTCTGTCAGGTAGCGTTTGAGGAGACGTCAAGCTGAAGGGAAGAGGAAGCAGAGAAGAAAAGAGGATGACAGCGAACAGCCCTGGGGGAGGGGGCCTGCTCAGAAAAACTGTTTGGAGACATCTTTCTCTTCTTTTTTATTTCTAGAGCTAAGCTCTAGGTACCGCAGTCACAGGTCACAGAATAAACAAGGTGTTTTCTAACCCGGGATAGAATAAGAATGGGGCGTCAAGGGGCCCTTTGTTTCTTGATGTCAGCTTTTTCCCCCCTTAGTAAGAGGTTTCCTAAAACACATCGGGTTTCCGTGTTTTATGTATTTTGTTTTGTAGCAACTTCCCTTAGCTATTATATTCTAGGAGTGGTGAAAAGCTTTATTGATGAGGTGCGTATGGGAAGCCATCATTCCGAAAATCATCTGGTATGCCAGAGAGAGGAAGCAACATCCCCCTTGCTGCACAGTCTTAAGTCTGACTGGAGGGCACGCCCTCTATGCAATGGCAGTCTGTCTGTCCTTGCCTGAATGGTAAGGACTACTGGAGACCTTGCTTTGGAGCTGAGCTGCAGGTAGAAGCTTCCCAGTTCTGATTTCCTGTGTTCATGCTCTTCCCTGGGTCCTTATGCCCGCAAAGCTCCTCTCTCCCTCCCTCCCTCCCTCCCTCCCTCCCTCCCTCCCTCCGTCTCCCTCTCCCTCTCCCTCTCCCTCTCCCTCTCCCTCTCCCTCTCCCTCTCCCTCTCTCTCTCTCTCTCTCTCTCTCTCTCTCTCTCTCTCTCTCTCTCTCTCTGTTTCAGTCTCTCTCCTTACCTCCTTTCTCCCTTCCTTCCCTCCATTTCTCAAGTCTCTCCCTCCCTTCTGTATATGTCAAGTTGGTTTTTGGAGACAAAGTCTTCCTGTATAACATAGACTAGCCTTAAACCCCAGCCTTCTTGACCGAACCTCCTGAGGCCCATGCCGCCATACTTAGCCTATCACGTTCCTTTACTGGTCTGTAGAGGCCCTATCTGTTCCTCCAGTGTAGGCAGTACCTACGTGCGTGGAAGAGGACAGCCTACATTTCTATTGTCATAACTCAACAGCCAGCTACAATGAATGAATGGGCTTCTAGATGAAAGACTGAGCCCTGAAGAATACACCTGGAAATCTGGTGTTTGTCTCTTTTGATGAGAGAAAAAACAAACAAAAACAAAACACCACTACCACCACTACCAACAAAACCAACTGCTTTTGGAGGGGACCTGGATGGCATGTTTGTGGTTAACACTGGCTTCCGGGAGCTATCTACTCAGTGTCCCACATCTCCAGGTAGAATGGAGCTCCCTTCCATATTCTAGATTTTCTCCTAGAAGGAGTCAGGCAGAGGAAGTTTGCCACTTATTTATTTATTTATTTATTTATTTATTTATTTATTTATTTATTTATTTATTTTTAACTAGCCAAAGAAAAGTCAATGTCAACTAATGGGAATTCCAGGACCTGAGGTGCCCAGGCACAGCAGCAAGAGGCAAGGCAGTTGTTCACTGAATTCCTGGAAGATGCTGCTGGACTGGCCTGGTGCCATGGAGACAAACCCGGAGGTTCAGTGGAGAGCACAGCTAAAGTCCAGGCTTAACCTAGACAAAGAGGCCCCTTCCCAGATTTCAGAGAGCCTGGCACTACCCAGCCCCTCCCTCCTCCCCTCTGAAGAGGCAAAGGGGCGGGGCGTTGAGCTGATGCTCTGGGTAAGCTTGTGTGTACGGCCCACCTGCTGGTCTGCCCGTGTATTCAAGGTTTCCAGAGCTCAGCCCTCAAATCGGTTTAGCTCCAGTCATGGAGGGAGGATGCGGAGCTTTTGAAGTAACCTTCCAGGCTTTGAAGTGCTCTCCCGAAGGGCACATAAACACACTTCTGCCAGGAAAATACAGCAGGACATAACCCTCCCCGACGGATCCCTCTGGGGACCCTCGCGGTTCAGGAAGGAGTCCATTTCTGTGAGGACAGACTCACCAGGCTGCCTCCTCTTTCTCCCTAAGCTGAAGCAATCAAGTTAACACCCTGCACGCAGCTTTGAAGTATCTCTTATTCCTATAGCTCTAAGTACCTCATCGCTGTTCCACTGCCCTGAACACCCAGGCCCATCTCACTGGCCTTCGCCCGCTGTACTTCAATATTAAATTCTGGGTAGAAGGCGATCCGACCTAGGATTTGTGCTGGGAGAAATGCTAAAAAGAACAGAAAAACCATGCAACACTGGACAATACCGTTACAGAATCCGGGAGATATCGGCACAACATTAACAAGGGATTAGATTCCCCATATGTAATTAATTTCCAGATTATTTACTTATGATATGCTATTCTTCTTACTGAATAACTCCATTAAAAGGAGAAAATCTGTCGAATCAGTATTTTTGTACAGCAGCAAAATCCACAGTGTTTCTGAAATTCTGCCCGTCTTTTCCCCATTCCTGATGTCTGATTGTTGTTGCTCTAGGTCTTTTACCCAGTTTTCTGCTGGATGTGGGCCAGCAGCAGTGGAGAAACAGCAGTGGCCACTAGCCAGCGTGTCTTCAGTGCTGGAATCCTGGAATGCCTTCTGGCATTTATCATCTTCCTGGTGACTCAGAGACAATCCTCTAGCCCTATTTTTCAGGTGGTGGTGGTGGGGGACTGAGGTTTTGAAACACTGAAGAATTTAAGAGGAGCCTAGATTAGAAATCCCAGTTCAAAAGTCATTATTTCAGGGTTTACTTCTCTCTGCTAGGTCATGTACCCGTTTAAATGCCCTTAAAAAAATCTTACATTGCAGTGTCCTTTTAATTTCAGTTTCTATTTTATGTATATGGGTGATTTGCCTGCTTGTGTGTTTGTGCACCACTTGTATACCTGGTTCCCACATGGGCCAAAAAGGGCGTTTGATCCCTTGGACCTCGAGTTACAGATGGTTGTGAGCCATCATGTAGGTGCCGAGAATTAAACCTGGGTCTTCTGGAACATCGACCAGTGTTCTTAACTGCTGAGCCATCACCCCAGCCCCCCACTGTGACATCTTGTATCCTTCCTTCCAAGTACTTATGAGCAGGTATAATTTTATGTTTGCTGTGTAATAGCTTGAGTATGTCACCTCGGTAGACCCTAAGTGCGAGGATCCCAGAAATCATGTCTATTTTTGCTAATATTAAGACTGTTACATAACAGGAGTATAATACATAATAGATACATGAGTAATGGAATGACTTAATGATTCGGTAAATGAACTCTTATCCGTCTAACTCTAGAATTTCAGAGTTTTAGGTTAGGCAGCAAATTGCTTTTGAAATTGAACCCTAAGTGAGAGGAGCTGAGAAATGCCGTATAATATGCAATGCAGAGATGTTCCACCCAAGCTGCCCGAGTTTGAATCCCAGCCACATCACTTTAGCGGTTTGAACATGTTATGTGATGTCTCTGTGTCTTGGTTTCTTTGTCTTCAAAGTGGATTTAACAGTAAACTTGCCTCAAACAGTTGGGAGGATTAACAGCATGTTCATTCAGTCTCTCAGGATACTGCACAGAACTTAGACTGCTGTATGCATGTGTTGGATCTAATCATTCGGCAGAAGCATTCTCAGTACAGAGAAATAGGTGTTCCTGGTCAATCTCATCCACACGCTGCTATGTGGCTATGTGGCAGTGCTTATTAAGCAACTCCAAGCCCTGTTCTGGTCCTTCTGGTAGGAGCATCCTGAAGGTCCATCATAAAGTAGAACTTTAGGCCATCTCAGTCTCAGAAAGACAACACTTCGAATCAGTCCATCTTAATAGCTGTACTTTTTTTTTTACCCTCAATGTTCAGAAAAAAAATAGCAAAGATGAATTATTTATTAAACTTCAAACATGCATTATTAATATTCCCTTAACTGTTTTTAAATTCTCTTCCATTGGGCTACATGGTATGTAACCTTTATCAATAATTGTGGTATGAGACAGAGTGGTAACAGCAGGGTCACATCATCTCAGTGGTCATCAAGGCTCTGGGGACCATTAGCCTTCACTTGTCTTGTTTCCCCAACTAGACAATGGAGGTGACATTAAGCACATTCGTGATGGTTAAATGAGATAGATAGGAGTATCTGACAACCCTGACAGATCACAAACACTTGGTGCAAGTTTCCTGCATTATTCACCCCATGATGTTCCTCTCTCTGTGCTGTCCTGGTCAGGCCAGGACCAACACTCCACCGTCCCGTGTGCCTCTGTACTTGCCTCTTGAGTGTTTTTCCATCCCTCTGGGGACCAGAGTCCTCAGTGACCCCACCTTCTCTTTCCTCACATTTCCCATGAGTTCTCTAGGCTTAGGTGAGGGAAGCGAAGGAACAGGGCAACGAGGCAGCTGATGAAAACATCTGGATGGGAATTTGTCTGCACTCGTGCTTCTGACTCGTTTTGGTTTGTATCCTGTTGAGTTTTGTTTTGATCTCTGTAAGTTTTCTTCCCTCACTCTCCAGGACTGCATTCTTTCTCTGCCTTGTCTGGTGATTGATGCCTTTGCCATAATTTCAGTAGTATTTGAACTATTTTCAATGCACACTTTCAAAAATCTGCCACACTGGTTGTGTTATTAGTCACCATATGAAAAATATGATACATTCAAATCAGGCACCATCCCTCCTTTTCTGGTTAAGGAACTAAGTGAAGACACAGGAAGGATGTCCATCTTGGCAAGATCACAGAGACCTGTGGCCTGTTAGATTCCTAAGACACACTTGTACATATGGTACTGAGCAAAGAGCAATGGTTAGAGTGAAAGCCCCATTCTTTTTGGTTAGAGTATACACACACAAGGTAAGTCATAACCTAGAGTAGTAGATGCTGAGAGGCATGAGTCAATCACAATGGCTTTTGATTTTTTGGTTTATCTGTGAAGAATCCTTTCCTTCTTGCCTAGACTCTCTCTCCCTACCTAGTCTCTTGTGGGCCTAAAAGATGCTTCAGAAGATAAGGAAATGATCTCCCCTTTGACACCACCGCCTCAATGTCACATGAGCCTCAGAGATACTAACCCACATGCGCGTACAAACTCCGCAAAGGTAAATGAAGCAGAACAAGCCAACTCGAGGCTGGAAATGGTCATAAGAGGTTTTCTTCCGAGCCATTTTTAGGCCTGGGTATGAGAAATATGCCAAGTTTCACTTTCATTTTTAGTGAAACCAGAGAGGAATACGAGTAATTTCTGGGACCCTACAACAGGAGTAAGTGCTGTAAGAATATATGGAATACTTTCTATCTTAAAAAAAAATTCCAAGAACATCCAATCAAACTTTAAAAAATACTTGAAAACTTGTGTCTGTGATGAATCTACACAGTTGAAACAGGCTAAACTATCAAAGGGTATCCTGTGGAAATTTCCCCTCTGTCTCTCTTCCTCCTACAGCCTTCCTCTTCCAGACAGCCACTTACCAGTTCCTTGTTTACCTCCCCAAGGGGGTTTTTATGTATAAAAAAACCCAGTGCAGACACTTGTTCCTTCCTGTTTCTTTCTCTCATGTCTGTTATGGAATACCATACCCGATGTCTTGTGATGAGCCTCCATCATACCCGAAAGGTGTCTGCTGCTATGAGCATCTATCTCAGAGGGTAATGATCAGTTCCATGCTAATGGGCATTTATCTTTTGCCCTTAGAGAATGGGTAAGTTTGTCTGAGTGCCATTTCACAGGACGGAGAAGTGTATCTGTGGGATCATGTTCCTTAGTTGGAATTTCTCAACAGATGTGTGCCTCTGTCAGGCCTGGTGCCTCATGCCCAGTAGTTCCAATGCTGGAAGGCTGAGACAGGAGGGTCAAGAGTTCCAGGTCAGCCTGATCTACAAAGTGAGTTCCAGAGCAGCTTGAACTGTATTGTGAGATCCTGTGTAAAAGCCAAACAAGCAAAACAGAAAAAAAGGGGGGAGGGGGGCCGTCCTTTACAACCTTTCACAGTAGAGTAGATTTTTGCCAATCTCGGTAGTAAACAGTATGTTTTGGAGCTACTATTTTGCTATTATAAACAAGAGTGAGCATTTTTTTTCTTCTGAGTGAAAGCCATTCAGAAACAAAGGGTAGTTTTTGTGTTTTACGGACTTCCTGCTGGGTTATTGATGACTTTCACTTAGTTTGAGTTGTAAGCAAGTGCATTAGCTACTTCCTGAATGGCTGGCTGTCCCTGTCTTCTTATTTGAATTGATTTGTGTTTGATTGTGGCAAACACTGACAAATCTCACACTTGTTTATTCTGTTGTAAGACTTTACTCAAGTTGAGTTTGAACACATAGATGTACAGCCAGGGTCCTTGCTCTTTCCTCCCTATGGTTGGAAATCTCTCAGTATGTTTGGAGTAAACAACTACACCTGAGACAAACCCCCAGTTCTTCTCCCTCTCAAGCCCTTTAGCTTCATAGCATGCCATTTAGTAAAAAGGGAAAGCCAGAACAAGAACGGAAATTGAAGTCACCTATATGCTGAAATCCACATGTCTGTTGAGAAGTAGTTATGAGCCAGGTAGTCTGTTAACACTGAGAATGCATCCTAGTGAACAGAAAAATAGACCATTGACTTTGTAGAATCCAAACCACTCACTGTCTTGAATTACACATGAGGATGACCTGGGAAGATGCACAGTCCCTTTGTTGTTCAAGCCTAGAGGTGTTATTCAGGAACAAGTATTTTTAAAAACTCTGTAGATGGTTCTAAGTGAAGCCACAGTTGAAAACCACTGGCCTGGCCATACCTTAGAGAAAGCTAGGAAGCCGCACAGCGTGTTTGGGAGAGGAAGTGGTCATGGAAACTTTGATAAGGTCTAGTATGAACTACGTAATACTGACTTTAAAGCATCCTCACCACAAATGTTCAAGTTAAAAGCAATAAAACCAAAGATCGACATTCAGATTTATAGAGAATATAGAGGTTGGATGAACAATTAAAAATCACTTATAGAAAAATATCAGGCAAATACAGAACATGGTGCTTTTTCTAAGACAAATTGTCTAATTTCTTAAAGAGGCTTAAAATATTCTTGGGGATAATTTTGAGACTCATTAAGGAAATTTAAATATGTAGTAGAAATTAGATGATAGGAGATATTATTGGATACTCTTCAGGGATACTATACTGTAGTCTATATACAATAATATCCTTATTTTAGGAGATACAAACAAATGTATTTTAAGGGTGTTTATAATATTCAAATATTTAAATAGTTCTTAACAACACAAAGTGAACGTATACAGCGTAAGAAGATACACAGCCACACTTGTTTTTTCTTTTCCTCTCTTTCAATTTTGTTTTGGTTTTAGATAGGACCTTACTCTATAGCCCAGGGCAGCTTGAACTCACAAGAATCTCTTGCCTCATCCTCTCAAATGCTGAGGTTATGGGTGTGCATCATCATGCCTGATAGACACACATTTTAAAGGAGTGTGTCGGTATGAGTCTGTGTGTATGTGTGTGTGTGTGTGTGTGTGTGTGTGTGTGTGTATTGCTTTTTGAGATATTCTCAGTTGCTTAGTATAGCCTTGAACTCTTGTATGTAACCAAGGTTAGCCTTGAACTCCCAATCCTCCTGTACCCTCCTCACAAGTGCTGGGATCACCTGACTTTTAAAGAAATCAGGGAGAGGCTGAGGTATGAGGCATGAAAGAGCCTGCTGAATAGTTGCAATAATTATATTTAATTAACTACCATTTATTGAGTTCCATTTCCCAGAGTTTGTGCTAATGACTGGATGCATCATTTAACTTCATTTTCAAAACAATTATTGGTTTAGTCTTCGATGTGGGACAAGTCTTAGACGTGGAGCTTCCAGTGACTGAGAGTCTGTTTGCATCCGCTCTGAGTTGGGCTTGTGTGCTGGCTCTTCCTCTTTCCATGGTGGGTGATCTTGATCATTGTGCAATCTTGTCTGCCCCAGACTTCATAACCACGTGTGAGGTAGTGGAAAGGATGTGTTTTTTTTGTTTCACTTTAGTCGCTGCCCTTATTTGAAAGTCGGCCAACGTTTCTGTGTCTGTTCTACAGACTCTGCTTCTGGTGCAGAATGCATGCTCTCTGGAGTCGGGTCCGCTGGGTCCATAAGCAAAACTTTCCTTACCTTCTGTTTCCGCGTCAGGGATGGTGGAGATGATACGAAGTACTGTGTATGAGTGTTATAAGATGAAGAGTACCTATTAGGAAAGCATGAGACAAAAATGTTCGTAAATGTTAGCTGTGTCCCCCACCTTTCTTTAAATTTAACTTGGATGTCCCCAAAGAACTCTAGTTTATACAGAAAAAAAAAAAAACAACTTATGTTAAAGTGGTTGCAGTGCTGGGTCCTGCAGCCACATCCATTGGCACCAGGTGTTATGACTTTGAATAGTGCTGGGTCCTGCAGCCACATCCATTGGCACCAGGTGTTATGACGTTGAATAGTGCTGGGTCCTGCAGCCACGTCCATTGGCACCAGGTGTTATGACGTTGAATAGTGCTGGGTCCTGCAGCCACGTCCATTGGCACCAGGCGTCATGACGTTGAATCCCTAAAATTTACTATAGAATTCAGCTGGTGTGCAGAAAGTTGTGTTTGTTAGTGTTAACTGCTATGATTCATCAGTCTACACCAGCTATTTAAAGATGTTGTGTAGGAACTGAAGGTTAAGGTATTGTCAGTAGATTGCCAGAGCATGGCAGAGGGGCGGGAGAGATGACTCGGCAGGTTAGACCACTGGCTGCTCTCACAGAGGACCTGAGCCCAGTTCCCAGCACCCGCAAGGTGGCTCCCAGCCGCCTGGGACTCCAGCTCCGGGGAGCTGACACTCTCCTTTGTCATCTGAGGGTACCTGTACACGCAGACACATAAATAAAATATAAATATAATAAAAAGAAAAGACAGAAAGAGCAGTTGTCAATAACCTACTTGGGGACTCCAAAAGTTTGTCCTGTATGCATCGAATTGTGTGAGGAAAGCCACTGGGAGAGGAAAATGTAGGCTGGTTCTTTCCTCCACAGGTCAATAATCCACCATTTAGGTTATTGTGTATAGAAAAGTGTAAAGAATAGATAAACTTGAGGATTCAGATTGCTAAACATAGCAAACTATTGTCTACCGTGAAGCGAAGGAACAACTCCTTTTCCTATCACACCAGACATTTGAGACACTCTGACCTTGAAGTAAATCGTATGTGTGTCTGTTGGTGGGGACAGGCAGTCATCAAGTGGGTTGACATCTCTCTTGTCTCAGAACGTAGTGGGGCCAGAACTGGCGAGGGAAAGAGGGAGACTCTCCTGAGTTAAATGAGGGGGCCAGAGCCTTCGTCCCGATGTAAGCTTTGAGGGTCCAGAAGGCCCCAAGCTTTCCAGTGCCGTTGACAAAAGAAAGGAGGCGTGGTCAGAAGGGAGAAAGTGATAGGAAGTAGTGGGCAGGAGGAAGGGAGAAATTCCCTGATGCAAACAGCGAAACCGCCAGACTGCAACTCTGTGCCTTCTTAGCATTGGTCATTCCACAACCCGTCTTTAGAGTTAGATCATAACACACAGGGCTTAAAACAGAAACAGATCTCACTTCGGCTCAGGTGGCAGAGCGCTTAACACGTGGGCACAGAGCAAAGGCAGAGGCTCACAGAGTCTCTCTTTGAACCAGCAGGTATAGTCTGGCCCAGGATACCTCTAGCCTGAAGCCTACGGGTGATCCATGGTCCATTTGATCTATAATTACATCAGGCTATGGACAAGCTGGTGAGAAGAGAGGAAGTATTCAGGGAAAGTGAATTCGGGGCCTGAACATAATCCATAAAAAGCAGTAATATTTTCATGCACATATTTACTAATTAGGCATTGAGTACCTACTGATGCCAAGTATTGTTTTGTTATCAGGGCAGGGTAGAGACAAGGTCATTGTTAGCTTGTGCCTTTTCAAATTATTCTATTGAATTTCTCCCACCACTACCCTCCTCTCTCTCTCCCTCCCTCCCTCTCTCCCTCCTTCTTCCCCCCACCCCTCTCCTCTATCTCCTCTATATCAGACTGGCCTTGAGTTGTTTTCCCTATATATGAGTATGTCCTTGAACTTCTGATCCTCCTATGCTCCAATTTGTGAGCCCTGGGGATGAAATCAAGTGCTTTCTCCATGCTGGGCAAGCACTCTGCCAACAGGGCTACATTTCCACCCCAAGACTTTTACTCAGTCTCATTCTAATAGCAGATACAAAAATAGACACATAATTTTAGAGAGAGCGTTAATCTCCTCCAGAGATCCTGAAGTGCTTTTCATACTTAAAAATGAAATAGGATGGCTCTATCCCGACAAAATTTACTGCTAGCTCCGTCTCCATACTTCAGGTCTGAAAGACAAGCAGCCTTCCCAGACTCCTCCAAGCACATCCCTGTGGAAAGCACATCTCTGTCCCAGGCATGGGCATCTCTGCAAGGACTGTTTATTCAGACCTCAGCTACTGTCTGCCTTGCCTTCCTGGGTGGTCACTTCTTGATGGCCGCTGCCTTCTCTGTTTTTTCCTCAATGGTTTTTGTTAATGCCTTCTCCAGGGCCTGGCCTACGGAAGTTTTTAGTACTGTCCAGAATTTAGGCGACCAGCCACCCCTTTCTAACCCATTTCTGAAGATGTGCTGCTGTAAGACGTTTGGGATGAGTGCCAGTGAGACGGCTTAGTAGGTAGAAGCACCTGCTTCAAGCCTGGCTGAATCCCAGACTGGTTCCCCAGAACTCAGATGGTGGAAGGAAAGAACCACCTCCAACAAATCGTCCTGTGATGATGTCACGCAAACACCACTGTCACATGGGCTCCCCCTTCCCGATACACAATATAAAGAAAAGGTGGAGTTTTTGTTTGTTTTTAAGATATGAAATTCAGTACTAAACCTGGCTGGTCCCAGGCCAAGTCAGGACAACTGGTTACCTGACAGGCATACAAATGCATTGATTCAAGGATTAATGTCACAACATACCGTCTGTCACAGAAATTGAATCTGAAGTCTGTTTTAACCAGACAGGCTAAAGCGGGGATGTTGCCATGCCTTGGTATATACACTAAGTTTCTAGTCACTGGCTGTCATGTGGATCTGAGCTGTTACATTAACATCCCAGAAAAATGTCCAGCCTCTGTCAAGCATTCTATAAGGCTAATTAACTTACTAGAACGTTAATAATGTGGAGAGTAGGAATGTTGCAGCTCCACAGCCAAATTACCTTGGGTTATCTTAATTCCTATGTGGCTATTTGTTGCCCATCTCTGTGTGTGACCGACATCCTCGCAACTATTAGCTAAATCATTTTGAACAGATTCCTAGCTTCCAGCAAGCCAAAAGCTAAGAGCGTCATCAGATAGCATGCAGGCCTATAGTGGCATTTCTCTGCTCCAATGTCTTTAAAAGATGTTTTGCTATATGATTTACTTTGTTCGGATACTCTAAAAACTTTACTGAATGGTTACCGCATTGAAACACAGTATTTGGGGTAATCTGAATTTATGTTCCTGGGCCATTGTCGCTCACATTTGGCTCAAAAATAAACCATCAACCCCTCTGAGGTGAGAGCTGTGGTTTTGTTTTTGCTTTTTTTGTTGTTGTTTTGTCGGGGCTGAAGGGAAAAGGAAAATATATTCCTAGAAACAGACCAAGAGTGTCACGGACATCAGCGTCAAGATGCAGAACCAGGCTGTGAGCCCTTTCTCTTGGACACCGGTGGGGCTGGAGCACGCCTGTCATTCTTGGGCCTTGTCAAGCCACTCAGTTGTTGCAGATCCCCTACTCTCAGTCTGGCAGCTGCGGATTAAACACGGTTTTTGAGTGGGGATGTGCGCTGCTCAGTTGGCAGAGTACTTTACCTAGCACGTTTAAAACCTTGGGCTACATAAACTGGGCATGGCGGCACCCCCCGGCGGTCCTAGCACCGAGGAGGTGGAGGCAGGGGAATCCTATGTTTATCACCAGGCTGTGTAGTGAATTCAAAGCCAGTCAGGGCTCTATGAGACCTGTCTCAAAATAAAATGCAAGCAAAGAAAAAAAAAAAACCAAACAAACAAACAAGCAAAAAACCAGTCTTCACAGGAAGCTGGAGTCTTTAACTTCATGTAGTACTCTGAGAATCGGAAACGCTAGCTTCTCTAAGCCGGTTGGTTGTGTTTTGTCCTAATCTGACTAGAGTCCTTTTGAAACACTGCCAAAGGCTCTCAGGGAGAGACAGCACTGCCTTCGCTTGCTCTTGCAGGTCCTTCTGGCTTGTGCTGCTTCTCTCCGGAGCTCTAGAACAAGTCTCGCTAGCCTTTGTGCAGATGACCACTGCCATGTTATTTCCTCCAAAGTGTTATTGTTTAGCAGGTCGGGTCAGACACTCCCCCTTCCTTGAGACGTGGATTTGGAGTGAAAAAGTTTTCATCATTCTGCGGTTTTCAAATCGTGTGTGTGTGTGTGTGTGTGTGTGTGTGTGTGTGTGTTGGGGTGTAGGGGGGAGATAGGTGCCAAGGTACACAACCTTAGGTGTAGGTCCCCACCTTCCACCTTGTTTGAGACAGGGTCTCTTGTTCGCCCCTGAGTACACCAAGTCATCTGGCCTGAGAGCCACTGGGGATTCTTCCGTCTCTACTTCCCATGTCTCCATTGAAGCAGTGAGGTTACAGATGGGAGTTACCATATCAGGTGATACAAGGGTTCTGGGGATCCAAACCCAGGGTTTGTGAGGTTAGCGCTTTACCCACTGAGCCATCTCTGTAGTTGGACTTCCACAGAAGGTGTGTGTTTGGTGGTGGTGGGGAATGGGGGGTGTGGGAGACAGAAAGATAGAGAGGCTGGTGGGGTGGCAAAGGGAAAGACATGCACGCACGCACGCACGCACGCACGCACGCACGCACGCACGCACGCACATGCTCGAGGGAGAGAACTTGCCTGTAATGTTCTTGAAGCCCAGCAGGCCCCTTGACTATTAGGTCTTCCCTTAAGTTTGTGGCACTGTGACATGCTGTACAGGGTTGGCGCTCACCGTGTTTTGTCTCACCAGGAGAAAGAACAAAATTCATGTTCATTTTTTATTTTGTTATGTACTCTGAATCAAAAGGTTCTGACTAACTTTAAAGCGAGAGGGGCTGGGGCTAGCCAAACAGTGTCTATTTAGAGAGGTTTTCAAAACACTACGTCCTGGTTCAACTGTTCTGGAGGAAAATGGCGCTTGTTAGTAGTTTGGACATGAGAAAAATTTGGGCTTATGACTTGTAACAGCTGGTGTTTGACTTTTTAACTGGGATATTTAGGAAAGGAATTTGTTGTGAGTTTTTATAAAACAACAAACAGAACGTAGGGCAAATGTTTTCTTTTTCTGTGGGACTTTTGTCTAGACTGGGGCATTTTGTTTTGCCTTTGTCATGAACTTTGTGCTGTGAGAGGTGATAAATTCCTACCTTTGAGGAGAAGGCCGTGGGATTCCTCAGATTTAGTTCCTGTAACACTTGGATGGTCTCTGAAATCACGGAGCCATGGTCTGGCTTAGACAGTTTGTCTTGTCTTTTCTTCTAACTCTCTTCAAGCTCTGCTTCTGTGGAGAGCCGTGTCTTTCCAGCCCATCTCCCACCCCGACACATCTTCCTCACTCTTACAACAGATCTCAAGGAAGTGCAGCGTCCCACCCTTACGGAGACAGAGCCCCAGTCACCCACCCTCCATTTTCCTCCCATTCTTGACCACTCTTCTAGAGAGAGCTAATTAGAGACAATTGTGTGGGTAATTGTAGATTCTAAAATTATCACCAGTTAATTCCAGGTCTTGGAAACATTAATCATATGCTAATGATGTTACTGTGAGAGATTTGACTTTAAAGCAGATTTCAGTGAAGAAGCTAAGCTCATGTGTGTGCTAACTGTGTGTCACAGTGCCCATCACAGAGTGAGAACCACACAGTCACATCAAAACACAAGAGGAGTCTAGTATGATAAACAAGTGAGGGCTATAATATTCTTTAATAAACTTATGTCATATGCATTATCATTTTATACAGTGGAACCTAATACTGCTATCTGAATTACTGATAGGTGCTTAAACTTTATAAATGTGATCAATCCATAAGTAGAAACAGTTAAGAGAAATTTTTAACTTCATCAATATACATTGTGTTTAAATAAATATAGAAGTTTAAGTTTATATAATATAGCTATATGGAAAAAAAATCCAATTTTGTTTATAAATTCTTCCATTTTTTAAGGACTTCACAAAATAAAAATTCAAAAGTATATATTTGCCTGCACTCAAATGATGATTATAAACACACTGTTAAATCTGCTAACTCTTTCTTTATGAGAAGAATTGAATTCTACAGATTAAGTTAGAGCCCCATTGGCCCCTCATGGCCCTAGAGACATAGATTCCCTCAGTCATCTAGAGAAATACAAGTGACTTCTAGGGTTTGTTCATGTGAGTGTGTGTGTGTGTGTGTGTGTGTGTGTGTGTGTGTGTGTGACTGTGTCTGTGTGTATGTGTGTGTATGTGTCTGTGTGTGAGTGTGAAATACGCTGTGCTTTTTCAAACATAACAGTATCTAGATATATGGTGTTAGAATGCTGGTTCTACTACTGAAATAATGTTTATCCACATGTCAAAATGAATATTTGGGTATTTTCACTGATTTAACTTCATAGAATCAACCAGAAGTCATTGCTTTAGACCAATTGTCTAATCCAGTGGTTCTCAACCTTCCTACAGCTGCAACCCTTTAATATAGTTCCTCATGTTGTGGTGACCCCCAACCATAAAATTATTTTTGTTGCTATTTCATAACTGTAATTGCTACTGTTATGAATCGTAATGTAAATACCTGATATGCAACCCTGTAAAAGAGTTGTCTGATCCCCAGGTTGAGAACCACTGGTCTAATTGATTTAAAAGATGACATAATCTTCTGATTGGTTATCTGACTCTAAGAGACGATTGCTCAGGTATGGACTTTCATAATAACAACAGCAAATGCTAGTTGAAGAAGCCTTTTGACCACCATAATTTTGTGAGGTCTGACTAATAGATTAACCAGAAAACAGTTACTTTACTGGTAAAGGTATTAAAGAGCTTATTCTTTCATTGCCTTAAACATTAAGTAGGATCATAAATTACCAGTATTAGTAACATTTAGAGAATTTCAGCATGCCAGTAGGATCTAGAGAATTCTACTTTGTCATTTCATCAAGGGTCCTTAGTGTAGACTATCTGTCCTCAGTATTTGATAACAAATTTTACTTCTATAATGTAAAGGTAGCCCTACAGAGTTGCCCCTGCAGGGATAATAATTAGCAAGTCAAATCATGTACTATTTGAAGTCCTGAGTTATTTCCAGGTCTTGGACAAGTGTAACTTTGCTATTATCTTGTTAGCCTTGGAGAGATCATTTATTCTCTCTGGGACTCAATTTCTTCATCTCAGAAATGCTTTGATTGGTGGCATGAGGATAGGAAAGATTATAAGAGATGATAATTAATATTCCTTCCAGCTCTAAAATTGTCTTATTCTATTATTCATTTTCTCCCTTCTTCCTTCTTACTCAGTATTCTAGGACATAGAGTGATAATTAGTTAAAACTGAAGGGACTTTCTAGAAAAATAAGAAAGCTTAATATCAAAGGCTATAAGTATCTCAAATATAAAATTTTCTTGTCATTCTTGGGCAAGTAGAGTTTGATGCCATTCAGGACACATGAGACCCTGTCTCAGAATAAAACTATCTTATTCTTAATTCATTTTAAAATCAACTCATTCAGAAGAAAACAAATCTTGTCAACATAGACATTACAAATAAAGAAATACACCTGCTATTCACTATAATGATTTATACAATGAAGAATGTCTATGTAAATTCATGCCCACTTTACTCTTTTTCAAAATGGTGACACACTTTAATCAAATGACCCATGTTTATTAGGTGTCTCTTTGTTAGTGCAGAAAAGTGTGTTGTTGTGTATTACGTTATCAACAGAGATGCACTGCTCCATGACCTTGTGATCAGGCTAAGTTATATTAGTGATCAATTGTCAGCATTTGCTGTAAGGAGACATTGTCTGTGTCACACATAACTACTTTCTAAGAGTAAGAATGAACCGATAAGTAAGTGAAATAATAATGCTCACTAAAGGAACAGCTACAGCATTGCCTTCTGACAGTTATTGTCTACGGTAATTTTTGGAATTTTTACACAGCCTTAAAGGAATTGAAAAACTATCATGTGTATGGTGGAATTTCCTATGCAGTTGTTACATTCTTGGTGGAACTTTGGGGTCTGTGAGATAAAGAGTGGCGGTGATAACAGCATGAACAAGGATATGTGAAAGAAACTTCCTGAAGTTATCTTCTGTGTTCAAGTCCTCCCACTTTGGAGTGAAATCTGAATATAATCTTTTCACTGATCCAAAAAAATGAAACTGTGTATCTTCTATCATGGCTGCTGTTAGACTGAATGACTCACATAGACTCAGTCAGTAGTCTCCCTAAAACAATTAATAGATGGGAAGAACTGTGCAAACTGACAAATGTTGGTAAATGTTGGAATATTCATTCCAAGGCTAACCTGGTCGTTTGTCTCATCACAGAAATTCCTCCAAAGCAGCGAGGTTTACTTTATAGTTATCAAAGAATTAATGGCACTGGGCCAGGAGTCAGGATCGTAAATAAATACAATTTCAGATCTGGCCTTCCTTGCCCTTCTTACCAAGGTCCAGGGATGTGACTCTTTGGAACCTACCCCCCACCTTTGTATTTCTATGGAATTCCAACATGACCATGTTCTAAGCTAGATTGGTCATGGGCAGGCTTCCCTTAGGTCAAAGCAGGAAGAGGGCGCGAAACCAAAGCACGCCAAGCAGCCTCCTTCCCCTTCTGCTGAAGCTCCTCAGATGATAAGGACGGGGAACTGATGGAAAGCAACACTGAAACCAAGGAGGAAGTAAGGGGTGTTCTCTCAGGTCTGGAGCCAAGCTGCTCTCACGGTCCTGAGACCTTGGCGCAGTAACTCATCTTTCCATTGCCACAGAGTGAAGTGAGAGTGAGAGGGCCCCAGGAGGGGAGCCCTGTGCTCTCCACGATCGATCATCACCATACATCTGCGCTGTTGCCTCCTCTGTGGGGTGTGCAGGGGTGGGCGGTCCATTCTCTTCCTTTCTCTGAAATCTATCTGTGGTGAACTAGAAAGATTTTCCCTGTCTTGAAGAGGGAGTGGTTCATCTGTTAAATACTTTAGGTATCAGGGTTTTTTTTTTTTTCCTTCTTATTTTTTGCCTGTTGAAGAAAAATTATTGTATTTGTGTGTCACAGAGAAACTATTTTTGAATATACTACAGGTTTACAAGCTGCAAAGTAATATTCAGAAACTATTAGATGCAGTTTATCAACATTTCATCTGTTTATTCTTCATGCCTTTGTTGTACATAATTCTCATCATCTTTTGTCAACATATGAGAGGCCATATAAACCATCCTTCCCAAGAGTGGGCTTCCCTTCCTTGGTTTGAAAGCTGGGAGATAGGCAGTGTCCAGGCTAACTGGTGACTAGTAATATGACCTATGTCTTTGTTTCTACCCATTTTCAAACTGGAGCTCAGGTTTCCCACCTTCAACGGCCTGTATTCGTATTCCAGAGTGACTGAGAGAACAACAAATTAGTGAGAAAATGTAAAAACCTTCTGAGGAATTACATGGCCATTTCATAAAGCCCTTAATGATCTGTAACAACTCATAGTATCAAAAGACGCTGTGTAAGCTACCAGGGGGGGAAAGTTGTTCACAATACTACCCAGTTGTAAAGGTTGTGGACCACAGTAGAGACAGCCCCAGCTCTGTAATAGTGGCACTTAAAATGAGTGTAACCAGCAGCTGTTCAATTGGACTTAAGGGCTTCTCAATAGGAAGGGACTTATGCCTGGTACTGTAAACCTAGCCATGAACCCATGTCTGGAGAGGTCATAGACTTTAGAGGAAATTCCATTACAAACATTTTGCTAAATTAATATTGCTTCTAACTGTGTGCTAAATACTTACCCTTGCACCCGTCGGTAAGTACAAGTGCCCAGTCCTCATCAGACGAACTTCTTTTTTACAGTAGATGAATGCTACTGTAGAAATCCTCAACCAATCAAAATGCAGGAACCAGTGATCATGGGGTTCCCAGCCCCGACTGAATGCGTATGTCACAATCCTCACACCTGAGGCTCAGGGGACACAGTGGAAGAGGAGACAGCAAGATTGTGAGAGCCAGAGGACCTGGACGTGCTGTAAGGCCGTGTCTTCTAGACATGGCAGGGATGCTGCACCCACGCATTCTCCCCAACATGGCTACTCAAACAGGATTTGGCGTGTCAACGTGGATGGGGGAAATTTCACAAGGCCCCAGTCCAGAGGAAAAGCTACCACAGTTCATGGGTGCTGAGAGAGCGAGAAACAGTTTTCTTTAAGGACAAAGCTTCTAATTAGGCCTCTCAGTCCTGAGGAGTCAACTGTAAACACCGATATAAATAACGACACCAATTTGGACTCAGCAGGTCTCTCTCTCTCTCTCTCTCTCTCTCTCTCTCTCTCTCTCTCTCTCTCTGCATATCAATAATAATTATAGAAGAAGAGATCATGATTATAGGGGGTGGAGGGACAGGAGGAGTTGGAACGAGAAGAGGGGTGAGTGGAAATAATATAAATACAGTGTATTTGTGTATGAAATTCTCAAAAATAAAACAAAAGAGAGGAAGGAAGGAAGGAAGGAAGGAAGGAAGGAAGGAAGGAAGGAAGGAAGGAAGAGAGAGAAAGAAAAAGGAAGGAGGAAGAAACTGCAAGAAGAGCTATGAATCCCCTTCAGCTCTGGATGTCTTCAGCGTTTCTGCCGGCCGACTTTACAGCACACTCCCTTCCACCTTTCCTTCCTTAGTCTTAACTGATGTTCTGGTACATCATCTTCCTTCATCACAAGGAGTTCCGATATTTGAAGACAGTTATATTTACATTTTCACTTAAGGTTCAAGTGCCTTAATGAAATAGCAAATTGTAACTATTGGGATTAAATTGTATCCCTTTTAGGCAAATAATAAGCATTGCTTTGTAAGAAAACAGCTTATTTCTGACTTAAATACGCATGTATTCTGCTTTTAAACATTCTTTACAAACTCTTACATGGGCAATTAGGATTGGAAGAACAGGAGCGCTGGATTCAGGATATATGGCTTCTTTCCCTGGCTGAGCCCCACTCCTTCTTGTCACATACCTGCCTCTCATGGTTTTGTTGTGGATTAAACATAACACAAATAATCAAATGTAGCACAGGTATGGTAAAACATTCATCAGTGGGTAGAAGGAGTCAGGGGCAGCAACATATACTAACATGGATAGATTATTAAAAAACGTAAGTTCAGGGGCTGGAGAGATGGCTCAGTGCTTGTGAGAGATTGTTACTCTTGCAAAGGACTGGAATTTGGATCTCAGCATATTAGGCAGTTCACTGCTCACAGCCACCTGTAACTCCAGCTCCAGGGAATCCAACACTGTCTTCTGGCCTCTGTAGGGACCCACATTCTTGTACACGTACACACACACACACACACACACACACACACACACACACACCACATGAACGCTCAAGCACAATTAAAAAGTAAATTAAATCTAAAACAAACAAACAAACAAACAGAACTAAAACCATGTAGGTTTGGGTCAGTGTGATGGTTCAGCATGTAAAAGTATCTTGCCATCTTACCTGACACGTGAGATCCATCCCTGGAATCCAGAGTGGAAGAACAGAACTGACTTCCAAAAGTTGTTCTCTGGTCTCTGCACCCATGCTGTGGCATACACACACTGGCTTACACACACACACAGACATACACACACACATAAACATACACATTATGCACACACACAATAGTAATAAACAAAATGAAGTGAGTTATTAAAAAAAAAAACACAAGGTGAGCAGTAAAGAAGAAAACAAAATGAAAAGGTTGCACCAGGACACTTAGGTCAATATACTCATGAGATTTGTTCAACAATAACATCATTGTTCCCAAAAGGTGGATTGAAAATACACTGAATACAGTGTGGTGTAAGGTGGGATTTGTCTTTCGAAATGAAAGCGACAAAAGGAAAGGCAGTCGGACTAGCACGGTTCATGACGATACTTGCATTTCTTTTGTGTGCCTGAGGTACAGCAGGCTTAGGAAAAGCAACCCTTCCCTACATCGCTGGACAGTCTTTGTAGAGTGGAAATGTAACACAGGCCACCATCCTTCAGTCCTGGGATGAGGCTCTGCTCTGCAGGGCTTTATTCGAATCAGCTTGACTGCATTTGTGGAGTTTACTACTATTTACATTTTTATTATATTAATCAAGTGTGTGTGTGTGTGTGTGTGTGTGTGTGTGTGTGTGTGTGTGTTAAAGGATTCATCAGCTCTCTCCTTTCACGTGAGTCCTGGGGATCAAATTCGGGTGGCCAGGTTTGGTAGCAAACACCTTCACCTGCCGAGTCATCTCATCAGCCCACCAACATTTTTCATGAGGATACAAATAGATCCAATGGAGTCAAAAGATCAGGAAGAAACTATGAGGTATAGAAAATGGAAGACACAATTGGAACAGAATTACATACTGTGTTCTTACCATGTGCTAGACACCCATCCATCCATCATCCATCCACCCAGGAAGCTCACGTTTTATCAAGTATCAATGAGGGGAGAGACTCAGTAATAAGCAAAATGCAGTGTATCAGATGGTAGCAAGACTTTGCAGGGAACAGTAAGAGAAGAGGGGGGCCATCAAAAGTGGAGGGGATTGTAATTTTAAGTGAGACCAAGAAAGGTGTCTCTGGGAGACATTATCTTCAGCCCCCTTCATGTCCTGGCTCTTTTAATCTCAGTACTCCTTAAAGAAGTTGCTTGATTCTCATGATGCCGTGTTTCAGTGAGTAACAGGGTCCCAGAGCCCCACAGTGCGTTGTGGAGGGTTTGACAGGTGGCTGAGTGATAAAGACAGGGTTATAGTTAGGAATGCTGGCTCCAGAGTTGAATCTGCACATCATGGTTCTCACATTGGAGCTAAGAAGGGCCCCAAGAGAGCCTGGACAGAATAGGGACCTGAAATGTGGTTTGGGAAACAAAACAAAACTTAGCATCAATATCATAGTGGCAACCCCTTTACATTTTTAGAATATAAAGTGAACTTTATCTTTTGTTTAGTGGGCAAGACTTCAGAAAGTAAAAAGACAGCTTTCTGGGCTGAGTACACAGAGGTTACAAAGGGCGTGCCTGACTGCACCAGTTAGAAATCCTGGTTTAGCCCAGCCCTCTTAGTGTCTTGCTAAGGACCAGGAAGAGTGTGCTTTGCCCCATGTCATATGGTCTACTTGCTAACAAACACAGGATGGAAAGCTCAGCCACGACTGTAGGGCCCTGCAGCACTGCTCCTTTGTCCGAATCCATCCTCCTTCACAGCGCAGGATCGCCAAAGTTCAGCATAAGTTGCTGGTCCAGGGAGACCCGTCTATAGACGGAGTGCATAGGACAGAGAAGCAGGAGGTGGGAGTGACAGGCAATGGAAAGTGGCTCCTTCCACCCCAGAAAGAGAGGCAGGGACTTTAGAGCAGGAACAAACAGTGTTGCCAATCACAGCCCCAGAGGATGGTCCAACAGTGTTTATTTATGAACTGAAACTCCCAAAGCTGCCTTTTCTTATCCAGGGTCACAGCGCTGCCAAGTCTCCAGATCTTATACCCCCCCCCCCCCCCCCGGTCTCTTTTTTCCATTTCTTCCCTTACCTATCATGCGTACAAGGGAAGTTTTGCGTTCTTACCTCCTCTCCCCCTTTTTCCCTAAAATAGTTATCAGGTATCCAATAATACCTGGTTACAATGATAACACAGCCTTCACTGAGGACTAGCCTCACGTGTTAAGAGTAGATTCCTTTCCTTCGCGAAAGTTCTTAACACATGTAATTTTACATCCGCAGTGAGTGGCAGTTTACTTAGCGTTTTCCCCTCTAAGTAGCCATTAAGCTTCAGAGGTCTGGGGCCACCAGTGTGCCCCCAGCGTTTTTTTTTTTTTTTTTAATCCCCACAATACCTAGCACTCAGCAAGTGCTTGGTGGTTCCTCTCGGATCTCCTCCGAAAGTTACACGGACAGTAACCTCCAGTTCATAATTATGATAATAGATACTGTACAACGAGTCCAGCCGGTTATTTACAGGTAGAGCACACACACAGGCAAATGAATACACACACTCGGGGACACATGACTGCACAAACAGCCGCGGGCAGCCGCACGGAGGAGGAAACACACGCCGCCCGAGTGGGCCCAGCCCTGGCTGCTGAGACCCGCTGCGCCAGCAAGCCAGCCTCCGCGGCGGCGTGGGCGGGCAGGGCCGCGGCGTCACGGGAGTCCCAGGCCGCGGGGGCCCGGGCAAGTCCCCGAGCGCCCACCGCAGGGCGGCGTGGGCGGAGGGCGGCGCCGCGATTGGCCAGCGCGAGTGGGCGTGGTCAGAGGCGGGGCGGGGCCGGCGGCGGCAGGAGGCGGGCACTCAGGAGCAAGGGGGTGTGCGCGGCTGCGGCTGGAGTTTCAGTATAAACAAGGACCCCGACTGGATCGGCGGGTTTTTTCCTTTCTTCCTGCCTTCGGTCCTTCCTGGTCTTGCGTTCGCCTTTGGGGGCGCCGCCGTACAGCAGCCAGGAGGCGGAGGCCCGGGCCGTGTGCGGGTAGGTAGGTGCTCCGGAGTCCCCGCGGCGGGATGGAGGGAACGGGGATGGAGGGAGCCGGCTGCACGGAGCCCCGGGGCTGCGTAGATGCTGCTCTAGGACCCAGCCAGCTGCCCAGTGCGCCCCGGCGTGGCTCGAGGTCCCCAGCTAGCGAGCGCCGGCGGAGCCCGGGGATTTAGGAGTTCCCGCGCCCGCTCGTGCTAGGGGCTGCCGGGGTCCCAACAGGTGCGGGGCTGAGCTCTGGGGACCCGGGGATCTGTGGACGCAGTGCTGCGCCTCGCCTCAGTGCCCATCCAGGCCTTCTATTTGGAGATCATGTTAGATCTTGAGGGTTTGACTGAGTTGGAGTCGCGTTCATCCTTTTTGCTTTCTTTCTAAGCTTCCTATGCACCTAGGTTGTGTCTATACACTTTTTGGGCTAGTTTCCTAGGGTGTTTGTGAGTGTACTGGCTGTTGTTTATTTTTGTTGCAGATTCCTTATAATCTAAGGTCTGACTCTTAGGAACAGACAGGGAAACACTTGTGTTTCCCCTGGCTCTTATGCAAACTTGAACAAGTAGCCAGGTTTTTTGTTTGTTTTGTTTTGCTTTTGGACTCAGGTAAGTTGCCTTCGGACACTAGTCCGGGCGATACTAACGTGGCTTGGGGTACATGGAAGCTTCGTGGGCTGACAGCATGAGGGAGGCTTCTTTTTATTGGAGTGGAGAGCCCTGAAAACAACTTCAGAGCTGTACAAGAGAAAAGGGCAAATGGGAAACAAGAGGTGTGCGCGCCTGTGTGTGCGTGTGCGTGTGCGTGTGCGTGTGTGTGTGTGTGTGTGTGTGTGTGTGTGTATGTGTGATTTGACTGTTGCTTGCCACCTTACCCCATCCAAATTGGTACAGTTCAGGAAAAGCACCATGGCTAAGCCCACCGACAGTGCGGGGAGAAAGGGGTGGAACGGTGTGGTTAATAGCGCCAAGAGAGCATCTAGGCTGCAGTTTTCTCTTGTGAGTGTAAATGTACCACTTTGCAGATGAATTCGCGGGGTCTGGTGCATATGAATAAATACGCACTTATACTTGTGTATGTATGTTTGGGTGAACGCGTCTCCAAGGAGTCCTTCGTCAGCAGCGCCATGTGACAATGGTCAGGAACTGCTGGTGTGCGTAGATCTATATTTAGCCCTGATGATGTCTCACAGGGAGGAAGGGTCTCGAGCCGGGGAGGATAAAGGGGGAAGAGTCTTGGGATCAGGGTATTGGAGCTCTTCTTGGCTGATTTCTGGCACAGACTCAGATGGGTGAATAATTATTCTTTCCTCATGAGCACAGTAGCTGGAAAGTGGCTTGTGATGACCGTGCCTTAATCTGTGCATAGTTGTGACCAGGGTGGTCAGCCTATGCAAAGAGGGTTAAACAAGGAGGTTTAGAAATGAAGACAGTGTGTACCTGATGTGAAGATTTGGGAGGAAATAGCTGGCAATGTGGCATTCAGAGCACAAGGAGAACTGATTTTTTTAAAAAATGGAATGCAAATTTTTGGCTGTTGAGGATGTATAGAAGAAAAATGACAGCCAGTTAAATACTGTTATCCCTTAATGCCAGTTTTATTTGGGTAGGGAGCCATGTTTGAGTCACTGAGGACCCAGGGCACTTTTGACAGAAGTCAGTGTTCACAAACAGTGCTAGCTGTTTTAACCCTTTCAAGCAGATTTGCTGGCAAGTATGATAGATAACATCAGCCTCTGGTGAGCAAGTCCCTTCCCTGTGTCAGTCAACTCTTTGTTTTCCGAGAGGTGCCAGGCCTCTGGCTACTAAGAAGACTGGCCTTGGACTTGGACATGTTCAGTTCTGAGAATTTATTTCTGCTTTGCTCCATATCATGTGCTATTACTGTACATTGTGTCTGTGCTGCCACGCTTTGTACCTGGCCTGGTGGCAAAGAGAGTCATCAGAATGTATCTGCATTGTCTTGTTCCTAAGCTTAGTGTCTAATCTAATCTATTTTAAGTATATGTAACTCAATATTGCTAAGTGTTCATTGTTTATCATAACATTCCTTATATTGTTATTTACATCTTATTCTTATAATCTAACATTAACCTCACTGTTTAATAGAGTACAATAGGCCAAGTTGAACCGGTTAAATACCTCTCATCTAAAGGAAAGAGAATAGATAAGAAAACAGAGAGGAAGATGTGGGCCAGGAAGACCTATGCAGACTAGGTGGGGTCCTCAGTATCGTACAGAAAACCATGGGACCAGCCTGCTCAGTTTCCAAAGGCTACCTAGAATTGAACTTGCAATATTTGGATGACCTCCAAGGAGAACACTTGGAAAGAAGATAGGAAAGGAAAGGTTCTAGGCCTTGCCTGGGAGAAGAATCAGGAATCCCAAGCAAGGATGGAAAAGAATCTTAGTTCTGACGGCACAAATAATTAGAAAATAAATGAGAAAGTTTCCAGAAGATTTCGTGAATTCTCACAATTGGCTAATTGTACTGTTGAGGATTTGAGGGTTTTAGTAGTTAATTTAAGTATTATTCGTCTCCCTTTCATTTTTCCAGAACTGTGTAACACTATATATATACAGCTGTCCATCTTTTTATTGGTCCATCAGTTAAACCTACAAAAAAAAAATAGATCTGTACGGGCGTTGCTTATTCTAAAATGACAGTTGTAGCTTCGCAGATCTCTACCCTGGAAATGAGAAGACTTGACTTTGGGCAGATGGGGAGCCCTAACAAGACCCATCCCTTCTTTCTGTAGCTCTGATGTCTGTGAAGTGGACGTGGGCAGTCAGAGGAGATGGTTTATGGTGCCTTTGTATCTCTGTCACAGCTGATTTATTTTGTTGCAGTGTTCTGCATCCATCCATGTTAGAGTGGTCCACGCCAGGATGGAGATGGCCTGTTAGATGTTCAGGTGTTTTCTGAGCATATGGGAATGAAAAGGGACAAGTCACGTGTGCTCTTTGGTGAATTTATATAGAAATTTAGTATTTTCTTGAATTGCCTTTTCCTTTACTTCTTCATTGTGAGAATATTAAAGATTGCTAATTATCAATAAAGTGGGGCCAGAAAATTATTCTTGGCTTATTAACTCATCATTCTTGTCAACTAAATGTCAGTGCCTCTTTTACTAATCTGTTTTCATAGGTTTATGTATTTATTTATTTTTCTCTTAAGGTAAATATATACCCAGAAATGATCTAATTGATTTAAATTGTGTTAGGGAACCCTGATGTGAAGATTGGACACAAAAAAATTTAGTCCTGTAAAAAGGAAAACCTTTATAGACTATTAGCCTTTTTCAATTTATCTAAAAGACAAAAATCGAAGGAAAAAAAAACTATAGTTTTCTAAGGACTTACAGCCAAAAAAAATGAAATTATCTCAGTTCCCATGTTACATAATAAAATTCAAAGAAAAATAATCTTAGCTTTTCACAAATGCCCCACTAAGTATCAAGCCATTTCCCTATTGAAATGAATTGGACTCAGAAAAGTAAAATATTCTAATAAAAATTACCCCTCTGAGATATTTCATGGTTTAGCTGCAGATCTATCATATATCTTTTACAATCTCAGTATCTCTGTGCTGCTTACTATGGAAGCTTCAAGCCACATGAACAACAAAATTACGAGCTTCTTAGTTGTCTGCCTTTCCCTCACCCCCTCCATTTCTTTCTGTCCCTTGTCTTGTGCTGGGGGTGAAACCCAGGGCCTTGTGCATGCTGTGCAAGAGCTGTACCACCGAGCCGCTCTCCAGCCCACTGGCCAGTGTGCAGTGCTCTTCAGTCAGTGTGGCCAGTGGTGGCTACCAGACAGTGAAGGAGAGGCGAATCTTTTGGGAGTCCAGCCCTTGTGACAACCCCTGATTACGTAGTGATGATTTGGGCAAGGAGTTTTATTATTCTAGGACTATGGAATACTTGATTCTCATCACAGATGGGCATCTGAGACATCAGGAAGTAGAGCTGTTGGGCACTGTCAGCTAGTTGATGTCTGTCTGTACAGCATGCGCAGTGCCCCTTCCCGGAGTTCAATGATATGCTAAGATCTTCCCATTTCCCCCAGCACTGCAGCTGCTTTTCTCTTGTTTTTCAAAACCAGCCATGGCTCGGTCAAAGACAGGGAACCAGGCGCCATCTACTGCTAAGATCGAGAATCGCAAGGATGCTGTGGATGCTAAAGGCTTTTAAATAAATGAAGAATGTCAGCATGGTCTGGCTTCCCTTCCTACACACACACACACACACACACACACACACACACACACACACACACGGAAGGTTTTCAGTGACACTCCAGGCCTATTCGGAGTCGCCATGTACCAAAGTCATTTTGTGCTTTAATAAATTGCTACCACCATCCCATGGCAAAAGATCACAAATCTAATCTTTGTTTTTCTTCCAACAGTAAATTGTAACTAGTTGAGTCAGAATTCTTTTCCTTCACCGTTAGGGATTAGTGGGAAAATTTCTAGTTAGCATAAGAGCTGATAAAGCAAAATGTAAACTGATTTGTGTGTATGTGTGTGTGAGGGATTTCAAATCAGGAAACATGACATTCCTTTGCAGAGGGATATAGATTTGGTTCCCAGCACCCATGTTGGTCCACCTATAACTCCAGTTCCAGGGTATCTGATGCCCTCTTCTGGCCTCCTCAGGTACTATGCCCACATACACAATAATTTTTTTTTTTCAATAAGTAATCCCTTTTCTCCCTTAACTAGGAAACCTGTTGAGCGTTTAAATTTGATTCTAAAAACTGTACATTGTGGAGTCATTTACATGTATTCAGCCTTTCTACTCTCAGCTGTGTATCTTATTAACATAGTACCTCTTTTCTAAAGATGGTTGGTGGAGGTACAGCATCCCAGGTTTCTCAGATGCTCTCTGGGGTCTCTGCTAAAAGGGCTTCTCAGTCTAAGGAAAGAAATGAGAAGATAAGCATCTGGACACTTCCAAGCTTAAAATAAGCCACGCTTCAGATAGCGTCAGAGGCTACACCTTTGACATTTCACCTGGCTGAGATCCACAGTCACCTGGGCCTTCAGTCAATCTGCATTCCCAAGTCTGGTGTCACAGAGAGGAAGCTGTCAGTCTAGGATAGTAGCTAGAAGGACGTTAGGAACTTTTACCCAGTGTCTGCAGCGTCAACTGAGAAAAGAAGTGTAGAAGAACGGTCTTGTTAAATAAGAAACACAGAGCCAGTGCAGAGATGAAAGCCCAAGAGGTCAGAGCTAAGAGCCTTACCCTTCACTGCTGCAGCTATCCTCTTCAGCCAAGGAGTTGTCAAATGTGCGTATCCTAAAGGGCAAAGTTCCTTTGGAATCTAGACGGGAATTGAGAAAGGTCGGATTCCAGGTATTAAATGAAATCTCTTCCCACTAAACAAACACACTTTCAAGGTTTGGCCGAGATAAGGAGATCTTTGCCTACCTTTTTTTTTTTTTTTTTTTAAAGTCAGGACACTTGTCTAGCATTTATACTGATGCTAAAACACTGTCATCCGTGTAGAGCTGCTGGGTTCATAAACACCCACGCCCTGGTCCTGTGTGACACCTGCACATTTCTATCTTCCTTTGAGACTGAAGGAGATGCTGACGTGCTGTTCTAGTAGAGATTTACAGAGTGTCTGCCACAGAGGTAAGGGGTGGCTTTTCATGGAGCTCCATGCCCGTCCATACCCCAACCTCTTTCCCAGTTTGAGTTATCACCTGAAACCACCTCCTCCCCAGTACACCTGCTTCCTCATAAATAACACTGCCAAAGCAGTTGGTAATTCAGACACAATCTGCTGTTCAGGGCAAGGCGGCTTTTCATCTGGAGCTTTGGTTGGTCTGAAACCATTAGGCATGCCTTTCAGATCCATTCATCCTGTAAATCACCCACAGCCTGCTCTCTTGCTTTGGGATCAATGTCAGGCTGAACTTCTTCAGGGTCTTTGGAAGAACATGATCTATGTTGGTGCCCAAATTAGCAGCCCCTGCAAGATGTCTGTCAAGTGACTTCAGCTTCCCAAGTCAATTTTAAGAAGAATGTTTGTCTTCTCTGCCTGGGTTGGGGGTATCTTGTTCCTACTAGAAACTTTTCCAGCATCATTTATAGCCTGTGAGCTAATTTGGGTGACCAGAAAGGTATTTTTTTCCTTTATCCTAGTTCATTGTTTTTTAAAATGAAAATCCATTTCCTGTTGTTTTACTATGCCTTCTATCCAGAGTGATGCCCCACTGGGGGGGGGGGGCAGGAAGCCTATTTCAGGAACTCTACCCTTAAGATTTGTCATTCTTGTGTTCTCTTTAACTCAGTTGAATTGGTACTACACACACACACACACACACACACACACACGATTTATAAGATGCTAGTCCTAAATGTCGTGGAGGAGGGTTCTCTGTAGATCCGCCCTACTCTCTTGCTTTCGAGTAGACATAAGACATCTAGGTTCTGTGCTAGGCCAGCACCCTGTACTGGACAGGAGCTCCAGTAATGAATATGCAGACATGGCAGTGTATTTATGTGTGCAGAGAGGTGTGAAATTTCTTTGAAAAGATCTGTCCTATTAGTTGACTAGAATGTATCTTGAATTTCAAGCAACCAACTTAGAAATGAAACTTCCTAAGGTGAGAATTACTTTCCAGCCTGCAATGTATGTTAAGTAGTGGTTTGAATAGTTAACGGGTTTTTCATGTATCTCATACAAATCTCTTTTTCAAAGGAATTAACTCTTTTTATGTTTGTTAGGTATAAATCAAGCCATAATTTAACTGACTGCTGTCATACATTCTAATTTTGAAATAGTCTCTATTTCCTAAGCAGGGCGTTTAGTTAGCAGGTCCCCATTTATAGGTATACTGGACAGGACAGATTTTTGCATAAAAGAAAAAGGTGGACAGTGGAGGGGCTGGTTTTAGAAAGTGTGGGAAGGTGTCAGTTCAAAGCACATGAACCCTAGTGCCAGAGCTTATCAGTCACGAGGACTGTACAGTGAAGGCATCAGAGTTCCAGTGAGGTAGAAAGGCGAATGGGAGCCAGAGGCTAAGAACAACTTCTTCTTGCCCAGATCTCCCTTGGAGATTCATTGGGGATAGTGGAGGCCAGGGATCGATAAGTCTCTGAGTCTTGTGTCTAGTACTTTGGATACTGAGTTTATTTTCTTAACAGTTTACAATCTTATTTTGTCATCTGGGCCTTTCAGCTCCAGAACTGAAGCTCCTAGAGTGCAAGGTCTTGACGTGGAATGTGAGTGCCGTTGAACAAACCCTAGCTAAAGACGTGGGTCACAGTACAGGGAATGCTTGAGAGAAACTGAATTGCTGTGGCTTAACTTCTTAGGTATTTAAGATGAAGTTTCCAGACAGTACATTCTGTGCCATTCTACTGGCTTTGTGTTTATCTACTACTACATGGGCAGTTAGACTGTCAGAAAACTTCTGGATTGGCTGCTAGCTAGAGCTTGTCTGAAGTGAGTGATGGACACTATGTCCCATGATCTTTCTGTTATTATTTGGCTCATTAAAATTTTCTTTTGCTGGTAATCTGTAAAGAAAACACCTCTGTGTTTCGTTGAGCCGTAGGTAAGGATCGAGCTGTCCACTGTACAGTGCTCTGCTATTTCATATGCTGCTTGAGCAACTTTCAACGAAACCTCTTTATTCAGGTACACATGCTTCCCAGTTGGAAAGAAAGTAGGCTTTCTAAAGCGCATATTAGAATCTCTGAACTTTCTGTCTAGATGGAACTGTGTGTTGATTATCAAGTCAGTAGCTTAACTATTACAGTTGACAGTGTTTTTTTTTTTTAATAAGAGTAATTCATGGTTTTAATATATCTTATGAACAAGAATCTATGCAGAATGTGTAAAACATATAAATCATTCTAATAGCATATAATTTGAGGCAAAATGTTGGGAATTTCTTTTTATAGTTAAATATTAGAAGTTCAAAGACTATTTTTAATGTAATGTAAGTGACATAATAAAGTTTGTCCCTGGGATCTGGAGACCTGGGTTCGAAGCGGTCCTCTGCCTGTTACTTTATATGTAATCCTAAGCGTGTAGTCTTTGTTTCTCAGGCATGGGGAGAAAAGACAAAGCAAAACAAGACATCTACCACAAATGGATGTGAAGAATTATAAGAATTACCAGATGGTAATCCAGAAAGTACTCTGTAGTCAGTAAACTTAGGGCATGAGAAGTTAGTGAGGTAGGTTCTCAGAGCCTAGCATGTGTGTCTCTCCAGAGACAGCTTAATGGGGAATTCGGGGAAATGAAGCTTGTGGAGTGTGGACGGCTTTTCCAGTGTCTGAGACCACAGTGAGAGGAAGGGGAACTCATGAAGAGAACAGGGCTTGTAGATGTCAGAGGTGTGGTTCCGAGCACAAGGCAAGGAAGAGGAAATGTCCTCATTACATGGAGGTCTCTTGTCATGATTGGGTCTCAGCTGTTGACTGGAGCACAAGGTGAAGAATAAGAAATGTCCCCATTGCATGGAGGTCTCTCGTCATGATTGGGTCTCAGCCGTTGACTGTTGCTATGGTAGCAACAGGCCTTTGGATGGACTTGAAGGCAAATAATGGCCAGGGCCACACTCTTTCCTTCAGTTGATGGTTTAGGTATAATAAACTATAGTACTGATTAACTCACCTCAGCTAGGTTGCCATCTCTACTTACAGTATTTTCTTGAGAAGTCTTTGGGGGGCATTTTCTGAGTGCTGCTATTGTGGTCAGAGAGAGTTGATATGATCACTAAAAGCTTTTGCCACAACTCTAAAAATAATGGTCTAAGAAGAACTTTGCCAAACAGACAGGCTATCAATATGGATGAATGTGTGTGTATGTCATTCAGGGTTTGGGTCAAGGTGAGGAAAGCTAAAGTGACAGGTGGAAAATGTACCTGGACGTGGGACAAATAACTTTCTAAACTTCAAAACTATCAAGTGCTATTTCAATGAATTTGAATTTTTTTTTTAAGATTTGTATTTATGTGTATGCATGTGAGCCTGCATGAGTATATGTGCAGCACATGCATGCAGGGGTCTGCACATGCATGCAGGGGTCTGCAGAGGTCAGAAGTAGGTTTTGGGGTTCCCTCTAACTAGAGTTAGAGCCTTTTGTGAGCCTTCATGTGGGTGCTATTAACTGTATAAAAACAGTGAGTGTTCTTTGCTAAACCATCTCTCCAGAACTGAGTCTGAATTTAGGGGCTAGTGGGTGGGGGTGGAATCCAAGTTTTTATCTACTTTACAGGAGAGTAAATAAGAATTACAAATACTGATAGCTTTGGGGATGAGCCCTTGAAAAGGGAGTGAGGTGATCTGGGACTATCCGGTAAGCTCTTTACTGCTAATAAGCCAAGATTCCTTGGAGACCCACTTTGTACTACAGTCACATGACTGTGTTATGTTAGCCTGGTCACCCCAGTTCACCTTCCTGAGCCCCAGGTTCCACATTTATAGAAAGAGGGGTTTGGATTTGACCGTGAGGGCACATGGCTTATTCTATGGCCTCTTACAGTCAGTCCTAATCACTCAGGATAACCTTTACCACTGAGTTCCAGCCCCCACAGCCTCTGGGCCATCCTTGATCCTCTTGACCTACTACTTCTAATTGATTGTAGTTTGAAATGAAATCTAGTTTTTACCTTTCAAACAGTTTCTGTGGCCCTTTTGGATGTTTATCATTTTTTGATTTTCTGGAGTTCTTAAGTCCTGGCCAACCATCTCCCAAAGACACTTGAGTAGATTGGATTCAGTTATAACTGAGTAGCAATGTCAAGGAAAATTCATGGTTCTGGGTAGAAAAGCTTCCATCTCCCAGATTCTCATTCTTTATCTTGTGTATGAAGGATGCTGTGTGGCTGCCACTGTTGGAAGCTGTTCTAAGATACCGACAACCATATCCAGATAAGGTTCCTTCGGGGCATGAGAAGTAGTGTAGGTGAGGCTGGCATCTCAGGTCCTGCCTCTGAGTGTGAGGTTGGGCCCAGCTTCTGAGAACAAGGGTTGCTCCTCTCTTTGTCTCATCAGGGACCAACAATTTGTAACAAGTGAATTATACCTGAATTATATTCAGGAAAAGTGGCAATTTGAAGAGGAAAGAAATTCACCCCTGTCTATGTCATATAAGACAATAACACTGAGAGTTCTTTTTGTTTTGTCTTGTTTTAATTTACCCACAGTTTCTGCAAGTCAGGTCTCATCATCTGAGTGGTTGTCCTGATTATTTAACCATCCACTAGATGACTTGATGGTCTAGTCTGTGACCTTTGGCTGTTAGGACCATCTAGTTAGTCCTACCTAAATGAAGCACAACACTGATAACTCTGGGGCCCAGGTGGTGAAATCCCAGTGGAGTGGTTCCCAAAGATAACTAACTTTCTTCCTATTTTCAGTGTTTTGTTTTTTTATGGAACTTTTAGAAATTCTCTCTCTGTACTGGTTTTCGGTTGATAAAGGTTACAACAAGATGCTGTTTTTCTCTATATCTTACTTTCTTTTTGAAACAAGGTCTCTCTACATATCCCCAGATGTCCTGAAACTCACTCTGTAGACCAGGCTAGCCTTGAACTCACAGAGATCTGCCTGCCTCTGCCTCTGGAGTGCTCAGATCAAAGGCATGTACCACCATGTCCAGCACTTCTCCATCTCTATATCTTTCTTGATACTCTTTCTTCCTAAATGCTGCTTTTATTTGCCACGTTAGCATTATAGATTTTTGTTCTAACACCCTATCCCTGGGCACCACCTACCCAAGCCATGCACACCACCTTGTTATGAGGCTCTTAGCCCCACCCTGCCCCATCCCTATAGGTGGAACAGATGTGCTGGAGGACTGAGCTCCACCCCCTCATTTAGGTGCAGATACCTTTCAGCATCTTGAAAGAAGGATTCGCCCAGGTTGTGTCCTCCTGCAACCTCTACAAGCTGCTCCCAGTCAGTCCTGGGCATAGGTTTGGCTTTCCCTCAGCTCCGAATCCCCAGACTCCGCCAGTCCTGAATGCTTCCATTGTCCAGACACGCAGCCAGAAATCCGAGTCTGCTCTCAGAACCCCACTAGGTCCCCAGGAATCCAACTAATAACGGAATGGCCTCTGGCCTGCACTGAACACCGTCTGACAGGGCTTCATGAGTGACAAAACGCACAGGTGGGCAAGAGCAACTTATCTAGGCTGAGGCAGTACGCCCTGTTCCTATATAAAGTGCCTTCTCGGCCTGCCTGTTGTCTGAGACGGAGACTTTGCACACAGGACACACAGCATCTTGAACGTGAGATTTGAGGAGAGGAGCAAAGGGCAAATAACATGCTGGGGAGCCAGCATTACATCTCTTGATGCGCGCAAACATAAACACACGTTAGACACACACAGGCAAAGACACACGCTATGCACTTTCATTCCGGGTCTCCTGCAAATTACAAGCTTTTCAACCTCAGCCTTGGTGCTCTTCCACATGTCCAGTGCCTGTCAGAGTCTCCTCGGGTTTTATCTAATTCAGCCGAGTGACGTCTTGACTTGAAAATCCTTGACTCAATGAGGTTCAGCAACTGGAACCAGGCTTCTCTACAGCTGCTCACAAGTGGCTGTAAAGGAGTGTGTGTGAAAATGACACCGTGTGGAGTAAGTCCAGACTACTAAGCGTTTGGTAATATTTGATTGAAAGTGTGTGTGCGTGTGAACTCAGAGCACTTCGGCTCTTCTTCATAGTTCTGGCAGTGTGTCATACCTATTTTCTTAAGCTGCCTGTCTTCCACTGTCACAGGAATTACTGATGAAACCTTACTTTTCATGTCACATGTCACTGATGACTGTGTTTTCTTGTTTTTTATTCCTTTTAGGAAAGTATGCCTCAGACACCTCCCTTTTCAGCCATGTTTGACAGCAGTGGTTACAACCGAAATCTCTACCAGTCTGCAGAGGACAGCTGTGGAGGCTTGTATTACCATGACAATAACCTCCTTTCTGGATCTCTGGAGGCTCTTATCCAGCACCTAGTACCCAATGTGGATTACTATCCAGATGTAGGTATTGATGTTCCTCTGAAACCCATTTTTGGTATGGATTAGAAATTGCACTCACTATGTAGGGATTCTATCCTTGCTGTGGGGTTACATTGGTTGCTAAGATTTTTTTTCCAAGAAGAATTACACAGTAATCATTGAAACTTCTGACACCAAATTGAGCCTGCGGATGGGTCAGATTGTGGCAGAGTCTCCACATCTGATTCTTTTTAAATTGTCCACCACATTTTAGGCAGTCTAAATGAAGAGAGATTTGTAGACTTGATCCATGCCTATTCCTCGTTCCATAAATGAAAAAGCAATTAGAGAGAGCATTGGGTGCTCCTGTCATATGAAATTAATGTAACTGGGGAAAGTACATAGAGAGATAAGTTACACACAGATGCACTGATGAATAGATTGGACATCAGTATGAAATTAATGTAACTGGGGAAAGTACACAGAGAGAGACGTTACGCACAGATGCACTGATGAATAGATTGGACATCGGGTGGTGGTGGTGGCTTCACTTTGGCCTTCTCTTGCCAGCCTACATTTGTACAGACGGCACTTTCTAACCCAGGAAAGCCGCTGTACATTAGCTCAGTCTTCATTGTTCCCAGAGCGGGGTGGACAGTGGAAACCCAACACCCCATTTACAAATTGGCTCCTTTCAGTACCAGCAGTCAAACCAGGTTTCCCTCCTGGGTCAAGTGCGTTCCCCTCCCCTCTTGTGTCTGTTGAGCTGAATTTAGAAGGACAAGAAGGTTGGGTTTAATGGGCAGCTGTTTATTGATGGTGAGTTCATGGAAATACCTAGAGACCACATTCATTAGTTTTTATAACGACAATAATAACCTTGTCGTGCAAAGGAGAGCGCGTGCTGGCCAATGGTCGTTCACCCCCATGTTCCTTACGGAGTTATCTCCGTGTGATTCATTGCATAGCATTTTCAAATATGTTCCCACACAGGGAAAACTTGCTATCAGAAGTAAAAGGAGTCCCTTGTTCAGTACTGTAAGTGTTTATGAACCACTAAAGGTGCCGAAGGAGGCTTGGGAGAAGCAAACAATCCATGGAATTCCTCTTTTCACCAAGAGCCAGAAACTGTTAGAACAAATAAGTGCTGCTTCCTCACTGGCTTCCTGGGGGACAGTATGGTTAAAGAAGAGTCTGTCGTGTTCTGTCGTGCTTTATCAGGTCTCTTAGTCCCGAGCAAGCCAGTGGGTTAGTTGAGTTGTGACACAAACACCGTGCACTACACGGGGCACACTGGACGACGGTTCTTCTGAATGCGGGTAGGGTAGGTGGGCTTTTGTTTCTCAGTTGTATGTTTGTTATTGGTTACAACAGTTACCACATAATACAATAGTTACACACCTAAGGTTATTCAGTGTGGGCAACATATTGAAGCCAGTCTTGCTTCTCTGGACTGAATTTCATTCTTCTTGATTACATTGGAAAATGAATATGTCCTGGCTCCCCAAAGACAGATAAGAAAATGTCCTCCAGATCATTTCAGGAGTCGAATTTATCCTGTTATTTTTAGTGTGTTTTAAGGGGAAAGATAAGGTGAGATGAAGGGGAATTATCTAATGCTGTTTTACGAGCAGACATTTACAGGAACCTGCAGCCTCTTAGCTTCAATGTATAAGAAGGTTATAATATTCTGGGATAGCATGAATTCTGAGAGATTGAAACGATGACAACTTTTTTTTTCTCTTGCTGCAGAGAACATACATATTCACCTTCCTGCTTAGTTCTCGCCTATTCATGCATCCTTACGAGCTAATGGCCAAAGTCTGCCACTTGTGTGTTGAGCACCAGCGACTGAGTGAAGGGGATAGTGAGAAGGTAATACAACGTTGGAGTTTTATGGGTTTTTCTTTCTTTTTAATTAGATCTGCTAACTCTGGCCTAGATTTCGTGATGACGATTTCCATAAGTGACCCTAGCCTAGCCCCAGGCTGATGTGCCTAAGTGGCATGATGGCCATGCATATGGAATTGGGAATGGTGTAAAGATTGTGGTGTAGGGCTGCAGAAGTGTTTCAGTAATGGAATGCTTACGTCCTAGGTGTAAGGCCCTAGCTCAGATCCCCAGCCCTGCAAAATAAAATGAAAGAAACCAATGAGCAGTATAAAAGTCACAGGGGAACCCTCTGTCCTGCTGTTGTTAACTGGAGTTGGCATTGATGTGGAGGCGGCTTTGACCCCAGAGAATGTGCAGCCCTAGCAGTTAGCCAGTGACACCGTTACTTGGTTATTTATTTAATGCAGACCATGCTGGTGTGTATCTCTGACGTGGACTTCTTTTTCTCTCTAGAACCAGATGAGAAAAATTGCACCTAAAATTCTCCAGCTCCTGACAGAGTGGACAGAAACATTTCCTTACGACTTCCGGGATGAGAGGATGATGAGAAACTTAAAAGACCTGGCGCACAGGATGGCCAGCGGCGAGGAGGTTGGTCCCGGGAATTTAGGAAAGCCGGTGGAGTTTCCAGAGGGAGCCTGGGTGGGGAGCGGGGCTGGATTGACCTAGATCAGCGCTGCCTTTTAGTTTTGCCCTCTACATGGCATGTATTGGCCTTTTTGGTGTGTCATGTGAAGAAGGATCATTTTATCCCACTTCAGATGAGTGTGATCTGGAGTTTTATGTTGTTATTTCTAGCTGTGTTCATGTGAATTCATGTTGCCAGGTGCATTTTGATTTTATTTCACCTCAGTCTGTCTTCTACAAAGGTGTGACCCAGCTCACATATTAATTCTTCTCTGTGTGTGTCTGCCTACACTTACAGTAGATATCACTAAATAGCATATTAATAACTCTTAAGTAGAAATAGACAGTCCAGACCGTGCAGGGGAAAAGCACATAGGCCAGTGTTGAGAGCGAGTGCAGCTGGAAAGAATTGCTGTGGTTGGTCCGTTCCAGATAAAAGGGTAATATAGTTGGTTATATAATTTTCAGGGGAAGAAAAAGCATACTAATGATTCCAGGCATTCGATGGAAAACTTAGAAATTTTGGCCTGGTAGAACATTTGCCTGGCATACATAAGGCATGTGATGACGAAACCCTTCTTAGGAGGGGTTTCGTGGAGGAGGCTTAACTTGCTCTTTTATAGTGTTTGCAGTGAACACGCCTTGATAAAAGGGAGAGCATGAAGTGTTGTGTAATTAACAAAGGTAATTCTTAGGGCGGGAGTGTCTGGGGTTGGGGGTGGCATGCAGGAAACAATCCAAGTATTCTGGTGCCGGAAGTTGATTCAAGGCTAGGACCTCGAATAAGTGGAGATTCAAAATAAGTCTCTTAGGTCATCCACTTCCGTCAACTGAGCCTTTGATAGCAAGCGCTAACCAGCTTCAACAGATTATCTGAAGCAGGCCTTGAGGGCTAACTTCGTGTGTTGAGGCTTGCTGGATATGTTTGTAGTTTCCGTGTGGCAGTAAGTGTCTGGGAACTGTCACCTAGAGGAAGGCAGCCAAAGTACTTGGGAGTGCAGGGATGTCCTTTGCATTGACACACTGCCCCCTCCATGGCAGCTCCCTGGAGAAGTGGTTCTCTCAGCTCTGTGCTGTAGAGACAACAGCTCAAGACACCTGTCCTGATTCACGTGGATGCTCATACTGCCATTTTCCTAACCTGAGATCAGTGAAATTGGGAAAATCCAGCTCTTAAGATCTCTGCACTTAGCTGTCTTGCGTAGTATTCAACTCAGGAGTTAATCCTTTAAGTGTTGCTTTATGATGTCATGTGGGACTCCCTGCTGGTTGTGACTGGACAGTCTTCTTGTCAGTTTGTGTGTCTTAGGTTCTTCCTGCTGTGGGTGAACACCCACAGAGGTGAAAGGCCAATAGTGCGGTCTTGCTGTAAGCATTCTATTATGGGTGACTGCTACTGGCCTCTTGCAGGGTCAGCGTTGGCTCAGTGGCTTTGGTTTGAGATAAACTGGTCAAGAGATGAGTGCCATTCTAGAGCTGTTTCTTGTATGAAGGCGAGGACCTGAGTCACAGTCCATTTTTCTTTTCAGTTCAATTATACAGAGCTACTGATACTGCCAGCTAATTGTTCACTGTTGATTTTAGACATAAAAATTAGAAATCATAACTTGTTTCTTTCTGAAAGGTACACTTGATCGTTTTTGTCTTGTTTTGTTTTTAAGATAAAATGCTGTGACTTGGAACTGCCATATTGATGGCTTTTGGTCTTTCTTATCATGGAAATCAAAGATGGTGGTCCTTCTGTTTGTTTACGAGTTGAGATCTGGTCTGCAGAAACAAGGAGTTGGGTGACCGGAGGAAAGGGTCAGACGGCCTTCTGACTGACTTCTCGTTGGCACTCTTGTGTTAATAGCCTATTCTTTCTGCACCATGGAAAGGTCAGCTGGCCTTGAGGATGGTATGGCAGGAGAAAGTATTACTAGGGAAACAAGATTTACCTAGGACTATGCTGAACTCGGCTAAGTGGAGGCTGTGCCTGCCTTGACTGGCCAGGGCTTCACAGGAAGCTGCCTTTTCTTGGCTGCTTTTATCCAGAATTTAGGAATGGGGTCCACACATAACAGTTGCTTGAGTTGAGTGTGCCCTGGCTAATCCACTAAATTCCTAGCTCCCTTCCCATGTCCATAAATCATGGCACTAACTGCCTTGTGATAATGTGCTAGAGGCCCGTGATGCATTTATTGTCTTGGCAGCCTCCTTCCGATCCCATGTTTATGTCTCTCTACTCAGAGAGACCTTCCACAACTCCAGTCACAGCCCTGCCCCTCCATTCTTGGCTCTTAGGCCTTTTGTTTTGTAGGACTCTGGGGTTTGTACTTGTTCGTCATCCCATTGGACTTTAGGTTATGCCCACTTGGTTCACCACGGCACCTTTAACTCCTCTCTGAACGCCTGGCTTGTAGTTGGTTCTCAGAATATTTGAACAGATGAGTGAGTGAAAGAAGAAACGAACGAATGGACAAAGGAGTCAATTACGAGAATGGAGAAACATTATTCCTCCCAGTGGAAGAAGCCTGGGTTTGAACTGGGGCCTGTTGCTTCTTGCCTCTGACTTCAGGGAAGTTTTTGGCACTCGGTGAATCCAGGTGTGCCCTGTATATAATTTAGTCAGGCTCTTTAGAATCTGCTAGGACAGTTCCACATAATTTGGCTTAATATGCTTCTCCCCTGGGGATTTGCCCCAAATGAAGTGGTTTATTAGGCCTCGCCTGGAAGAGACATGAAATGAAACTAATGATTGAATTACATGACAAATGACTGGAGTGGGTAGAATGCAATTTTCTCTTCCTTAAGGGGCTGGTCTCTATAATAAGAACTTCTGTCTTTATTTGCCAGGTAATGACTGTCTCTGGCAACTAGAGTTATAAAAAAGAATAAGTATATATTTAGCAATTCATGACTCAGTGAGGAAGCATGCTTAACTACACAGAACCTGATTTCTCAAATGGAGTCAGATGAAAGAGGGAGACTTTGAAAAGGGTCCCAGGACCCCCTTCCCTCCATCCGTCTCTCTCCACACACCAATTTCAATATGTCCCGTTGTCTACTTTCTTGCATTGTGTCTTGCTATTGCTTTTGCCCATTAGTGACCTACAGTTCCTCCACCCCTTCCTGAAAATAATGTTGTTTAGTGGAGAATACAAATCTTCCACCTGGACTTCTAGGCGAGCTCTGGTTCCTACCCGTTGCTGCCTGTCGGAATCATGTGGGGTGCATTTACAGCGTGCTGCCCAGACTGTGCTTCACCCCTGCTCAGTCAGACTCACCCCTGCTCAGTCGGAATCCTCCCTGTGGGACCCAGGCTGCAGGCTATCCCTACTCAGCCATTCTTGTGCCCACTGCTTCTCCGATGGGACCTTCAGGTGGTAACCTGAAGAAAAGTGGCCATTGCTACCAAAAGTCTCTTGACCTGGGACCTCAGGGACCCTGAGAAGGAAAGAGGTGAAGTGTGAGGTATAGAAATAACTCAGGAGGGATGTAAAGTAATGGACATTTCAAAGATGAGTTTTTGCCTTTTCAAGTGAAAAAGAACTTTCTTATACACGTCTCATACATGTGGTGTCCAAGAAATGACCCTGGGTGGGCTGTCACTTTATCTGCAATAAATCAGTAGTGTAGGAATCTGTTCTGAGTATTTACACAAAGTGAAAATACCAATCTATTTCTCTGAATATCGTCAAGTGTTGTCAAGTGTTTTGTGTGTATCTTCCCAGAATGCCTCTGGTGTGCATGTATTTATGTACGGGTACACACACCCATAGGAACAGTGGGTTAGAAGATTAAGTGTTTATTGAGCAATATTTGGATTCTTCTTATAAAAATTTGACCAATATGTTCCTTACCCACACCATACTGTGCTTCATATTTTAGTAATGACAGTTGTGGGATAATCTTGTAAACTGCTTTTAGTGACTGTAAAAATGCACCCTTATAACATGTGTTTTCTACTCCGGATGGTACACGATGTAGCTGAAGTGTGTCAAGAAGAGTAATATATTGGGAACTATCTGTATAATTTTAAGAAGTAGTAGGAACACTCAGTTGTAAGGACACTTGGTACAGAAGACTGAAGTAAACACAAGTTAGTTTTAGTGGATCTCAGTCTTCCTAAAGATCGTGAGGTTGGGGTGGGGTTGAAGTAGCACGATACTTAGCCTTGACTGGTTTGGGTACCAAAGAAAGACACATTGTCTTTGAGTGATCCCAACTTCCAACTTTAGGCCTAGATGGGAGATAGGTTGTTTGAGGGGGGGGGGTTTTTGGGGGTGGGGTGGGGGACTGGTTCTTATGTATCCCAGGCTAGTCCCAAACACACTATAGAGCTGAGGATGACTTTAAACTCCCAGTCCTCACACTCCACTTACTGTGTGTGTGTGTGTGTGTGTGTGTGTGTGTGTGTGTGTGTGTTTAAACATACTCCAAGCCAAATTAGAAAAAAGATAATTTTTATACTTTTTAGATTTACAATTTTCAAATTGCTAATCTTGGCAGATGGTATCGGGCACCTTTTAAAAAGCCACCGAGGCATAAGCACAGGCCTGCCTGCATCGGTAGACACTCTGGGACTGTTAGCTTAAGTGCCCAGCTGGCATTGAGTCAGCCCGCATTCCTCTTGCTAACATAAGCATCATAACTTACCTAGAAGGATAGTTGCTGTTAATGGTTTGGGGTTAGAAAAGGGAGGTAAGAGTAATGGCATATCAAATAAATATACCCAAAGGAGGGATAGAGGGAGGGGGTAGGGATGGATGGAAGGATGATGGATGGATGGAGGGTAGACTGGGAAGTCATTTCTTGCCTTAACAAGTGTTTTAAAAGGCAAGGAGTTGATCCTTCCCTATGATACAGGAAATATTCTGAAATCAACCTGACGAGTCTAGCACAAGTACAGCCTGATGAGATCATGAACAAGGTGGCATCTGACAGCAGCATTGTGGTGGCAGCTGCCACGTGACAGAGTGGCTGTGCACATTGATATCATGAATGGGGTAAAAATGGACATGAGTCAAGAATAGGTCAGATAACAAAAACATGAATACCCCAGCTCCACTGTAGGATGTGCGAATCAGGAAGGTACAGGGGCGGGGAAGTGGAAAGTCATGATGCATTCTTGTCCCGTGGTTTCCACGTGCTTAGAGTGAGGCTGGAAATAGTAGGCATGGAGAGGCCATGCCGGTGGCTTTAAAAACTTGGGAAGAGGATGACCTGCTTTGAGATCCATGTGGTTTAGCCTAGCAGAAGGAAACAGGTCCAGTCTCACTAGAGAACACCTCTTTGTGTGTCGTATCCATTACACTGGATCACCTCCATAGCTAAGCTGACGTTTCTGAGGTGTTTTCAAGGCCCAGCTGGAATTATATTTTAAAAAGCATCCTAAGAGAATAATCCAATCGACCTAGGTTTTTAAACCCTTGCCATGTCTGGGTCTCCTTTAAGCCAATAGAGCTCCAAGCATTTGAAGACAGGGCGTCTGAGGTTGCAGAATGCTGGGAAAGAATGTGCAGCACAAGAATGTCATCCTTCGCTTTCTTCCTAGCAGACATACCGGAAGAATGTCCAACAGATGATGCAGTGTCTCATCCGAAAACTCGCTGCCCTCAGCCAGTATGAGGAAGTCCTGGCTAAACTCAGCTCCACAGCCACAGACCGGCTCACAGTTCTGAAGACCAAGCCACAGTCCATACAGCGGGATATCATGACCGTCTGCAGCGATCCTTACACGTTGGCCCAGCAGCTGACTCACATTGAGCTGGTAAGGAAGGCCCTATCGTCTTTGCCCTTCAAGGCCACAGATTAGTTTGCTTTGGCAACGGGACTGTTTGCTGATAGAGGTCAGAATAACTCAAAAGGGAAACAATCCACAAAACAGCTGAATCATGTTTTGTTTGGGCATTTGAATATGGATGTTTCTGATATCCTGGGAATTTACTTGTAAACACTTATTAAACAAGATGGGGAAAAGCAGAGTTTATGACCTTCTTTATCTTCCGCCTCTAATTATTTTCCTGTAACTGTTCATTCTTCAACTGTCTTATGAAGCATTGCCTCCTTTTACATATTGAAGATGAAGAAAGTATTTGGGGCTAAAAGCTTATTTTATAATCTGCTTTAAGAAATTTGGGGATGCTGCCAACATTAATACGGGGAAGTGACCATCTGTTTCTTCTCATTTTCTTTAATATTATTGGCTTTTATTTCAGGAGAGACTCAATTACATTGGTCCAGAAGAATTTGTTCAGGCGTTCGTGCAGAAGGACCCTTTGGACAATGATAAGGTAATCAGTATCAAGTTGTTTGTTTTGGTGTTTTTCATTAGCTGTGTGTGAGTCACTGTAGTTTTCTTGGGCTGGGTCTCTAAGTGCCTGTACAATAGTCTTACCCCATCACTTCCTCCTTACGGGAGAATTTAATAAGCCCTTCCTGGGGAGATACAAGTGTTTGTGGTGATGAAGGTAGACGATAAAAGCATAATGGTTTTAGCAGATTAAGCCAGAAAGAAAGTCAAAGAGAATGGTCTGCCTGTGATTCAGCAGCAGCAGCAGCAGCGGCGGCAGGGGCAGGGGAGACAGGATGTCCATCCAGCTTGCCCAGCAAAGCTCTAATTGGCCTGGTCCCTTGCCGCAAGAGAATCCCTCATGAAAGCTCCATGGCAAAGCACACACATAAAGAACATGGTACTGGACCTACACTGTACATTCCATAAACACATGTACAATTTTTTTCCTTCTAGAGTGACCTGTAGCAGCATTTTGAATTGTTAGACTATCTGTGGCTACTTTGTCTACTGATGAAGTCTCTCTGGGAGACAAGGCTACAGCTGTATCCGGCCTTAGACTGGTTTTTCTCAGCATAGGAAGTGAAGACTATGTTTTTAAAAGGAGACTAGTGGACTTTCTTGTTTGTGTCTTCTGAAAGGAAGGAAAGAGATGAACCTCTTCAAGCTTGGCCTTGAACTCCAAGATAAGATTAACTTCTGCTTTTGAACAGTGTGTCATTCACCCTACTCAAGAGAGTGATGGTGTAGATTTCCATTTATCTTTGGGTAAATGGTGCTCCCACGTTTTGTTCCTGTCTGAATGTTAGAGAGGGGTTCCTAGCCCCTGCACTCAGCCTCTCCCTGCTGTGTTGATAGCAATTGGCATTTGCATCCTGTTTGAACGTACAGCCCTGTTCTAGATACATCTCTGTTGCTGTGATATAATATCCAGACAATAAGTGACCTAGGGAGAAAGGGTTTATTTGGCTCACAGTTCCAGATTCCAGAACACCATTGAGGGGAAGTCAAGGTTGAAATCCAAGCAGCTGGTCACACCTCACAGTCAAGAGTAGAGAGAAACATGCCACGATTTAAGGGGAGATTTTATGCCCTTATTTATTCCTAGGATGAAAGGAGGGTAACATTTTTGCTTTCTTATGTTGCTTTCTCTGAAAAATGAACAGCAACAAGTTCCTCAAAAATAACTGTTTTTTACCTTTAAAGGAAAAAAAAATGGAGTAGAGAGAAGTTAGGTGCAGCCAGGGTTGTTTACTTACTCTCTTGCTTTGCTCTGCTACCAGTCAGCTTCCACCCCTTATACTGTTTGCACCCCCTGCCTAGAGAAAACAGTGCAGCCCTCAGTGGGCTGGGTTTTCCTCCATCCATTAACAGTCAAGACAGTCTCCCACAAACTTGCTCACAGGCCAACCAAATTCTCCTCGAAGGCCGGGCGGTGGTGGTGCATGCCTTTAATCCCAGCACTCGGGAGGCAGAGGCAGGCGGATCTCTGTGAGTTCAAGGCCAGCCTGGTCTACAGAGCAAGATCCAGGAAAGGCGCAAAGCTACACAGAGAAACCCTGACTCGAAAAACCAAAAAAAAAAAAAATTCCCCACGAAGACTTCCTTCCCACGTGATTCTAGCTTGTGGCAAGTTGACGGTTAAAACTAACCAACAAATCCTTCTTTGGAATTGAGGGTCTGAGGGCACTTGGCCACCCAGAGTAACGCAGTTTCTTGGGAGGGAGGGACGGATACTTTCGTGAGTGCATCCACATGTCTTCACAGACCTCATATGTCTATGTTGCTCTCTCCGTAGACTTGCTACAGTGAACGGAAGAAAACGAGAAATTTAGAAGCCTACGTAGAGTGGTTTAATCGCCTAAGCTACCTGGTTGCAACAGAAATCTGCATGGTGAGACAATTCATTTTTTCTCAAATCTGTTTTCCCTGTTACTCTCTCTCTGTTGGGCCCATGTGCTGGGTTCCTGCTTGCTCATTTTTATTTTCCTTACAGCCCGTGAAGAAGAAGCACAGAGCGAGAATGATTGAATATTTCATCGATGTGGCTCGAGAGTGTTTCAACATTGGAAACTTCAACTCCTTGATGGCAATAATCTGTGAGTATTTCTGTGAGAACACTAGTTTTATGGGGCTTGCAATATGTATCCACTGAAAAATCTTTCTTTCCATAGAAACCCTGTCTCAAAAAAACAAACAAAAAAACTAAAAAAAAAAAAAAAAAAACAAAAACAAAAAACTTTCTTTCATGAAAACTGTATTCTTTTTAATCTGGAGTTAATTCAGAGCATTCAGAATGCTTGGTAGAGCCAAATTGGTGCCAGTATGTATCCTCTTTCCTTAGTAAGCTTGAATTCATTGACTACCTTTAGTTCATTGATCTTCAGTTAAATATCCATCTGTAAAAGCTAATGAGCGAGCCTGGCAGTGGTGGCGCATGCCTTTAATCCCTTTAATCCCAGTCTGGGAAAGCAAAACAAACAAACAAACAAACAAACAAACAAAAAAGTGAGTACAGCTCCAGAAAGATTTGTGCTAGAATTATAAATGAAACTTTATTCCTCATTGCCCTAGCTTGGAAAGAGCCCAAAATGCCCATCTGCAAGTAAATGAGTGAAGAAACTGTGGTATACTCAGACAATAAATGCTCTTGAGCAACATAGATGAATCATTGGAACAGAACCTGGATAAATTTCACAATCATTGTGCTGAACCTTTACCAGGCCAGGCAGGAAAAGAGTATGTGCAATGTGAGTCCACTCATGTAAAGTTAGTTCTAGAACAGACAAAGCCAATGAGTGTCTGACAACAGGTGACCCTTGACCACTGCTGTGAATTCTCTGGAGGCTGGGGTGGGGGAAACTGACCAGAAGTGGATCCAAGCGAGCTTTATGGATGATAGAGTGTCCTGTCATACCTCGATTGGAGGGGAGATATATGACCTTGTATGCCTATCAAATTCATCTGATTGTACATTTAAGATCTGTGTATGTGTCTGTGTTTTTCCTCAACTAGAAATCTCTTCTAGGTATTAAACATGGGAATATTGGTGTCACGAGATGAGTATGTGTACTCATTTAGGTCCATGTGGACCCCTTTTCCACTGCAGTGGAAAATGCTGTAATTTGTAGGTTCTCACCGGGGGAAGCAGTGTGGCATGTTGGGATGCGTATGGCCTATGGAGTCGCATCAGTATGGTATCTGCTACTGGGACAGGCAGATGGCACTGGAAAAATTCCATAACCCTGGAACTTAGCTTATTCTTGTAGCAATGTCTAGTGGGCATGTGAGAAGATGTATGCAAAACATGGATGGCTTGTTAGGTAACAGGAAACAGGTCATCAAATGACAACCTCTGGCCCAGTCACCCACTGTCTTGTTTTGTTTATTTAATGACCAATGAGCTAACTAGAGATCTAATATTTTGAAGTGATTGAGAAAAACGGGGAAAAAAAGAATTTCTAATGTGAATATTATAATATATAATTACATTATATCATATGAATATAATAAATCCAAACTTCAGCATCTAGTCAGGTATGGAGTCTTCTGCCTTTCATCCTAACACGTAGGAGATGAAGGAGGAGGGTCTGGAATTCAAGTCTTGACTCCAAAGCCAAGTCCAGCCATTCTGAGCCACGTGAGGCCCTGCTTCAGCAAACTAAAACCAAACGAAGCATAAACTCCAGCACCTTTAAGTAGAGTGTTGATGGATTGTAGCCATGGCCATTCGTTGACGTGCATACCATGGCTGCTCATGTGATACAGCATGGCAGTGCCGTGGCCCCACATATGGCATGCATACCCTAAAATGCTCAGTGTTTTTCCTAAGAAGTGTGCTCAGCCCTGTTCCCAACTATGTTGCTTCTGAACTGAGGAAGTTTTCAGGGAAATGCTGTAAAACTTGAGGCTGTTACTACTAGTTGTGGAACTCCGTTGTTGATGCTTGGTAACATGCCCTTCTTAGGAGTCCGAGCTAGAATGACTTCTTACAGCTCTGTTTGATTTTCTTCTTTGCATGTGCATTTTAAATGGGAAGCTGGTATGAACATGAGCCCGGTCTCGAGACTAAAAAAAACTTGGGCCAAAGTGAAGACGGCAAAGTTTGACATTCTTGAGGTATGTGAAAGTGATGTTTTAGAGCTGAATGGAGAGGGCATGCCTGTGATCTCAACACTCAGGAGGCTGAGGCAGGAGGATTATGAGTTTCAGGGCAGCCTGGGCAGAATAGCAAGGTACCTACCTGGATGAAATTCCGCTGTGTGATGCTGCTTCTTGATCAGATAGTACTGTAAAAGGAAAAGGCTTTCGGACCCAGAGGTAGGAGAGGGATTCTGACTGGAGTAGGGCAACATGAGCTGGGGTTCAGGTTGGTCCTTTTATAAACAGAGGTGGACGTTTTGATGGAAGATGCTGACGTCACAGTCACATAATTTTGTGCGCCAGAATAGACCTGAAGCCCTGATCAGTAGAGAGGTCTATGCCCCACTTTGCCTTATGTACTTCTGTACAGTATCCTCCTTGCCTTAGAATATTCATTCACCACTCTGAGAAAATTTGGTTAGCCTGAACAGCCCTTCCCATATAACTCTGAGTGTGTGTGTGTGTGTGTGTGTGTGTGTGTGTGTGTGTGTGTGTGAGAGAGAGAGAGAGAGAGAGAGAGAGAGAGAGAGAGAGAGAGAGAGAAATCATACTTCTAATGAATTTCCCAACTTACTTTGAATTTGAATTTATAGTCAAAGGCATGAACTTGTAAACATCTACAGTAGAGAATGAGTGGTTAATAGTAATATACTATAATATTGTCTTTCTACAGCATCAGATGGACCCTTCAAGCAATTTCTATAACTACAGAACAGCTCTCCGAGGCGCAGCGCAAAGGTCCCTAACTGCTCACAGCAGCAGAGAGAAGGTATGCCGTGAAAAGTGTGTGTCACTTGTTATACACTTGCCATGTTTCACACCGACATGGTGTAAACTACCTCCTGGGGCTGTTTTTACCAGCTCAGATCTGAGAGAAGTGCAGTTACACACACCTTATCCCTGGGCACACGAGGGAGGGAAACACAGAGCAGAGTTGGCTCTGGACAAAGAGAAGTGACTTGAAATTCAATTTACAAATGTATCTTACTATATTACTTGTGTTATTATATGTTTGATGCATTCTGTAGTATGTCTTAGTTGTATTTCAGGCAGTAAATTAAGTCATATGGTAAGGTAACTAATAGCATTAAGAGAGTAATTTGGCTTAATGGGGAAAAGACATTTAAGTTCTGCATAAAGTGGCTCACTTAATGTAACCTTTTCTTTGAAAAGAATTAGCTTACCTCCCACAGTTAAGTCATTTATTCTCAGAAAGTAGGTTAGTTGCTGTAGCATTAGGGCCCGCTGTTACTAATTGGATATGTAGGTGGCATGAAAAATACAGGAGCAATTTCTGAGAAATGAATGATCCTGTCCTCTGTCCCCTGCTCATTAGCGTCACCCTGGATCTATGGAGTTCTGGATTCTGAGGGTCCCGTTGGCCCATTTCTGTCTCAGTTTCTCACAGAGGAAGGACAGATTATCTGTCATGCTGTTTGAGAAGTTAAATGTTCAGTTATGATAAACAGCTAATGCTGATTTCTTAGTGGCGGCTACATCTGTTTGAATTCTGTCCCCATGTTAAGTAGTATTTTCAACCAGATTGGGAAAACAGGATTAAAATATTCTCTGGCTTCTAAGTCACATCCCCACGGAATCATCAGGCTTCAAGAATCATCAGGCTTCAAACTCCTTTTAAACACGCGACACTTCCTCCACCACAACTGAAATACCAGCTCTGATGATGTCTGGGAAACACTGCAAATGTATTAATTTTGACTTTTAAATGAGGAAACTTCCAGTTGCCTGAGAGTTTATTAGATTTTATATTTTGCTGAAAAGAGCGAATCTGAAGTGGATTGAGTTTCCGAGGATGAGCACATGTGTGGGAGGGCCCCAACGTTCAGAAGTGAAGGATTCAGGGAGGATATGAGACCATGTCACATCTCCCTGTGGTGGACACCAGGTTCACCACATGGCCCTCAGTGGAGGTAGGGGGGGCGGGGCGTGCTGTGGAGTCCTGTCTGTCAGAGGGCTGCTGCTCTGTCATCAGCCACCAAAGATGTCACTTGTGCAAGTTTAACAGCTGTTCCCAGAAAAGAAAACAAACTTACACTTTATATCCCTGAGTAAATCCTTTCTGTTTTACTTTTTTTTTTTTGGTTTTTTGAGACAGGGTTTCTCTGTGTAGTTTTGGTGCCTGTCCTGGATCTCGCTCTGTAGCCCAGGCTGGCCTCGAACTCACAGAGATCTGCCTGGCTCTGCCTCCCGAGTGCTGGGATAAAAGGCATGCGCCACTGCTGCCCGGCCTGCTTTACTTTTAAAAGCCATTTCTACTTAAATTTGTGGATTGTACCCTGTAGCTGATAAAAGAACGATTACAACCATTTGAAGAAGTACACTGTTTTGTTTTCTCATAATTGGACCCAGAAGATAAGAAATAAAAACATGTCTGGTCAAATCTATCCTTTATTAAGAAATGAGACTATTTTCCTTATTTTGAGCCGAGGGAGGACTTTCTTTATTGCAAAGTAACGTCCCATTTTGCAGTCTCCTTGGCAGCACATCTTGAGTAATGGTCTTTGATCTTTTTCAAATCTCAAGTTTGTGCGGTCAGAGTGGCACATTTCCAGGTACCTGTTATGAAGCAAATCAAATCTTTCCTCCACGAAGGAGTTCTTAAGTGCTCTCCTAATAGTTTCCCTCCCTGCGAGTGCGTGTGTCTCTTAGTTTTTAACATGACTCATGCTTTACATGGTTTTCAATCCCTTTGCTCTTCTATTTGTTTCTGTAAACTTGTTCCTCCTCATGAACATCTGTTTCTAGACATGGAACTGATAATACCTTAAAGTATAAAGTCTGACTCCGAATCACAAGGAGCATCTTACTTTTCATTAGTAGGGGATGAACCCGGATATTTATGCCTACCAGGCAAGCACTCTACCATTCGACTATAATATATCCCTGGCTATCATTTTATTGTTTTGTTTTTGAGAAAGAATTTCACCTTGTAGCCCAGGCAGGCCTTCATCTTGTAATCCTCTAGCCTTAGCCTCCCTAATAGCTGAGATTACCAGACCCAAATGAATTCACAATATGTGTGTGTGTGTATATGTAATTATATATATATATATAATTAATTAATATATAATAAGCTCTATCTATGTATTCTGTATATATGTCCATAAATGCTCTGTCTGTATGTAGGCCTATATGTCAGAAGAGGGCATCAGATCTCATTATAGATGGTTGTGAGCCATCATGTGGTTGCTGGGAATTGAACTCAGGACCTCTAGAAGAGCAGCCAGTACTCTTAACTGATGAGCCATCTCTCCAGCCCTAGAATTCAGAATATATTTAAAGGGGAAATTTACGATGTAACTCAGTTAGTAGAGGCCTTGCTTAAGATGCACAAAACCATGGAGTTCAGTCCCTAGCACTACATAAAAACCACATGGGGTGTGCATGCCTGATACCCCAGCACTCAGGAGAACTAGAGAAGTTCCAGGTTATCCTTGGCTACATGGTAAATTTGAGGACCGGCCAGGAGTCTGTGACCCCGCCATATATATAATAGTTTATATATGGCTTCTTGAGAAGTTCTCCCACTAATGATATTGGCAAGACCTAATAAAAGCAAGACATTCTCTTTATTTATCTCACAACAATCTGGAGTTGCTATTTTCTGCTCCTCTCCACTGTCCGACTCGTTGGACAGAGCTGATGGGGACTCTCAAGAGTGAGTGAGGAGATGAAGTCTGAGGTTCCCTTCTTGTCACGGCCGTGAGAAACAGAGCAGTCACGTGCCCCAAGTGAGGCTGGTAGTGTGGCCGTGTTCCTGGGAGAATGACTCGGTTAGTAGCAGAGAACCTTGTAGGGACGCTGAGTGCAAAATTCACCGAAGGAACCATTCTGCCTCCCGCAGTTTATAGGCCGTGACAGGAACTGAGAAGTTAGTCTAGATACCAACAGGAGCCAGAAAAGGAGGCTCAGAGCCCAGCCCCAACGACTGGAACAGTACGGACACTTCTTGCTTAAAAACTGGTGCACTGTAAACTACTACCTCTTGATTTTCACTGTGTCTCCATTTCCCCGGGGCTGGCACAGGATGACGTGTGTTTATTGCCTTCTGAGTGCACACTCAACTTGGATGGGAGCAGAAAGCAGACCTAGCCAGTGTCTAGATGAATGAGCATGGCCGTGCTCCGGTGAAACGCTGCGGTCTCTGTCATTTAAACTTCACATGATTTTTTCAGGCACCCTGAAGTTATTATTATTTTGATGCCCCCTCCTGGCCCCTTAAAAATGTAAAGTATGTGTCTTCTAGGCCGTACCAAAAATAACAACATGTACATTTAAAACAAAACAAAACCCACAAACAAAAATCTTACGTTTTCCCAACCCCTAGCTTTTATTCCTAGCCAGCTGTAGAGTCAGTTTTTTAAACTGATGTCTGAGGGAGTCCATAGCCCAGCGCTTCCCAGCCCTATGGGTCTTCCTGGGAGAGGTGGCGTTCAAATCTGTCTTGTTTTTAGTTCTAACACTGTTCAGTGCTAGCCCGTAACATCAGAGGGGGCAGGAGGTACACACTCTCTGCTAATTCTGCTTTAGGGCTTCACACACAAGAGCAAAGAGAAGGTAGTCGGGGTACCAGTGAAGCTGACGGTAAATTTGATGATTCTCAGAGATCAATGAAGTGAAAATTTGTAAGGTGTTTTGGCCTTTTGAAAATGACTTCAGGGGAAAAAAATTGGAATTTCTCTCTAGAAGTGAATTGATGCTTACTGTTTGTGCGTGAGCCAAAAAGTTTGTTTTCACATTTATGAGTCATGAGCTTAAGAGACTTCAAAGACCTGGTCTTGGGGCTTTCAGAATTTCCCAGATAATCTGTTTGATGCATTATTTACATTGCAGAACCTTTTGATTCAAATACGTTGCATTTGAGGGGAAAAAAATTAAAATGACTGTATCTGAACTTTGATCTCTGTTTGGGATGGGCGTGGTCAGACTCAGGATACTTTTAAAGACTGCTGCTCTAGGTACCAGCTAAGTACCACCTCCTCAAGCCAAGGCATCAAGGCCAAGAAGGCGTCATTAGAGAAGCGTACTGTTTGAACAGTCTTTAACTTTCATTCACATATTTCTGTCCCTCTCTCACTTGTGGCCATCTGTCTTGCAACAGACGGTGCCAGGTCCTTCCAGGGGACTTTTCCCGGACAGCAGGCACTGACTTGTTCTCTCACAGCCAGGTTTCTTCCGCAGGAAACGGTAGCAACTGTTGCTTAAAACCCTCAGCCATCACATTATCTTGAGCAATGGCTTGAAGGATAAAATATAAAACAACAAAACAATAAGAACAAGAAACTTCAACTAAAATGTAGATGTCTAAGTGATGACGGAGTGATATGGAGCACAGCAAGGAGATGGGTCATGTGCCTTTAAGACTTTGCTGTAGTTAGGGGTCGCTAAATAAATAGAGTTCATATATATACTTTAGTTTTGGCAAGAAGCTTTAAATTTTATCAAGTTAAACATTGAAGAGAATAGGAAAAACTGTACTGAAAGTATCCATCTACCCATCCACTTGCCAACAGTGCTAGTTCCTACTGTGCTTGGGTACTGAGGACTTTGGCATCTTGGGCTAAGCTGTGTAAGGTAGCAAGTGTTGTAGTGCAGAGTGTATAGAACAGTGTACCCACATTCATTGTGGCCTTCTGCGTAATCCAAGTTAACATTGTTCATTAATCACTTCTATCTGTAACAAGAGGTTAAATGCTTTGTTTACCCAGACAACCCTGAATCTTTTTCTTTCTAGATTGTGATACCATTCTTCAGTCTCTTAATCAAAGATATTTATTTCCTCAACGAGGGCTGTGCCAATCGTCTTCCAAATGGCCACGTTAACTTCGAGGTGAGTGTAATGAAGTAGGGTGCGGATATCTAGAGTAGGAATTGGGCATGGTAGCCCGTGCCTATAATCTCAGCATTTGTGAGACAGAGGCAGAAGGATCACCACAAGTTTGAGGACAGTCTGGTCTTCATAGTGAATTTCAGGGTAGCCAGTGTTACATAGTAAGAGCCTGTCTCAAAAAAACTAAAAGTTAAAATAAAGCCAGAGCATAGGAGTGGGAGCGGACTTCTCAGTGCCCCAGCCAGCAGCAAGGCAGATTCGATTCACAGTTGGCAACAGACTTGTATTCCCCTACTGCTTGTAAGATATGAACACGACCAAGTAACATAGTAGCCATGCCACCCCTCAGTACTGTCACTTGAGGGAGTGTGAGTAAATCTCACCTTCCCTAGCTGGCAAATACAATGCTTAGTAAGTGAAGAAGAGAAGATGATTCCGAAGTTCCCAAACTGGGTGCATTTCAAATGGCATTGTGTCTTGCCAGCCTATAATTCTTGACACTTGCCCTTAAAAATTCTTTAATTCTCTTTCAGAAATTTTGGGAACTGGCCAAACAAGTGAGTGAGTTTATGACGTGGAAACAGGTGGAGTGTCCATTCGAGCGGGACCGGAAGGTCTTACAATACCTGCTCTCAGTGCCCGTGTTCAGTGAAGACGGTGAGGCCCTTAACTCGTACCTGCCCTGAATACTGCCAAATCCTGTGTCTAAATGCTTGGACTTGGTTGCCTCTCATGTATGAAGCCAGGCTTCTGAGCTGATCCACCTTTTTCTTTCTGTTTCGTGGAAAGTGTCATGATTGACCGCTAAAATGTTTTAATCAGCTAAACATAGTACATTTAGACATCCTTCCTGATGCTTGTTCTGCAAAGTGATGAGTGTAAAAGGAAAGCTATTGAAGAATATTTCAGGAAGTTGTGGAAAGTCTTGACCTGTTAAAGCCTTGGGCAATAGAGACAGGAAACATGTTTGATTCTGCATAGGAAGATTCACCAGTAGAGACTGTAGAAGACCTGGGAACTTACTCTATGAATTATTATATCCTCATGGTGTGTTGATAGTGTCTGCCCGACCACCATTTTGAATTTATATTGCCTGTTTCGGGGTGTGAGGAGACTTGATTGTTTTCATCTCTGTAAATAAGATTAACAACTTTTTATAATTTTGAGATGATTTTTCTTTCTGATTTAAACAACCTGCACATGATTTTTATTAAAGTTCTGGGGGTGCCAGGAAAGAGCCATGACCCTTTCCTTTGCAAAGACTGTAAATCCAAGTGTTCGACAGCATTGTATGGTCTGCATTTTGAAAGCTTTTTGCCTCATAAATTCTTGGTTAATTAAGTGCATTTTCAGCTTAGAACCCTGGGTTTTGTTGAGGTGGCCAATCAGAAGCAAAGTGGGGTTCTGTGTTTTTCGTGACTCCTAATCCAGTGTTTCTGAAGGGTGTGCTGGAGGTTGGGTCTTCCTAGCAATGGGGGTGGGGGTGAAGGTATCTGGAGAAGGCTTCCGTCATAACACATTCTTTCCTTTCGTTGATTGTAGCTCTCTACTTGGCTTCTTATGAGAGTGAAGGACCTGAAAATAATATAGAGAAGGACAGATGGAAGTCTTTAAGGTGAGTCTCAGTGCTTCTCGTAGTACAAGTCTAAAGGAAAGGCCAGTTTCACCTCAAGAGAGCCATATGTGTGCCTTGTGTGGGAGGGCCCTGCCTACCTGTTCAAGTTGGCAGAATCTTCTCTTCAGTTCAGAGTCTCTGTGGCTTGGGTTCTCATGGCCATCATTCAGTTTTATTGCTTTTTATTTTTTTACACTGGCAGATAATACCATGACTGCAGTTCTTCCCCTGTTAGGGAATAGAATATGGAATTGAGATTACTCCATGGTATAGTAAAACAAACAAATTAAAAAACCTATTTTTCTTTGTTTAAAAGTTCAGACTTTATTGTTGAATAGTTCTAATCTTAAATCACTATTTAGGTGGGGCACCAAAAAAAAATACTGGTTAAAATTGAGGTCATTTAAAGATGGGGATATCACTAAACAGTCAGGTATCAGCCACCCCCCCCCCCATTTAAGAGAGAGAATCTGGATTTAAAATATAATTGGTAGAGTTATTTTTTTAAAGAAACAAAACAAAAAACCCTTTTACTATTCTATATTCAAACAAATTTATAAGTGCTTATATTGTAAGCATTTAAGATATTTCAATGGGTAGAAGCAGCGAGGACATAATATGATCCAGGATGATTGAAACTGGTTCAGAGCTCACGTTGAAGCGGATACAGATCTGTGGGATTGGGCAGGTAGAATAGCCTGGACTTGTACTCTCAGCTCTCAGGAGGCTGAGGCAAGGGGAACTGAGAGTTCAAGGCCAGCATGGGCTACACGATGAGACCATGTCTCACAAAAATAAAGGAAAACTTGGAAATTACTCCTTTAATTTATATTTTAAGGTGAACCTTGCCTTCCATGTTTCTTCTTTGTAGTCCACCTTTTCCCCTCTTTGAGCTTTGGTAAGACTCCCTCCTAGTGTCTAAAACCTTGCTGTGGCAACCGTTTGTTTGTTTGTTTTTTAATTTAAAGAAGTAGACAGACTGATCAGTTCTGCAAGATACTCAGTGTCTGAATTATACTTGGAATCCAGATATTAACAACCCAAGCCTACCCATAACTCTTTTATAGTTATTCTCTTCTGTTGCAATCAGTAGTTCAGTTGCAAATCGAAGGCTTGACAAGAAAGAATGAATTGCATACTCTTTCCCCATGGCTCTGTGTCCTGTACACACAGTATATGGTAACCAAAGGATTTGACATAACTAAAGATTTTAGTGGTGGAACTAGAAATGTGCTGTGAGAGAGGCCATGTGCTAGCTGAATTCAGACATGAATGTGGGAATCTGTTTACAGTTGTATAAACTCAAAAATGATCAGTAATAATGTTTGTCTCATCAGAGTGTGTTTGAGCATTGGAAGCCAAGTGTGTTGGCACACACCTAGGATCCATAGCTCTTGAAGGCCAAGGTAATAGAATAATCCCAAGTTTGAGGCTAGCCTGACCTACAGAGTGAGTTCGAGGCCAGCCTGGGCTATAAATATAAGGCACATCCCCATCACCAGAATGATAATAGTACAGGTTCTGCTGCTGTGGCAGTCAGTCACTTGATGAGAAAACATCTTGTGCACACAATGGGAGGTATTCTTAGGTACAAAAGACTAGTCTGTATGTTTAAATTGTCTTCTGGGGAAGCTTAAGGAACAGTTTCCCCCTCATATCTAAGCCGTGTGCTCTGCCTTTCTCGAAACTATAGTCATGGCTTCCTCCCCTGCCTCCTCCCTAGGCAGGAACTGCTCCTGAAGGCATACTCCTCGGATACTCTTAGCTCTCTTGTCGCCAGCCACACGTTGTTTAGTATAGTGTGTGTGTGTGTGTGTGTGTGTGTGTGTGTGTGTGTGTGTGCCTCTTTCATAGCTGCTATGTAGTTCCGCTGAGAGTGAGCACAAGGGCACACCCCATGGCTGCTCCTACCCTGGACACTTGTTCTCCATGGCTCCTCAGCCCCAGTTCCTATGCTATGATTAAATGATGTTGGGACATTGCAAGTGCTGGTCAAGGCCTAGCAGCCATAGAAAGGATAAAAACAAGAAACTGAGTTCTTATAAAACCATGTCAGTAAACTCTCTAGAATGACAGTTCCTGCCCGAAAACTTGTCTACACGTTAGCTTTGAAGCAGTGAACTGCTTGGCCATAGACGCTTTTTGTGGTATTTCTAGATTCAGACACATCAGTGCAGATGTGAGTCCACATCTGAGGACAGACACCCTCCTTATCACCCACTGTTTTCCTTCAGGGGTCATAGTGTGGAAGTTGCCTTTGCCCACTAAGTAAACAGCTGGCAAGTTTTATGTCAACGACACAAACTAGAATCATTTTGGAGGAGGAAACCTAATTGAGAAAATGCCCCCACCGGACTGGCCTGTGATGAGTTTTCTTAATTGATGATTGACATGAGAGGGCCCAGCCCTTGTGGGCAGAGCCAGTTCTGGGCTGGTGTTCCTCAGTGCTGTAAGAAAGTAGGCTGGGCAAGCCATGAGAGTAAGCCAGTAAGCTGCACTCCTCTGTGGCATCTGGATCAAAGTCTGACCTCCAGGTGCTTGCCACGACTTCCTTTGATGATGGCCTGTGATGTGGAAGTGTCAGCCAAATCCTTTCCTCCCAAGTTGCTTATGATCATTGTGTTTTATCACAGCAACTGAAGCCATATCTAAGACATAAACCTGTATGGTATCATGCACATGTCACACATGTATAAAAGTTGGTTGTTCACTTTTTGTTTTAACATAAAACAAAATCTCAAGATAGAGATTTACTATAAGCAGTGCTTTGGCTGTCTCCATTCACAGCTGTTTAAGGCTTTAGCAGTTTCCCTGCAGGACTGCTAAGGCTCCAGTCCTTGATTTCCACCCCATCGTTTCCACTGTGTAAAAATCCGTTTAAAGTACAGGAGAGACAAGTACTAAACAAGACAATCTGAGCCGATCGATACAAGTGCTCCTCTGCCTTCTGCCTTACAGATCCAGCCTGTTGGGCAGAGTTTAACATATGGAGACTGTTGCTGCTGCTGCTGCTGCTGCCGCTGCTGCATCCAACAGACCCTGGAGGGCCTGGCCTTTGTGTTCTGGCATCTAGTACTAGGAACAATCGTGCAGACCCTGCAAGCAAGCCCAACTGCGGAGCAGATGGAAAACTCATTTCCTACAGCCGACAGATGGACTCGGATTTTTTGAGACTGAAATGTTCACTGAAGACACTTGAGAAAGAAGCCTCTAAAAGTCCCGGCTCTGCACATGATTCATCTTCTGGAATTTCCACGTGAATCACAGCTCTGCACCTGGATGGAGTTTTCTTTTTTTTTGTGTGTGTGTGGTTTTGTTTTTTGTTTTTTGTTTTTTAATTTGCTTGAACATTTGCTGCTAATGGAACTTACCCAGCTGAGTGCTGGCTATATGAAAGCCCATGGGGTTTTTTTTGTTGTTGTTGTTGTTGTTAATTTAAATGAAAAAGGGAGAGGAGGGAGGGGAAACACCCCCTCCCCCCAGCGCCCGCGCCCCTCCCCCAGTTTGGGTCCTAGACCTCTGCTTGAGCAGTATTCCAGTGAGGGCAAAGACTGGGTGGAGGTCTGCTGCGGGCATTCTTCCCCTTAGCGTGTACAGCGTTGTAAACATCTCTCCTCCCTCTTCCTCCGAGGTTTTGAGTTGGCTGCTGGTTAGCACACTCCTCCTTGCCCATATAAGTTATTTAATATAATAATGAAGCGCAACACTGTGGTAGGAAAATAGCCACTAGGAAGAAACAAAAAAGCGGAGTTCGGCCCTGTTGGACTGCCCGTCCCACTGGAAGAATGGTGTTTTCTTTACCCTTCTGAGCTGTTTACAACTGACCACTGTGTTCTGTAGATGTATTTTTCAGTAGTTTTTGTTTTTATTGTTACTTAGTTTTCCATAACGCCGCCCCCCCCCCCGTAAATGTAAATGATCTGATGTTAAGGGTCTTGGGGGAAAAATCCATGACATAACCACAGTTGTTTTTAACTAACTTACTTTTCGTTATTTTCTGGAGTCTGTTGGTGACTACTAAACACGTAAACAAGGAATAAATTGGAAACGTTACCTCCTTCCCTCTAGCAGTGAACAAAACCAATGAAAACCAGGTTGCTGTTAACTCTGATCGGTCTAACTGGGAGCTAGCTCACCTGGTTAACATCTAAATAGGTCCGTAGTTGCTCTGCAAGCAGCGATTGTGTATACTCTAGGAGAAGCTTTAGAGTAGTGACCCCAGCTAATGAAAATGCACAATGCCAAGTTCCAACCCCAGACGTGTTCATTAACCTTTCTGAGGCTGTTTTGAGAATCAGCATGTCCTTAGCGTGCATTGTCTCAACAGGCCTGAACTGTCTCCACGTCGTCCCTTTACAACGTCAATACATTTTACACTCTGCAGCCAAGAGTTGTGGTGTCTTTCTTTGCTTTGTGGATGGAATCGTGGGTGGATGGGCCTATAGCTATAGGTCATTGGACGGGTTCAAAATGTGTGCACTCCTGAAGGAGTGGTCTTAGGACTGTAGGCATGGAAGGGCGTTTGTGTTCTAAAAAGAAATCCTAGCAGGCATTTTCCAGACACTTTCTAAGGTGTTAATCACAGATTCTGCCCTTGTCACTCTACCCTTAGGTACACAACAGGAAATGGGTATGTTCTGATAATAATTTGTCAAAGGCCATAGAGCTAATGAGAGGCACAGGGTTAAACTAGGCCTTTTAATCCAGAGCCCAGGCTTTAAACCACCAGGGCATCCTAAGCTTTTATACCCTTGCAGATAGCTTGGGGAGTCTTGTTTCCCTGAAGATTTTCATCCTGCAAGACTGGAGTGGGACCCATGTGATGCCGAGGTCCTGGATCAGCTTAGGCTCCAGGCTTCCTTGTCTCATTTGTACCTGAAGATTTACTTTGGTAGAAGTGACTGAGTAATGACTCAGAGAGCCAGCCATTGAAAGAGATCTTACATTTCTTTTTTTTTTTTTTTAAAGGATTTATTTATTTATTATGTATAGTGTTCTGCCTGCATGTGTGCCTGCAGGCCAGAAGAGGGCACCAGATCTCATTACAGATGATTGTGAGCCAGCCTGTGGGTGCTGGGAATTGAACTCAGGACCTCTGGAAGAGCAGCCAGTGCTCTTAACCTCTGAGCCATCTCTCCAGCCCGAGATCTTACATTTCTTGAGAGAAGAGGACAGGACATGCCAGTGAGGACCAGAGCAGGGAATCAGTAGGTACAGGAGGCAGAAATGGAAGAGAAACAGAGGCCCTGCCCTATAGGGAGGCTTCTTTAGGAAAGACATATCAAGGTAAACATTAATCACTAATTCCTGGGGCCTGGGGTGGTCCTTAGGTGCCCTGGAACGATGAAGACAGGAGAAATGCTATCTGGGAGTTAGATGATGGAGAGAGCCAGTGGGACACACTAGAGATTAGTCCAGTGGCTTATGAAAGGCGTCCCCTTCACTCCCTGCAGGCCTGTCCAGCCTGGGGAGGGTTTGTCTCTGACCAGCCAGCCAGATTCTTAGATGTTAAAACATCTTACAGAAAATTTTAAAATGTGGTGGATACAGCTCTACCATACTGCCCCATGCTTTCTGTGCTGTCTTTCCCTGGCCTCCATAATTGTAACTGAGAGTGGCAATGTTTATATGTCACCTGTCTATAGTCAGGGGTGGTCAAATCTAGCCAGTTACTTGTTCTCTATGGCCTACAGGTAACAAGTTGAAAAACTTAAAAAAAAAAAAAAAAAGCAATTATGTTTTATACCATATGTAAATGATGTGAACTTCAAATTTCAGTGTCCATACATAAAGATTTAAGGGACCCATGGCCATGTTAGCCATTTATGTGTTTCTCTTGAGGCTGTTTTCTTCTTAAACCACAGTGCTGTGGTTGTGGCAGAGACTAACGTAGCCCCTAAGCCACAGTTTTACACTTTGTCCCTTTATAGAAAGTTTACCTGATCTAAGTAGTTCTTTTGGTTCAAGTTTTCAAGACTGCTACCCTGTGACATTAGATACCTAAATATGGCCAGTGATTTTTTTTTTCTAAAGTGATCTTAAGACTAGAAATGTGATTCTAACGCAGTTTAAAGAGAAGATTTCCCTTTATGTTTTACTCTCCAGGTGAGCCAGAAGTTCCAACCGTGTGCGGACTTTTTTGGAATCTATTGAGTATCTCTCACATGTGCATGTACCTTTCAGAGCAGTTTAGTAGATACATTTACGATTTGTGTGGTTGGCTGGAAGCCTTCGTAAAGGCAAGCATAAACTGCACTAGGCAGTGTCAGTAGCTCTGTTGAGGCATGCCCGCCACACATTCCAAACCCACAGGGCTTTGAGCTGGGGCCTGGCTGGGGTCTGGCAGAAGATGGATGTAGGTAGATAACAGGAGAGGATATGTCACAGACTTGAAAGAACCCCTTGCTTTTGAGAACACAGCCCAGTTCACTTGGGGGTGGCCTATTTTCCATATCTAACAAAGATACCACAATTAACAGCCTGTTGTCACTTTTATCTTGGGAGGCTTTGCACGTTCACCTCCCCTTTCCTCCCCCCCCCCCCCCCGGGGCTGGAAGCCCTGATTTCCAAGTCCACCACTCCTTGCTCTGTGGGCACATCCATGTTCATGTTCTCACTGCTGTCCACCTGCTCCTTGTGTGAAGAAGACTCCATCATCAGAAGTTGAGCTGCTCAACTGTATATGGAGCTGTAGATTATGAGTGGCTTCCACCATTCACGGATTCTTTTGGCTTCCTCTGTTGTTCTCAATACAAAGCAATGCTGGCCTGTGTTCCAAAGCACCCCGACTACTCTAAGGGAAGAGTACCAGACTGAGACTAGAGCGGTTTAGGCCGATTTTCTGCTATAGCTAAGGGTTCAAAGGAACTCCTGAATGTGTTTCCCGAATAAGAATGGGGTCCGTGACCTGGGAACTGCTAACTAAACATAAAACTCAAAGATAGGACAGTGCTGAGTCTGTGAGCTTTATTTCCCCTTAGGAAGCTGGAAAGGCAAAGCTTTGGCCAGACTTTGGCTTCTAGAGATGGGTGGAAAAGTAGGCCCTTTCTGGTTATTTCAAACTGGAGGGTTGTTTGTTTGTTTGGGGTTTGTGTGTGTGTGTGTGTGATCAGATGGCTGAAAGTTGCCTCCATTCTCTGCTTCATCTAGTCAAGGTCATCTGACTCTACTCAGTGCTGACAGGGATGTTGGGATTGAAGATTTATGTCTCCAAGCCTATGGTTTAGGAACTGTCATTCAAAATTGCAGACAGGGTCTCCGTGAAATAGAACAGCCCAATTCTGTACTTAAGAACCAAGGTCTTTTGGAGGATTATTTACCCTTTCCTTCCTTCCTTTCACTTCATTCGGTGAAGAATTCCCAGGTAGCTGACTCCCGTCTAGCACAAGCAGCCATTTGTGGGTGTCCTTTCTGCCTCCTTGCTATGGAAGGGTGTATAGTCAGTCGGCAGGACGAGGCCGCTGTTCTAGAACATTGTCAACTGTGTGAGTTGTCCAACTCAGCACTTCCAGAGAAAAGTGTGGACATCCTAAGGGAACTGAAGGAGACATACTAATTAGAATAAAGACTGAAATTACCTTGTGCCCCTCGATGGGACACCAAACATGCCCTCTACCTAAGCTGGGTTTGCTTCCTTTCCCTTTCCACCCACGCTGCTTAGGGAAATGAAAAGTGTGAAATCATTTGTCTCCTGATGAATCACTGTGGGAAAGTAAGTTTAGTAGAATGCGTTGTCAAGTCAGTTGAGACAAGTGGTCGGAGGACAGGCATTGTGTTTTGTTTTTTCTCAAGTGATTACGAATCCTAAGTGCAGATGGGTAGTGATATGGAGATAATGTGTGTTTGGAAAACATACACATGAGCAAGACAATTCTTAGGCTGGTCATCATCCAGGAGTCACAGATTTCATTTTCTTTAGTTAAATAATTAACTTATCTGGGTTTTGGAAATCAAATAAATCAAAGTGATTCTAATACAACCGTCTTGGGTGGCACTGCCCCTACAGAGACCAGCAAAGAAAATCCAAGCTAGTGTGCTTTTTTTAAAAAAAAAAAAAAAAATGGTTAAGTTGTTAATACTCCTCTGTAGTTATTAGTACATGACTTAAGTCCATCCTTAACAATAATATAAAAACCCAGCAAAGTGATTAACATGGTTTAGGGACATGGGATAAGTTTGAAACACCTTCTAGGAAAGCACTAGACCACGACTGAGGACTAATTAGTGAACCTCACTCCAATCAGTTTTCTGGGACCTTGGGGAAGTTTCCCCCCTCAGAACCTCAGGATCTTCTTTGTGAATAATAGATCTAGGTTAACTGAAGCAGAATGGACTTTTGGGGGTCTAAAGGAAGGTCTTTAGTATTAGAATGGACTTTCTCAGCTTGCTGGATTCAAAGGTGAATTAGCAAGTAAATGCAGCATCCTGTTTGTATATTGCCACCTTCCCTTCTGCGGAGTCCCTTTGTGTTTTGTTTAATTGTGTTTGTGGAGGGAAAGGGCAAGAGGCTAATTGCTCCTACTTGGTAGCAGACAAAGGCATGATAAAGGCTCAGATCACCCCTCCACCTGCATGCCACGAAACAAGACAGAGTTCTCCATAGAAAAGAGTGGTTGTTACCCAGCCCAGAAATGGAAAGTAGGCTTGTGCAAGATCCGTTATACAATTTAAAGGTGCCAGGTTGAGAAAGCACAAGGACCACATAGATGACTCTGTTGTATAGAATACTTCTTTGTCACAGCAGCTATTAGAACTGTGCTTGCTAAAGATAGATAGATAGATAGATAGATAGATAGATAAATAGATAGATGGATAAAAATCACAGCGTGCCTGTCCACACCTAGTCATGTGCAAAAAAGTCTTCCTTTGGCTTACCAAAGTAAGATCTAGAGAAGTGATGATCCCAGTCCTCTCCTGAATTTGCCACCATCCTTTTGGGGACACAATATGACCTCCTTTGAAGGCTGCCCAGGTGGAGGTGGGCTGTAGAATATGGCACGTGTGCTAGACAAAGTCCTATTACCTAAGGCAATTAGGAAGGGAATACATCATCCCTGGATGGTGGAGACCTTTCCTTGTGGTTAAGTACTCAGTGAATTGTAACCTAGCTAGGACTCGGTAACAGAGACTAGATCAAAGGTGGAAAAAGACAAGTGCAGTCCCCCAGGTGGGGGAGCGATAGAGAGGCATATGTAAATAGCAAAGCAAACAGCTTTGGGGGAGTGAGAGAGCTTGGGAAGAGGTTAGGCATTCAGTATATCTGAGCATCTGAAATAGTCAAACTCATTTAAAACCTAATGAGAAAACAATGAAGCCAAGAAACCGGTTCTCCTGGGAACTTACAAACTATTTGCTTATAAATTAGGTATTAGGTAAGTGAATAAAACTAGATAGCATAGAGTCGTATTTTCAGTTATAGTAACTTCCTGAACTGACCCCATGAATGCTGTAAAATACTAGAAAATAGGTATCAGCAGCTGCTCTCTACCCATCCCAAAACTAACAAGGCCACTGGGAAGGGCAAAGGAGAGGTGGAAACAGAATGACCCAGGAGTTTCTCAGCCTCCCCCATTTATAAGGGAATATGGGGATAGCTTTGAGAACACCACCTTTCTCAGGAGCTAGGGTCCTGGAAACTCTGGCCACCCAAGCTAACGACTTTCAGGTTCTTGTCTCATGAACTCAAAGGCTGAAATCCACAGATCACCAAAGTTTTAAAGAAAAGTTTCTGACAGATTTGTAGATGGGAACTAAGAGGAAGAAAGAGCCGCAATGTTTGAGTTAGGTGCAAGGTGGACAAGCAGCCATTTGGTGGAAGGAAGAGTGAGGAAGCCCAGAGAATAAGCAAAGGTGAACTTTGGCCCTGGTCGGTCCCGGAAAGAGGCAGAAGGGAACACAAAGGGGAAGGTTAGACCTTGGACTCAGGACTCAGAAAGGGGGACAGTCTTTTTTTTTTTTTTTTTTTTTTTCGTTTTTCGAGACAGGGTTTCTCTGTGTAGCTTTGCGCCTTTCCTGGGACTCACTTGGTAGCCCAGGCTGGCCTCGAACTCACAGAGATCCGCCTGGCTCTGCCTCCCGAGTGCTGGGATTAAAGGCGTGCGCCACCACCGCCTGGTGCGGGGGGCAGTCTTTACAGACCTCAGGGAGGCTCCTGGGGACTGCACTAGTGGGCAGGGATTCTGGGAAGGAACAGCACATTGCTTCACTAAAAGGCTCATTACTTCTTGGGTCTCTAGCATAATTTAAGGTAAATTCACCTTCCTGAAAGGTGTTCTCTTGGCTAGATTTTGGCCAGCACAACTGGATTAACCATCAAGGGAGGAAGACAATGGCATGTCTTTTCTAGAGGTAAATCCCATCCTTTGCCTGGGAGGCTGCAAGCTTCCCTTGTGTTTTAATACTTACTTTAACGCCTCAAAAGTTCCAGACTAGAAAATGTTTTCTCTCCTCCCGGCATGTCCAACATACAGTTGACAAAGCCTGATTCCACTAGAGATAGCTATGAATGTGATCTGACACAAAATTGGAACCTTACTTTAAACATTATTTGTGCAGATTCTCTGGTGGTGGTGGTGGTGGTGGTGGTGGTGGTGGTGGTGGTGGTGGTTGGTGGTGGTGGTGGTGGAAGTGGTGGTTGCTGTGGGATGGTCTATATGTCAAGTGTGTTGCTGATTGGTCAATAAATAAATCACTGATTGGCCAGTGGCCAGGCAGGAAGTATAGGCGGGACAAGGAGAAGAATAAAGCTGGGAAGTGGAAGGCTGAGTGAGAGACACTGCCAGCCTCCACGATGACAAACAGCATGTGAAGATGCTGGTAAGCCAGGAGCCACGTGACAAGGTATAGATTTATAGAAATGGATTAATTTGAGCTGTGGGAACAGTTAGCAAGAAGCCTGGTATGGCTATACAGTTTGTAACCATGTGTTTACTTGGTTGGGTCTGAGCGGTTGTGGGACTGGCAGGTGAGAGAGATTTGTCCTGACTGTGGGCCAGACAGGAAAACTCTAGCTACAGGTGGTGGTGGTGGTGATGATGGTGGTGGTTGTGGTGGAGGTGGTGGTGGAGGTGGTTGTAGTGGTGGTGGTGTGTACACACTTATAAAGGTCAGAGGACAACCTTGGCTGTCATTCCTTAGGCACCCATATTATACTGTTTTTGAAACAAAGTCCTGTCACTGAACAGGAGCTCCTCAGCTTGCAACAAATACCCAGAGATGTTCCTTCTCCAGCTCCCTAGCACTAGGATTACACTTGTGGGGCACCATGCCCATTTTTTAAACATGGGTTCTAAGAATCACACAGGTCCTCATGCTTACAGGACTAACAAGCTTCTGATGAGCCATCACCTCGGCCTAATGTTTTTGTTTGTTTGTTTGTTTTTGTTTTTGTTTTTTTAAAATTCAGTTTGGTTCTGCAGTTTTCAAGAGTAAACTTAATAGTTTACAATACAATGCCATCATGTTGCAATGTCAACAGGCTGGACACTCTAGCTAGGGTATTCCTACATAATTAGTCACAGAGACTAATCCAATCCTGCTGTGATGGCCAGCTATGGAGTGGAATAAATGTGACATTTTAGCTCTGACAGTTTTATAATGAAGAGTGCAGGTCTGTCACCAAAATATTCCTCTTCACAGAATACCTGTATTTAGAGAGTTCAGCACACACAGAAAGCTCTTTAATTTTTCTCATTACTTTTTCAGACAATCCTGTCAATATTCTAAACCTGTTTTATTGCTACCTGTGGGAAAATGAAATTATAAAAAGACTCAGTGAGGTATAATAACTAGCCTTAGGGACCCCATAGCAAGATTCAAAGACAGAGATCAGAATTAAAAGTTAACATCAAATTCCTTTAGTGAAGAACAGAGCATTTGCCTACCAGAGGCCGGTGGCCCCAGAGAAATGAAACATATATCCCATTGCCCTTTTCTCTGTTTTTGTCTTCCCCTTTGTTCCAACCCACACAGAGGGTCCATGATAGTGTGAGCATCCTGCGCGGCAATGCCATACTATTCCCACATGAGGTCTTCATGTTGGAGAGTGGGTTTGTGTCTTACTTTGCTTCCTATTGCTGTGATAAAACACCATGACCAAAAGCAACTTGAGAAAGAAGGGGTTCACTTGGCTTGTAGGTTACACTCTGCTGTGGGATAATCCTCTTGTACACTGTAAAGATTTGTCACTCGAACTGGTTTAATAAAACACTGATTGGCCAGTAGCCAGGCAGGAAGTATAGGCTGGGTGAGCAAACTAAGAATGCTGGGAAGAGGAAGGTCAGAGTCAGGAGTCTCCAGCCAGATGCAGAGGAAGCAAGATGAGAATGTCAAACCGAGAAAAGGTACCCAGCCATGTGGCTAAACATAGATAAGAATTATGGGTTAATTTAAGTGTAAGAGCTAGTCAATAATAAGCCTGAGCCAATCGCCAAGCAGTTATAATTAATATAAGCTTCTGTGGTAATTTAGGAAGTGGATGCTGGGTATTTGGGAGTTGTTGGTGGAACAGAAACTTCTACTAACAACACTCCATCCCTGAGGGAAACCAAGGCAGGAACTCAGGGCAGGAACTGAAGCAGAAGCCATGGAGGAGTGCTACTTACTGGCTTGCTCCCCAGCAAACTTTCTTAAATATCTCATCACCACTTGCCTAGGGATGGTGCTACCCACAGTGGGCAGAGCCCTCCCCTGCCACATCAATTAACGATCAAGACAATACCCACAGGCTAATTTGATAGAGGCAATTCCTTAATTGAAGGCCCTTCTTCCCAGATGACTCTAGTTTGTGTCACGTTGACAACCAACACAACTGCCAAACATCTTTTTTTTTAAAGTCTGACTTATTTATCACCTTCAGTTGTATCATATCTTAAGGTAAAGTGAATGGAAATTTGAAGTATACTCTCAAATCAATGAATATAGTGAAATAGTCATCTTAGAAATATGATCTCTTCCTGAGGACCAACCCACCTCAGGATGAACTACAGATGATGCAAAGAAAATGGTACATTCTTTGTTTTGGAGATAGGCATACTGAGGTCCAGGGAGTTTATGTGATATTGCACATGTGATCTAGCAAATTGGTGAGAGGACTAGGACTAAAGCCTGATCTCAATTCTTTCTTATTGTCCTGTTTAAATGAAAGTCATCCTGGAACTCAATCTGTCTGATGTTTCCCCCAGTAATGGGATACAGACATTAAAAGTCAAGAGAGCAGAAAACTGCCAATGAGGCTCATTGGTGGTGTACTTGTCTTGGACACATGAGGATCAGGGTTTTCTAGAGATGCCATCCTACAGCAATTTAAGGAAAGACATAATGACAATAAATAGCCTATAGGAGAGCGGGCACTAGGTAAATGGGAGGAGAAAATAAATTATTTTATGAAATATATACCACTGATCACTTAATGTCCTTTGCTAATTCCTCATCAATCTTAAAACATTGGATTCCTCCACTACTCACTATGAAGACTAGGATGGCTTTGAATTTGGAGCAATCCTCCTGCCTCTGCCTCCCAATGTGCTAGGTTTATGCACACATTACTCTCCGAGTTGTTGACATGCCGAATAGTTCCTACTCTCTCGGGTCTTGGCCTAGGGTAGGTTGTACTTCTCTTTACTCACTTTGAAGGCAGGCAGATCTCTGTGATTCCTTGTCCCCTGACACTGGGAGTGACTTCACTTCCCAGCAGGAGGTTTGCAAGGCTGTCTCTAGTTCTCTCTGGGTCTGCGGCTGCTATGCTGTGACAGAGCAAGAGGATCAAGAGAGGTCCTTGGAGAGCCTGGATACCCTGGGTCCTGGGGTAATTCCCTGAGCAGAGCCTCCTTCTCATTCATGTTGGACACTCAGCTGTGAGTGAGGAAGATTCGTGTAGATTAGCCACTGAAGAACAGGGGTTACTTATTACACAGCATGACTTGTTCTGAACGGTATAGCTCTCAGGTCGATGCCTCTTGTGACCTTTTCATCTTATTAAAGAATCTTCTGAGTTGCTCTGCCAGATCAAAAAGTTATCCTTGATTTTACCACCTGTCCTGAAGACTGCATCTTCAACTCTATCTAGAAACTGACCACTGCTCACCATATCCACAACTCCTGACAGTTCAAGACACCGCCATCTTCCGTTGGATTCCCACAGCAGTCGCCCAGACTTTGACTTCTTATGGCCTCCTAACCACATAACTGTGAGGGTGGTCATTCAGAGCAGATTTCATTTACATTGCTAATACCATTGCTCATATTCTGACGATGGTTTATTATGCTCCAGAGTAAAATACAAGGTTGCATGAGATCTACACTCATTACCTCTCCATCCTCACCTCCTCCCCTGTGGTCCCCCTCATGATCATTCATATCCCAGATCCTATCACTTAAGCTGAGCTCTTCCCATTGCCCAGGCTCCAGACAGTCTTCCCAGGACATCATGCCTCCTTTTTCTTTTGCCATCAGCTCTCTGCTCAAAGGTCTCCTCCATGAAGCTTTCTGATCCCTTCTCCATCAGCTAATGTCTCCTTAGCATCTGTGCTGCTTTAGAGGAAGAACTACTGCTGCATGATTAAGCTCTCTTCTAAATTCCTTTTAATGGAGGTACTTTAAAAATTATTATTTTAGGTTAAACGTCAAAGAACTGAGTTTCCTTGTGACATTTTCATACACACGTATAATTATACTTTGTGATTATTACCCCCCACCAGTACTGTCCCTCCTGCCCAATCTTGTCCTCTTGCTGGACCCCTTGTCCCTCCTAAACAGTCCTGCTTCTCTCTTCATGACACAGAGCACCAGTTACTGTTTCCCCTCCCTCCCTCCCCATCAGATCTCTCCCTCCCTCCCCATCAGATCTCTCCCTCCCTCCCCATTAGCTCTCTCCCTCTCCATTAGATCTCTCCCTCCTCTCCCTCCCTTCCCATTAGCTCTCTCCCTCCCTCCCCATCAGATCTCTCCCTCCTCTCTCCCTCCCTCCCCATTAGATCACTCCCTCCCCATTAGATCTCTCCCTCCCTCCCCATCAGATCTCTCCCTCCCTCCCCATTAGATCTCTCCCTCACCTCTCTCTCCCCTCTCCATTAGCTCTCTCCCTTCCTCCCCTTCAGATCTCTGCCTCCCCATCAGATCTCTCCCTCCCTCCCCATTAGCTCTCTCCCTCTTCTTTCCCTCCCTCTCCATAGGTCTCTCCCTCACCTCTCTCTCCCCTCCCCATTAACTCTCATAACCACCTCTCAGCTTTCCTGTCATAGACAAATCTATACAGTATGCATTTATATGTCTGCCTGTACAGATTTGAATATATATTCTGCATTGAAAGAAAATACTATTTATTGTTTTTTTTTTCTGTCTGGTTTATTTTAACATAATGATTTCTAGTTCTATTTTCCTGAAATTTTCATTTTTCATTACAGAAAAATTTAATTTTGTATATAGCATACTTTCTTTGCCCTTTGATTTATGGATGGACATCTAGACTGGTTCCGTAGCTCTTAAATTCCTGATTAATTTCATTTACTTCAGCTTTCCTATGAAATGAAAACCATAATTATTCTTACTTAAGAAGCAAAGAAATTATGGCTTAGCTATATTAACATTTGCTTAAGGTCACAAATTTGGTAAGTGGCAGAACTCAGATTTGTCTGACTCTGACCCTTGAAATTATGATCTTGCTTGCTCTATTATTTTCTCTCCATTAGCAACATTTCAAGTGCACATTAAAAATTGATTTTGGCAATTTTAAAAATAGGTATTTATATCACTCTGTGAGCAAATAAATTCCGATGGCATCATAGCAGTTAGGAGAGTTGTAAGCTTGCTGGGCGAAGGTCCCGCAGGGTGGAGACTAATGAGTTGGTGTCCACCTGGATACGGGTGTATAAAGAGTAAAGAGGTGACAGGCTCCTTCCTTCCTTATCTTGCTCTCATTCTCTCTCTCTCTTATTAATCAGAAAAATGATTGGACAGGTCACAAACTGACATATCAATATTGGCAAAAAGTTTCCCTTTCGTGACAATAATGAATAAAACAAGATTAAGAACTGAAGCCTGGTAGGCTGAAGTTAAAACTTCAGTTTAGGTTCAAAACCCAATGTCGTTAATTCAGGAAGAGAAAAACCAGGTTCCACATCTCCATGTAAGGGAGCCTGGCGGTTTTAACTGATTGCTCTCTTTATGTGGCATCCGCAGGGCAACACCACACCAGTGTTTTCAGCAAACATTTTAGTCTCAGTTAAGAAAACAAACAAAACCTGTCCAGGTACGTTGCCACAGATCTGTCTCATGTCAGCCTCTTGTTTTCAGTTTTGATTACCAGGCTCTGAGAGGACACAGACAGACTTGAGAGTAGCAGGAAGATGCTAAATCATGTGACTCAAAAGCATGTGAGAGACTCTCTAGATACAGAGTTGTCCAGACTTGCAGCTCGGTGGGAAGTTAACCCGGCTGTGTGAAAAGGTAAGAATTGGTACCAGTAAGAAATTAGAGAGAGGCAGACTTCAAGGCAATGCCCAAAGTTTCCTCGTCCACAAATGTACTCTTCATCCCTAGTGGTTATGGAAGACATACAGTAGACAGCAACAACCTCACCCTTCTCCTCTAATGTCATTGACCTATGGCGGGGTGTTGGGGGGGGGAGATTTGTTCAATTATAGATGTTGATTTGCTTAATTGTAACCATTGGCATTGCTATGAATGAATGTCAGTAGTGGTCCAGAGGAAAGGGTGATTAATTCTCTTTCAAAGGGGTCAGGGGCACTTGATTTAAAGGATAATTAAGTATAATTTACACACATAGTAAGAGTGTCTCTAGGGAGTAAGTGTTGCAAAATTGCTTCTAAAAGGAACCAGAGATGAGCTAAGAGCATCATATAAAAATGTGAAGAAGCCAAGCAAGGGGGTATTTTCAGTAAAGTTCCAGACGCAGCTCAGTTCCCAAAGGAACTCTGGAACATGTGGTACATCCCAGAATTTGCTTGGCTTTTGTACCCGAACCCTCATTAGTTGGTTATGAGCTACCTCAATGGATAGAGACTGAAGGTGGAAAACTTCTAGCATATCAGGTGCTGAAATTCATTAGAGACTATATGTATAGGGTATGAGCCATTGCCATCAAGGCATGCAGAAAGAGCTTGGAGGATAAGTATATGACATAGAAGACCATACATGTCTTCTAGTAGGAGCATTGACAGCATCTTTCATAACCAACATGAAAGGGAGAGTCTTCCATCAAAACAACGACCCAAGCAAAGGGACAGAGAGAATGCAGGCTTAGTGGATGGATGCAACTTCACAGGAACACAAAGGACGAACAGAACAAAAGCAGGAAAAAGACCAGGAGCTGACTGGTAGGAGACAAAATCCCCCAGCAAGCTAGCTCAAGGGAGGCAGCAATCTCATGGAGATCTTGTTGGAGAGAAGACAGTACTATGCTGCTTCCAGGAGACAGGTTCTGGAATGCAATTCGGGGTCCTGGTGATCTGGGCATTTCACAGGCAGAACATAATGGGTTGCTACTGTAAGATCTCTGGTAGATCTTCTTTACTTTTCCTTGTTTAAATTCCAAGGTCAAGAATCTGCTTGATTCCCTCCCTCCCTTCCTTTCCCTCATGTCTCAGTCTCATCTCACTATATAGCCCCTGGCTGACCTGGAACTCAATATATTGACAAGGCTGGCCTTGCACTCACAGGGATTCTGCATCCCAAATGTATGTTTCTTCACTTGCTGGAAAGTCTGAGGCAGGTGCCTGACCACAATGCCTACCTGGAGGAGTGCATAGTAATATGGTATAAGATACAGTGAAGATGAGGGAGAGTAATGGCTATGGTCCAGGTGCTGACTGGCTAGGATAAACTTCCCAGGAACCTGATGAAGAGGATCCTTGTATCCATTTCTATGGCCATGTAACCAATGAATGTCGTGAGGCAGGTAAGGTGGGCTTAGCAATAGGAGCTTTAAGGAGCATTCATGGTCTCAGGAGAGAGGACTGTCTTGGAAATTGTACCCCAGGTGTTTCAGTTACTCCACTGAAGGCCTGGCCTTCAGCCTTCTCAATCCTTGGTAGTGTAGTCAGAAGTTTTCCTGCCTGGCCCGAGGTTGGGACAAATCTCTCCCACTCGCGTCCCGAAGCTGCTTAGTCCCAAGTAAACACACAGAGGCTTATATTATTTACAAACTGTATGGCCTATGGCTCAAGCTTCTCACTAGCTAGCTCTTATAACTTAACCCATTTCTATTTATCTGTAAGTTGCCATGTGACTTCATGGCTTACCAGTACTTTCACATCTTGCTTTTCCTGGCAGCTTCCAGCATCTCTTCTGCTTCTCCTTTCCTCTTCCTCTCTCTCCACTTGGAATGTACTGCCTAGCCTTATTCTGCCTCACCATTGGCCAAACAGCTTTATTTATCAACCAATCAGAGTAACACATATTCACAGCATACAGAAAGACATCCCACAGTACTTCCCCTTTTCTGTCTAATCAAAAAGGAAGACTTTAACTTCAACCTTGTAAAATTACATATAACAAAACAGTTATCAAGCAAGATTATGGTTATAATATCTAGTCTATTTATATTTGGCAAACTTAAAGAAAATATTCTATCTATCCTATATTTGTGAGTCTAAGGTTTCATATCTAATTTATCCTTTATCATAACCAAAGAAAATTATAACTCTCTAGTCTTCAACTACATCAAAGACCTCAGAAGGATTTAATACTACTTAAGTAAACAGGAAGTGCATTGTAAGCAACTTCCAAAAATCTAGAATGACAGAGACAGCTGTCTGCCTGGACAGTCATCCAAAGTTCCTCTGTAATGTTGGTGCATCCATCTTTAGCCTATAGGCCTAGAGTTTCTCAGTTGCTTCTCTCTGTGTCCTGTATAATGTCTGGCAGTTTCCTCTGCAAAGCAGTAACCTGAAGGACCATCTCATCTTGCAAAGTTCAGTGGCCACTTTCCTATGGGTCCTGCATGTCCAGTTTATACAACATTCTGTCAATCAGTCCAGGCAAGAATAGTTTCTTGCCCAAATGGCCAGTTCTGCAAAGAATAAGATAAATTCCATATGGAGTGTCTTTGATGCCCATTCTTTGTGAAGTAAATCAGTGCTGCCAGGAACAGATGTGTCTCGTTGTCCAGGAAAGTGTAAGTTTTTAAAACATGGGTGAGAGATTTGTCTGGACTGTTAGAGGCCAGGTGGGACCTGAGAAACATTATAGCTATAGGTAGTTTAGTTTATTAGCCAGTGGGTTAATACTTTGGGGTGAGTTCACCTGAGCCATTCTTTTGTAGCTGGAGTTGCCTGGGTGATGATGGTCTTGTCTGCAATATGGATGATGTTCAGTCTCTTTGTGTGGTGTCCTGTCTAACTCACCGAGATGAGCCTCATCACATGGACTTCTTCTCCAAGTGTCAAAGAAGATCAAGAAGGACACAAGATTAAGCTCCCCCCACCTTGTGTGTGTGTGTGTGTGTGTGTGTGTGTGTGTGTGTGTGACATTTTTAGTTGTCTTCAGTCACATGTTTAAGCCCAAGTCAGGATGGGCCCCATTTCTCAAAAAGAAGAGATGCAAAGTTACCAGATAGATGTCTTAGTCGATGTTCTGTTGCTGTGAAGAGACACCATGACCACAGCAACTCTTAAAAGAGAAAACCGTAATTTAATTATAGTTCAGAAGTTTAGTCTACTATCCTCATGGCAGGGAGCATAGAGGCACTTGGGCAGACGTGGTGCTGGAGAGGTGGCTGAGAGTTCTGTATTCAGGTCTGCAGGCAGCAGGAAGAGAAAAAGGGACACTGGTCCTGGCTTAAGCATTTGAAACCTCAAAGTCCACTCCCAAATTACACAATTCTTCCAAAAAAGTCACACTTTCTAATGCCTGTCAAGTAGTGCCGCTCCCTAAGGACCAAGTGTACACATCTATGAACTCAGCGGGGAGAGACATTCTTATTTAAACCACCACACTATGCAAGAATGTATTTATATAATTGAGAAATTTTGTTGCCATTTTTCAATTTATCCAGTCTTTATTTATCAAAGAAAGGAATTTGACTTCTGTCTCACAGGCAAGGAAGTCACTGACGACTTTTTAGCATGGAGCCATGTGCTGAGGTTTCTTAGATGCCTGTGTGGTGGGGGTGGGGACACAGAGGAGGAAGACTGACTGGGCTTCACTGCAGATGATGAGACAAGCGGTGGACTTGTTCGGAGAGAATGGCTGTCAGGATGGGGAAGAGCACAGGACCGAGGGGAACAGGGACAGTCAGAATGAACAAGTGTTGATGATGTTACTGCCATGTTGGGGTAAGGGGTACCGAACTTTCAGCTTAAAAGTCCAGCGGGGTAGGGGTGTCCTCTTTCTGCTGAGTCCTAAATGCCTCTCCTTTTGAGGCTGTGCTGGTCTGATTTTCTTCAGAACTACTCCATTACCATTCCCTCTCACCTCCTGATTCATCAAGATAATCGAGGCCAGCAGACATAAATCAACTCAACTCCCATCTTCTGGCACCTCCTCCCCATCTTCTGTTCCAACCGGCTCATGCCTGCGCCCGGCATGACTGCTTGCTGAGGCTTCAGAGCGTGAACTCTTCCGGCTCAAGGCTGAGGCCTCTTCCTGTGATCCTCATTCCTTTCGCCTTGGGTCTTCTTGTTCTGTGCTCTACACGAGCTTATGGTTTCTGTAATAGATTTTCTCTAATGAGGAGAAAGAAAAGCATTACATGTCTTCAATACATTTTAGAGGTATGCTCACAATAGTTGCGTACTTTAAATATAGTTTAGATATTTTGTACAAATGAGGTGGCCAGTAAGGAAGTTTCTTTGACTCTGGTTCTGGCTTTAGAAAAGTGTTAATTCTCTCCCACCCCCTCCCCGCCCTGAGTCTACACAGCATCCCCCATCCTCCCCTGATAACTTTGATCTTTTACCTGAGACAGTAAGTTGTTAGTGAAGAGCTCTGGGGCCTGAAGAAGACGGGGAGTGCTGGAAGGAGATCAGAGAGTGGGGCAGACACGGCCGAGGGGGTGGGAGGGACTCCTCTCTGTGGAAACATGAAAGCAAACTTGCTAGGCAGTGACTAATGATACGATAACTGTCTACAAACACCGAGTGTGTGTTTGGGAGCGCCAAGAAGGCATTGCCTCACCCAGCACAGATACAATCTGAGCAGTAGCCGGGCAGACAGAGATGCAGACGGAGCATCCTGAATTACAGGGGCGGGGTATAGAGATGGAAGGGATTTCACAAAGTCTACTTCCTTTCTGAGGACAACGTTTGCCAATCTGTCTGCCCACTCACTATTTATTCCTTTTTTTTCCCCCAGTAAACTTTAAACTCCTCACAGAAGCTCCTTTTTCTCGATTTTCTTCATCTCCGAATGACCTTCTTGAATGCTGTCCATTGTTTCTTTCCAGCAATGTTCCCCCAAGTAGTGATGGCCAGAGCCAAAGCACGAGCACGTTACCATGCAAGTCAACTGTCACATGTCCCCCGTGGGATAGGGGTGTGAGGGATCCACAGCAGCCTTGCTAGTGTGCTTAAAGCTACTGTTGATACTGGAGGCATCCCATCTGCCGGAGTGAAGATGGCTCTGTGTAGTCCTTTATGTCTCCCGTGTGACTCTGAACCACCCAACTTGTTAGCATCTTCGTGGATCCCCAGGGTGTGCGGTATACTCACTGTAAATACTGAACATGGTCCCTCTTCTCAAGAAATCAAATAGAATTGAATCGGGATGAACCGGGAGATCAGGAGATGCTTGAAGCAGAGTTCAAGAAGGCCGAGACAACCGTGGAGCCATGGGGATGGAAGGCAGAAAATTACCGAATGTATGAGGCTGATCGTGGAGAAAGTGTGAGTCCGCCTGTGACCCCTGTGACCCTGCCCTCGCTCCCACGGTGCCAGTGACAGCTCAGGGAGGTTTAGCAGCTGCAAGAGAAGACTGTGCATCCTCCTTTCAGAATAACCCAAAACATCTTGAACAGGATGGATTCAGAACCATTAACTCTGAAAACAAAATGACTCTGATGAGAAAGGGCCTTTACTGCCCTCACGTGGTGAATGCAGGACAGCGCTGAAGGAATCAAATGGGACTTGTTCTACGTTGTAGGAGGCTGGAAGCCGTTCTAGTTGAAAGTGAGCATTCAGGTTACAGGCCTTCGTTTAATCGGGGGACGATCAGGGTTTGGAACTCTTTTGAACTCTCTAGTTTTATGAATTCTCAACCAGTTCGCTTCTTGATTTCTACTTCTTTCTCTTATAGTCGATGAGAGGGACATCTTTGGTGAAATGCTGCCATCTTGTGGTAACTGTGAGAAGAACTGTGGCATTTCCAGGCATGTGTGGTCAGCTTTGTGAGCCACCTAGACCCTTGAAGTCGGAATTCATCCTTAGGAAAACTGTGACTCCAGTTGAATAAATCTTGGCATTGGTATCTTCTTTTTGTAGAGAAATGGAATCTGTGACTTTTGAATTGTAGCCTGGCCACTTCTGTGTGAATGAATAAATTTTTCAGCCCCATCCACATCAGCAAAACACACACACACACACACACACACACACACACTCACACACTCAATTATCCCCCCCCCCTTTTTTTTCACCAAAGCTTCTTGTACTTCGCCATCCGCTCAGGAGGAAAACAAAAAGTGTCCATCATTCTTGACTTCACACTGGCCATTTCAAAAAAAAAAAAAAATGGCAATTCTTCTCTGCCCCCATCTCCAGCAGATTACTCAGATCTTCTCCCTCAACCTTCCTCCCCACTCATCCTGTTATCCCAGACACCACCAGTCAAGCCCGCAGAGAAGCTAGTAGGTCAGTGACACAGGCAGGCATGTTTTATGTCTTCACTCACCCTCCCCTTCTCCAAATCCAATCTCCTCATCTCATCCTCAGCTCTCTGGAGCAGGCTACCTGTTGTAGCCTCTCTTCACTCACTGACGCCATTCCCAGGGGACTAAACAGACATGGTAGACAGTCCTGCTTTCCTCCCTCCTGTGAACCCTCTCCTATCCCCTCCCTTAGTCCATCCCCATTCCTGAGTGTCTGATCTCAATGCCTAGAAACACATTTTACCTGGAAACCTCAGTGGCCACACCTGGCAGGAACCCAGAAGAATTTCCTCCAGAAAATATGCAGCCACTATACCAGCCTAAGAACTAGAGAGGGCGACAGAAATGAAGGAATAAAACACCCATCCAACAAAGGTAAGACCAGAAAGCAGCACCTAGATTTACAATCACCCCAAACCCAAGAGCCTAGACACCAGCATCAAAACACAGTCAATAACGTCCAGGACAATACTTCTCCATTAGACAACAGCAGTCCCAGGATCTGCAGCACAAGTGAAGCAGAAGACGGGGCTTTAACCTAACTTTTACGAATATTCTTAGGCCCTTACAGAGAAATGAACAAATCCCTTAAAGAAACCTATGCAAACAAATGTAGTGAAAGGAGATGAATAAAACAGTTCAAGACATGAAAGCAGAAAGAGAATCATTAAAGGAATCCCAAACTCAGGAAAATCTGGCAATGAGAACTTGAGGGACCTTAGAAGCCAGCCTCACCAACAGAATACAAGAGGTGAGAGAATCCCAGGCACTGAGATACAACACATGAAATGGAATCCTCCGTCAAAGAAAATGTTGAATCTAACTAAAATCCTGTCACAAAACATCCAGGAAATCTGGGACACTATGAAAAGACCAAGTCTAAGACCAATAGTAATAGAGGAAGAAGAAACCCAGCTCAAAAACACAGAAAATATTTTCAACAAAATCATAGAATAAAGTTTTCCTAGCCTAAAGAAGCAGATGCCCATCAAAGTACAAGAAGCATACAGAAGTACACCAAACAGACTGGACCAGCAAAGAAATTCCCCTCAGCTATTAGTAATCAAAACACTACATGTATACAACAAAGGAAGAATATTAAAAGCTAAAGCAGTCCCTATCAGAATTACACCTGACTTCTCAAGGGAAACTCTAAGAGCTAGAAGGGCCTGGGCATGTGTGCTGCAGACTCTAAGAGACCACACTGATGCCAGCCCAGACTACTATACCCAGAAAAGCCTTCAATCATCATAGATGGAGAAAATAAGACTTTCCATGATAAAAGCTGATTTAAGCACTATCTATCTACAAATCTGCCGCTACAGAAGGTCCTAGAAGGAACATCCAATCTATAGAGGTTAGCCACACCCCAAATTTACAAGGAATAAAGAATCCCAAACAAGTGGGGTCAAAAGAGGAGAAACACATACATGTGCACACCGCCACCACCATCACTAAAACAGCAAAGTAACATAAATCAACAAACACTGCTCATTGATCAATTTCAACACCAGTGGTCTCAATTTACCAATAAAAAGACACAGACTAACAGAATGGATGTGAAAACGTCCATCTTCCCTCTGCTGCATCTAAGATACAGACCTCAGCTTCAGGAAAGACATCACCTCAGGGTTAAGGGCTGGAAAAGGATATTCCAAGAACAAGACCTAAGAAGCAAGCTGGTGTAGCCATTTTAATATCTAACAAAATAGTCTTCAAAACCAAAACTAATTTGAAGAGTTAGGGAAGGACACTATATACTCATGAAAAGAAAAATCCATGAAGAGGACATTGATTCTTAACATCTGTGCATCAAACACAAGTGCACCCACATTCGTAAAAGAAACACTACTACAAATTAAATCATATATTGACTCACTCATAGAGAGAGACTGTGATACCTAACTCTCACCAATAGACAGGTCATCCAGACAAAAACTGAACAGAGAAATGCTGGAGCTAACTGACACTATAAACCAAATGAACCTTCCTTACAGAGATTTCACCCAAACACAAAAGAATATAGCTTCTTCTCAGCACCTCATGGAACTTTCTCTAAAACTGACCACATGCTCCCACAGCTGGTCTCAATAGATACAATGTAACTAAAATAACACCCTGCATCCCATGTGACCACCACAGGTTAAAGCTGGATATGAACAACAATAGAAACAAGAGAAAGCTTACAAACTTGTGGAAACTGAACAACTCACTACTGAATGACAGAAATAAGATAGAAACTAATTTCTAGAATTGAATGAAAATGGAAACACGACATACCCAAACTTATGGGACACAATGAAGGTGGTTCTGAATCACATACTAGTAACTTAATAGCACACCTGAAAGCTCTAGAATGAAAGTAGAAATCACACCAAAAGGAGTACATGGTAAGGAATAAACTCAGGGCTGAAATCAATAAAATAGAAGCAAACAAAAATTACAAAGAATCAATGAAACAAAGGTTAGTTCTTTGAGAAAAATCAGTTAGATTGTCAAACCCTTCTCCAAATTAAGTAAGAGGTGGAAAGAGAAGATCCAAATTAAAAAAAAGTTAGAGATGAAAGGGGGAGCATAACAACAGACACCAAGGAAACCCAAAGACCCATAAAGACAAACTCTACCAAATTGGAAAATCTAAAAAAATTGGATAATTTTCTAGATACATACCACTCTAAGTTAAATCAAGATCAGATAAGCAATTTAAATAGACCTATAAGCCCCAGTGTAATAGAATCAGTCATTATAATTCTTCCAACAACAAAAACAATAAATCCAGTGTCAGATGGTTTTAGTGCAGAAGTCTACCAGACTTTTGAAGAAGAGCTAACCCCAATACTTCTCAAATTATCACACAGAATAGAAACAGAAGGAATATTACCCAATTTGTTTTTTGAGTCCACAATTATCCTGCTACATAAACTACATAAAGACCCAACAAAGAAAGAGAGTTACAGACTAATTTTCCTTATGAACATAGATGCAAAATTTTCAATAAAATACTTGCAAGCAGGGTGGCTGGGCCACAGCCAGCACAGACTGGTGTGCCCTCCCCATCTCTGGGTGAGTAACTCTTTGAGAGGCTCACTCTCAAGTATGACTAGGAGGTGTTACCTTCCAAGGGGCTCCCTCCTCTGCTCTGCACCAGCCAGCCTCAGGACCTTCACCCAAACCTCTAGGCAGCTTTGTAACTTTGGAGCCCCTCCCAAGTCTTGGGACCAAGTGAAAATAAAGCATTTTGAAATAGCAAAAAAATAAAATAAAATAAAATAAAAAACAAACTTGCAAGCTAAATTCAAGAACACGTAACAAAAATCATCTACCATGATCAAGTAGGCTTCCCCAGAGATGTAGGGATAGTTCAATATACAAAAATCAGTCAGTGTAATCCACCATTTAAACAGACTGAAAGACAAAAATCACATGATCATCTCATTAGATGCAGAAAAGGCCTTTGACAAAACCCAACACCCCTTCATGATAAAAGTCCTGGAGAGATTAGGAATACAAGGGACATACCTAAAACTATCAAAGGCAGTTTCCAGCAAGACCATAGACAACATCAACTTAAATGAAGAGAAACTCAAAGCAATTCCACTAAAATCAGGAACAAGACAAAGTTGTTTACTTGCTCCATAACTATTCAATGTAGTACTTCAAGTCTTAGCTAGAGCAATAAGGCAACTGAAGGAGATTAAGGGAATACAAATTGGAAAGAAGGAAGTCAAAATATCATTATCTGCAGATGATGTGATAGTATATATGAATGACCTTAAAAATTATACCAGGAAACTCCCACAGCTGATAAACATTGTGAGCAAAATAGTTGGATACAAAATAAACTCACAAAAATCAGTAGCTCTCCTATATACAAATGACAAATAGACTGAGAATAGTCTCTGGGAAACATCACCCTTTACAATAGCCACAAACAATATAAAATATCTTGGGGTATCTCTAACCAAGTAAGTGAAGGACATGTATGACAAGAACTTCAAGTCTTTGAAGAAAAAAAATTGGATACCAGAAGATGGAAAGTTCTCCCATGCTCATGGATCAGTAGGACCAATGTAGTAAAAGTGTCCATCCTACCAAAGGCATTCTACAGATTCAGTGTAATCCCTATCAAAATCCCAACACAACTTTTCACAGATCTTGAGAGGACAGAAAAAACCCAGGATAGCTGAAACCATCTTGAATAATCAAAGAACTTCTGGAAGTGTCACCATCTCTGACCTCAAACTATACTACAGAGCTATAGTAATAAAAACAACATGACATCAGGTCAAAGACAGACATAGATCAATGGAACCGAATGGAAGACCCAGACATAAATCCATACACCTATGGACACATGCTTTTTGATAAAGAAGCCAGAAATACACAAAGGAAAGAAGACAGCATCTTCAACAAATGGTGCTGGCCAAACTGGATGGCAGCATGCAGAAGAGTGCCAATAGATCCATACTTACCACCTTCCACAAAACTCAACTCTAAATAGATCAAAGACCTCAACATAAAACTAGATACACTGAACCTGACAGAAGAGAAAGTGGGGAACAGCCTTGAACTCATTGGCACAGGAAAAAAAATTCTTAACAGCACACTGTTAGCACAGGCACTTGTCAACAATTAATAAATGGGACCTCATGAAACTGAAAAGCTTCTGTATGTCAAAGGATACCATCATCTGGACAAAGTGGAGGCCTGTAAAATAGGAAAAAAAATTTTACCAAGTGCACATCAGATAGAGGGCTAATATTGAAAATATGTAAGAAATTAAAAAAAACAGATATAAAGGAAACAAATAACCCAGTTAAAATGGGAGTACAGACCTAAACAGAATTCTCAATAGAGGAATCTCAAATGCCTGAGAAACACTTAAATATTCAACATCCTTAGCTATCAGGGAAATGCAAATCAAAACTACTCAGAGAGTTCATCTTACACTGGGCAGAATGGCTAAGGTCAATAAAACAAATGATAGCTTATGCTAGAGAGGATGTGGAGTAAGGGGAACACTTGTCCATTGCTGGTGTGAGTACAAACTTGTACCGTCACAGCAAGACCATAGCCAACATCAACTTAAATGGAGAGAAGCTCAAAGTAATTCCACTAAAATCAGGAACAAGACAAAGTTGTCTTGGAAATCGATATGGCAGTTCCTCAGCTTGAGAATCAATCTACCTCAAGATCCAGCTATATACCACTCTTGGGCCAAAAGATCTTGTACCCAAAGATCCCTTCATCCTGCTACAGAGACACTTACTCAACTGTGTCCATTGCTGCCCTATTCATAATAACCAGAAATTGGAATCAACAGATGAATGGATAAAGAAAATGTACATTTACAGTATGGAGCATTACTGGGAAGTTAAAAAAAATGAATCATGAAACTCACCGATAAATGGATGGAACTAGAGAAAATCTGGTCTACCAGAATGAGGTAGACCAGACCCAGAAAAACAAATATGGTATGTATTCACTTATTGTGGACACCAGCTGTCACGTCAATCATAAGCAAGCTACAATCTGTAGAAACATAGAGGTTAGGTATAGAGTAAGGGACTGGGATTGGGGTGAGGCAGATAGATATTCCTAGGAAAGGGAAGTAGAATAGATACTTATGGATGGATGGGGAGGGGGGTGCTAGAAAGGGAAGATTAAGTAGGGAGGGGGAGTCAAGAGGGAGATGAGGGAGGGAGTGTGGGGAGAGATGGCTAAAACCAAAGGCCATTTGAGGGATAGTATGGAAACCTAATACAGTAGAAGCCTCCTAAAATATATACATATATAAAGGCAATCTCAATGAAACTGCCAAATAATGAGGATGACAGAGCCCCAACTGGACATCTCTTGTGTTTCCAGTACTGACAATGGTTTACATCTAATTGAGTTGTTGGCCAAAGGAGTTCTGTTGGAACCCCCAAACAATCCAGGCTGTTGCCAAGACTATATTTTTTTTCTCCACAAACTGACAGAAAGGCCCCATTGCTTAAGACAACACCTACACGACTCATTGAGCATAGAGAATTCTAGCTGCTATCTACACAGAGCCTTCACTTTTATGTGCTAGCATCTTTGGTACAGGGAAGTACTCTGCACTCGTCCTGGCTAGTTTTAGGTCAACTTGACACAAGCTAGAGCCATCTGAAAGGAGGGTCCCTCAATTGAGAAAATGCCTCCATAAAATCCAGCTGTAGGGAATTTTCTTAATTAGTGATTGATGGGGAGGGCCCAGTCCATTGAGGGTGGTGCTGTTCCTGGGCTGGTGGTCCTGGGTTCTACAAGCAGATAGGCTGAGCAAAACACGATGAGCAAGCCAGTAAGCAGCACCCTTCCACGGCCTCTGCATCGGCTCTTGCCTCCAGGTATCTGGAATTTGAGTTCTTGTCCTGATGGACTACGATGTGGAACTGTAAGCCAAATAAACCCTTTCCCCCTCAACTTTCTTTCTGGTCATCACAGCAATAGAAACTCTAATGAAGACAACATTCTACTAAAGGAGAAAGGTAAACACCAACCCAGCTACAACCCTTGATCTACAATGGTGTCCTGCCTGCAAGACATGCTAGTACAATGGTGGTACAGAGCTTGTGGGAGAAACCAACCTGTGTTTGATTAGATTTAAGGTCCACTCCATGAGATTAAATCCACTGCTCGGATGACCAAGACTTGATAGCCCACTGACCTATGCTAAAACCAATTACTACTGGTTTACTAAAAGAACATAGCAGCTGGGCAGTGGTGGCGCACGCCTTTAATCCCAGCACTCGGGAGGCAGAGGCAGGTGGATCCCTGTGAGTTTGAGACCAGCCTGGTCAACAGATCGAGTTTCAGGACAGCCAAGGATACACAGAGAAACCCTGTCTCGAAAAACCAGAAAAACAAAAACAAACAAACAAACAAACAAAAAACAAATCAAAACCACAAAGCTTTGCTGAGCAGTGTTGGCACACACCCAGCCCAGCATTTGGGAGGCAGAGGCAGGTGGATCTCTGAGTTCTAGGCCAGTCTGGTCTACACAGTGAAACAGAGAAACCCTGTCAGGAAAAGCAAACAAACAAACAAACTACCTACAGCAATAAAATGACTCCTAATGACACTCTGCTGTACTCGCAGATCAGTGCCTTTCTCAGCCATCATCAGAGAAGCTTCTTCCCGCAACAAATAGAAACAAATACAGAGGCCCACAGCCAGACAATATGCAGAGGATGAGAGTCCTCAATGGGATGTTTCCATCAAATCCCTCCTCTCAGGGCTGAGGAAACCCAGTGGAAGAGGAGGGAGAAAGAGTGTAAGAGTCAGAGAGGATAGAGGACACCAAGGAAACAAGGCCTTCTAAGTCTGCAGGATTGATGCACACAGGAACTCACAGAGACCGAGGCAGCACGCACAGGGCCGGCAGGGTTTCCAGCAGATGGGGCCCCAGAGCTGAAAGAAGTAGACACATGCCCCCATCCCTAACCCAGATGTTACCACCAATTGACAGCCACTTGCAAATGAAAGTTTAGTTTTCTCCAGAGGAGTCTCGCGAAGGAAACAAACTTCTCTTAAAGGGTAGTTCACATCCCCAGCAGTAGATGGCCAACAGAAAACAAACTCAGTGGCGTCTTTGGAGGTTTCTTTTCTCATAATGTCATGTCAAGACTTTTTAAAAAATATCTTTTTTAATTTGTATTTTATTTATATATTTTATATACTTACTCATTTATTTATTTAGTTATCCCCTCCCTTTAAACTCAACAGGTCCTTTGCATATATAGTATGGCTTCCAGGATTGTGTTTTTATGACTCCTGAGTGTGCAAATGAGCGAGTCTTGCATCTATATCTGTTTCTCTTGTGTTTTCTTGGGCTTTTTTCCTTTTGTTTTTTCATCCTATTCCAATGTGGTTAGTTTTTGTTTTATCTCACTACATTATACTATATTTTATTATTATCCCTTAGAATCCTGTTTGTCTTTTAATTAGAGGCAGAAAGCAGGTAGATTGGATGGGAGGGGATGTGGGGAGCAACTGGGAGGAGTAGAGGGAAGGGAGAACATAATCAAGATATAGTTTGTGGGGAAAAAAGCTATTTTCAATAAAAGAAAGAAAGAAAAACAAAAATGTCAACTCAGAAATAACAGAGTACATCTTAACTACAGAGTACAATATTGTGACTTTAAATCTCACTTTTGGGGTCAATTTCTAGTTTTGTTTGTTGGTTTGTTTTTTAATGTGTGACTCAGAAGTTCAAGTTGAAGACTTACTTCAGTTGGTTCCTATCTGAAGCCACCAGTTCTGCTTCTGCCTCTGACCTCACTGAGCAGACCACCCTTCCTTAGTACACAGGTGCATGCTGCCTTCAGTGGAGTACGTAAAATACACAAAATGCAGGATTTCCAGAAAGAACACAAGAACATGGTCCAAGTCTTATCTATTTATAGACCTGGACCTGGACCTCTACTTACATTACATTTCTTCCACTTTTTTTTTTTTTTTACAGTGAACACTGAAAAGGGGAAAAAATAGAGAAACTAGAAAAGTATTAGGTGAAATTCTCTTAAAATATGAATAAGAATCAAAGCCATTGGTTTCTGTTTTCAAAGTCAACAAGTCTAAAGATGGCAACATGTTCCTTCAAAACCTAGGGATTCCTCTATGGCCAAGAGTTCTCCAAAGATTTTGCTCATTTCCTAAGGATTTCAAGTGACCCACTTTAAAAATTGCTAGGCCATTAAAGAGAAACCCAGATTCTCAAATTGGCCCCATGTCTGGATCCAGAAGGCCTTGGAGGTCCCATCCTTCACATTCTCCCTAGACCGAACTCCGTCAACCAGACACCAGGCACGTTTCCCTGGCGCAGCCTCTCCAATGATCTCACTGGCTGTGTTTGGTCATTATTATTTCCCTGTTCACAGAGAGGAGGCAAAGGATGGTAGGGGTCAAATACTGCAAAAAACGAGTGAGTTCCAAGTTCATGTGCCTCGCTTCAAAATATCCCAGCCAATACCTCATGCACTCATTATCCTGTTTGGCTCTACCAGCAGCTCTCTGGCTCCTTATTCTTGGTAGTTAAACATTCTTCCACTGCCCCCTCCTCACCTGACAGGGTTAGTCTTGGTTCAACCATGCCCTGCAGATGCATTTTAAATGAAGAATGGCATTTTACCAATGTTTTGAATTTGGAATGACTCATGTGAAGGTTTGGACTTCAATCTGATTTTGAAAAATCAGAGGATTCAGTGACAGCCAGCCCATAGTTACTGTCCCTCTATGGAGGCTGTGCTGAGCAGTCTTCCTGTTCCACTGCTGCAGCCTTCCTGGCCTTCTGATGTCACCCTGTGTCACTGATGGGGTACTCAGCCTCTGGCATCCTTCCTTGCCCCGTGTTCTGTCCCTCTCACATGCTCACACCTCGATGCCATCAGTCATAATGAGATTCAGCCAAGGCTCTCCGCAGAAGTAGATCCATGGGCCAACCCTGTCTTAGATGGCCTCCAACACCATGAGCTTTCCATCTGTGTGTTAACCAGCTCCAAGTATGGTGATACAGGAATGGAAAATGACCTAATACAGAGGTAGAGGTGGGAATGGGAAATCTTGGTATTATGCTTTCTTCTAGCTCATCTTAAACCTTCCTTTATTTGAGGACACACCATGAATGTTATTGTTCTAGCCAAGAAAACAAACCTCTTAGATATTCTTGAGCCTGACTCCGTTTTTCTTGCCTTTGGTTGAGGCTACAAAGCTCCTATGAGGTGTATCCAAAAATTACATTAGCTCGGATGATCAGTCCCGGAAGATCTTCCATCTGCTTGCTCCATTCTGTTTCTTGATGGACCATTGCAGACTTGGAATTCAGACATTTTCAGACCCTTAGATAACCTTCAAGAATTCATCTAAAATTCAGGGGTCTTGAGTTTTTTAAGTCCTTTTTAAAGTCAGATGTATTTATTTTATTCTATGTGTATTTTGTCTGTGTGTATGGATGCGCACCACGTGCATGCTTGGTGTCCAAGGAGGTCAGAGGAAGGCACCAGATCACCTGGAATTGGAGTTATAGATAATTATGAACCACTGTGTGGGTGTTGGGATTCAAGCTCAGGCCCTCTGTAGGAGCAACAAGTGCTTCTAACCACTGAGCAACCTCTCCAGCCTCAGGAGGTTTGATTTTTTGGGATCTACCACCAAATGTGCCCTTTGACGATGGACAGTGGACAGCCAGCAGGGTCCCCTTAGTTTTTTATCTTACTCATAGGCAGGATTGTTGCACAGTATATTTTTTTTTCCATTTTTGAAAGTGTTAGCTGCTTATTTTTAGAAAATTTGTTCAAATGTCTCCTGTGTGCACACAAAGCACTACAGTTGGCACTTTCATTGTCAAGTTGAGGACAAAGTTGATGCTGAAGCTGTTAGTCCCATTTAGCAGATGTGTACACTGGGGCCTGAGGAGCTAAGTAATATCAGAAGGCCAAGAATCTGTGCAAGTCTGCCATTCAAAACAGGTCAGTTTGACTCCAAAGGCCGTCTTATTACCTCAAGCTTGATATGAGAATAATTGCAATCTGCTTTCTCCATCCGAGGAGCTTTCAGCAGGACAGGTGACAGTATGCATACAGTGACTTCAACTTGAAGAATAGTCTGTAAATTCTGCATACTTGACAAAAGTGCAAGGCTGTAGGCGAATGTTGTTATGTCCAGGCCTTTGTTATTGGTGATGCTGTTACCACAGTTACAGTTCGAGCCTCTCTCTGTTTTCTGAATTAAGGTGACAGCACGCACAGGTGTCAAAGAGATTCAGGAAACTAATCTTCCCCACAGCTGTGAGCACCGGGCGTTGGCTTAACGGCTCAGTTCTAACCCCTCCTCCCAAACTGTGGATCGTGGTTTAGCCTTCTCTGTGGTCCAGTGGCATAGCCTACCTCCTGTGGTATCAGTGTTCTGGAGGTGCCACCTAAGGGCACGTGGACACTCTTCAACTGTGGGAATGAGAACTTTCAGAAGTCCCATTGCAGTGTCTTGAAGCAACTCAACAATCATGCTCAGCAAATGTTAAAAATCCCAGGCCAGATGCCAGATTTGAAGTCTCTGAAACTTCCATGAAGGAATCATGACTTCATTCAGAGACAGGCTCTCGCCCAACAAAAATAAAACCATTTATAGCTGTGTTACAGATTCCACTTGTAACTTTCGACTAAGGCATCATCACATGCTCAACGTGCAGTCTAGTGAGCACTGGGGCTGCCAGACTCCAAAGCGAAGGTCCAGGTCATCAGATGGGTCACTCTCAGGTTCAGAACCACTGAGTCTTAGCTGCCTGGAAGGCTGCTCCGGGAGAAACACCTGCGGTCCTCCACTGGCGATTAAGAAGCACTTGTTCAGGGTGTAAAAGCGGCCAAACGTCTGCATTTCAGGAATGGAATCTAGCTGTGTGGCGGAAAGGGACCCCTGGCCTGCACCACATTCTTTCAGCCTTAATCTAGTCATTAAGCAAAGTGGAAACAGCTTTCCTGCCACCCAGAGCCAACTGAGTGTGCAAAACAGTGTAATTCCCAGCACAGCTGCTTTTATAACCATGCACCCGGGTCCCCAGACAGGGATCTAGAACTTTCCCAAGTGGGTAAGGTTTGAAAGCACAGACCTTCGACAGAAAGGTGAAAAACCTAGTATGTAACCATGTAAGGAACCAGGTGAAACTGCAGTAACAGCTTGATTAATTTTCACTGGAAAACCATTTCCTTTGTTCAGTTGAGCGGATGAGACTTCATGGTTGCAGCTTAATCACAGTGTGCAAGTGGCTCTGGAGGGCTATCGGAACCATCTCTCAGCCTGCAAGTGTGGCCCAGACACATGGCCTTTCTCTGACCTTGCTTTGGGGGAGAAGGCAACTTGAAACTGATTTCACAAACATGGTAAATTGAGTGCTTCAAACCCGTGCCAGGAAACTTTGAGCCCTGATTGTGGTCTGCGAAGTGAATACTTTCTTTTCTTGTTTTTACATTTAAATCGAATTTGTTTATAAAATGTACACATAAGAATATAAAACTTGTGCATATTTATGGGGTACCATTTCTATGCATATGTATATTATCTCGTTATTAAGTCCGATTAAACTTGCCTATTCCCTCAAATTTTTATCATTTCATTGTGGTCAAACATTGAAATTCTTTTCTTGTAGCTTTCTGGAATACACATTATTGTAAGCAGATCACTGCAGAGGGGAGATGCAGAGCAGAACTTCTGGTTCATGTTGAACTGAGTGCTCACTGGTCAACACTTCTCCAGCCCTCCCTGCTTCCTCCTTCTCTCTGCAGCCTTTAGCAACCAACATCCTTCTCTCAAATTCTAGGAAGCCAACATTTTTAGGTTTTCCATGTAGATGAGATCAACCAGCACCCGTCTATGATGGCTGTTCTGTTTCACTGAACATAATTTCTAATTCCATCCACGGTGTCACAAATGACAGGACTTTGTTCTCTCTTATTCTCTCTTTTTGGTCAAATAATATTTACTTGTATATATGTACCAGTTTATCTAGTCGTCATCATTTTGGTGGACATGTGGTCTGTTTCTTGGCTGTGATGAACAGTGTGCACTGCAGGAAACATGGGGGTGAGGCTATCCCTTGGGTGTGCGGACTGCATTTCCCCAGCTCTGTTCCTAGTAATGAGATTGATGGATCATGTAGTAGTCTTATTTTTGAGGACTCTCCATACTGTTTCCCATAATGCTTGTACTGTTATCAAAATTGAGGTTTACAATCTGTGCCCCAAGTCAGGTATGGCTTCCCAGTCACTAATAATTGAACTAAAAGGGCCAAATTAAAAATGAGAAGCAGAAAGAAAAAGAAGAGACTTATTCAATGTGGTCACACGGGAAGAGGAAAGAAGAGGCTCAGTGAAACCCTAAGTCTATCTTGGGGATCTGAAGTGAGGTCAAATTTAAACAGAGGGCCAGAGATATGGACACCACATCTAAGCAGCCATGGGTTAAGGTGTGGTCCCGCCCACCCGGACCCATTATTGTCTGGGCTTCAGTCTCCCCCTGCAAGGTGTCCTGACAAGTTCTCAGAACTGTGTGAAATCTCTTTCTGGGGAACAAGTTTCCCCTCTGGCCTTTTCCTTCTCCTAGCATGAGATTCCTGGGGAAATTCCCATTTCTTTGGGGTCCATTATCTTTTTTATTTATTTATTTATTTATTTATTTATTTATTTATTTATTTATTTATTTATTTTTTTGGTTTTTCGAGACAGGGTTTCTCTGTGTAGCTTTGCGCCTTTCCTGGGACTCACTTGGTAGCCCAGGCTGGCCTCGAACTCACAGAGATCCACCTGCCTCTGCCTCCCGAGTGCTGGGATTAAAGGTGTGCGCCACCACCGCCCGGCTCTTTTCTTTTTTATTAACACAATATTTTTATTGATTATTTGGAAATTTCACATAGTGTACCCTGATCACATTCACTTCCTAGTCCTCCCAGGTCCACCCACACCCTTGTGACCTCTCCAAAAACAAAAGAGGAGGAAGAAGAAGAAAAAAACCACCAAGTCCAATTTGTGCTGTCCACAGACTCACTGGAGCATGCTCACACTCCTGTGCCCAGCCCCTTAAAGAAAACTGAGTCCTTCCCCACTCACCAGAAGTCATCAGCTGGGAAGAGCTACACTTCAGCTTCCCTATCACAATTTTTTTTAAAGAGTCCTCTTGGATGGCTTTTTGTCTGGGCTGTTTCATTTTATTTGGGGGGTGGGAGGGGATGTGTCTCAGAAGCCTTCAGTGTCTCTCACTCTCAACTGTGAGTCTATAGTCATGGATACACGGATACTGCAAAAGAAACTTCCTTTCCCTTCATAGTCAGTGGCACCATGGATCATGAACTTCCACGTGATTTCTGGCTACAGCACAGGCCACAGACATCAGCGTGGATTCAGGTATCAGCACAGACCACAGACCATGGCCTTCAGTGGTAACATCACCATGGACATCCACACAGCCAGACTACAGAGATTAGAGATTAACAAGGCCCTGGGCAGCAGCACAGGTCACACATATCAACATGGCCTCAGGCAACAGCAGCACAGGCCACACACATCAACATGGCTTCCTGTGGCAACACAGCCCATGGACATCAACATGGCTTCAGGTGGCATCATGGACCATGGCCGCTGGTTATTACAGGGGCCATGGGACACTGACAAGACCCTCAGTGCAGCATGGACCACAGACATCAACATGGCCTCCAGCAGGAGCATAGACCATGGACATCCACATGGCCTCTGGTCACAGCACAGACCACAGACATCCACACAACCCTCAGCCATAGCGTGGACCATGGACACCATCATAGACCTTGGCAGCAGCACAGGCCATGGACGTCGCCTTTGGCAGCAACGTGAACCACCAACACTTACATGGCCTCCAGTAGTAGCACAGACCACATGGATGCCAGCACATCCTCCGGCAGTAGCATGGATCACAGATGGTCTCCAGGGACAACACAGACCCTGGAGGGCTTTCCAGGAGGCCCAATTCAGAAAATGAACCATTCTCCATCTTGGACATCCTGTGGCTGCTCCAGTCTAGGGCAATCATGCAGCTGGGCAGTGTGTTTGGGGGCAGAGTCTGTGCTATCTCCAGGCTGCTGCACATCATCCTGCCAGCCATGCTTGGCATCAACATGCTCTCCCGTTCATTGGATCCTTCTCACACGCCTGTTACCACTGTGGCATCTCTCTTTACCACCTCTCTTTTGCATATTTGTTCATTAAAGTGGAATTGCAAACTGCAATGTTTCACACACTGTGTGTGTGTGTGTGTGTGTGTGTATGAGTATGTGTATGTATATATATATATGTGTGTGTGTGTGTCTGTATGTATGTGTGTATGTGGTGTGTATACATATAAATACGTACATACATACATACATTGCCCAAACAGCTTTACATAGCAAGGAGTCATTGGTCTAGTTCAAAGTTTCTAGTTTCTGAAGCACCATAAATACTGGACCATCACTGGGACTCGTCTTGGATATCCTGCTGTCGCCCAGAGTCAGGTCAGGGTGATGTTGTGGCTAGGCAGGGGCATGGGATAAGTAGGATCCTCGAGAGTTCCAGACTGCCACATACCTTTCAATGCTGGCCACACTGAGGCTCACTGCATGGTGAGCAGTAGTGGCAGGTCCATGCTACAGGGTCGAAAACATCAGCTTTATTCATGAATGCCATGTGCTTTGTTTGCTGTGCACCCATATCATTCCCGTACCCTTCTCTGCAGCTTCTGTAGTTATACCATTCCCCCTGTGCATGCGGCTCTGTTCTGCCACTTTCTTCTCAATTTCATGAATCCACTTTTTAAAATCATCTTCCGGTAGGGCCTGCCCTTCTCTAGCTGTTCCAGGCACACTGTGGGCTCTGCAGACTCCTCCTCCATGGGTCTCTCTGGCGCCTCGGAGCTGCTCCACAGTCCTGCGGCAGGTGCCTGCCACCACCACCATCTTTGATCACAGCCGTACTCCAGGTTTTCATCTTGGATGGCCATGATGTAGTCCCGATCTGATTCTGTAGGACAGGTTCCTCCACTTGCTCTGTAGATGGAGTAGATGTTGGGGTGGACTGACTGACTAGGAGTACTGGATCTGGGCCAGGATGGCAGGCGAGTTGGTCAGCCTGGTCTTCCTCCCTCTTCCAGGCCTTTCAGTAGTTTTATAGTGAGATTGAGAGGCACAAGCATCCCTTTAGGACATCTTGGTTTCCAGCAGGCTGGCTGCAGCACTAATGGGTATTCCCCATAGACTATAAGGGTCACTGTTTCTGAATCCTCATTAGTGCATGCTATCTGTAACCTTTTTGATAATAGCCAGTCTTACCAGAGTGAGGTGACATCTCATTTTGATTTTAATTTACCTAATGGTCTTTGAACTGAAGTGCTTGTGTATTATCTCATCATACCTCCTAGCAATTTGTATGTCTCCTCCTGAGAAATGTTTATTTACATCTATTGGTCTATTTTAACAGACTGGGGACAGGGAGCATGGGCCCTGGGCTTCTCAGTGGTGGGCCTGGTACTAGACCTCAACTCTAAGGTGTGGACTTAATTTCTTCTCCCTCCTTACTGAACCGCTTGGAGTTGGGAAGGGCTAACCCAGGCAACTCTTACTGTTCTGCCTTTTCAAAATGTCATCCCTTATTATTTTATGAAACCAGGTTCTATGGCCTCAAACCTGGTTTCCTCAGCTGTGTGGAGATGTGTTGGCTCCGGAATAACCGTTTAAATTGGTGTCTGCTGGGAGTTCCTCCCCGGAGACTCTTAGCCACTGTCTCGCCCCGCTTCACCTCACTCTACTGATTGTTCTCAGCCAGCTCACTCAGTCACCTAATATTTGTTTAGAAGTTTCTTGACAGTAAAATGTTAATCCCCCTCCCCCAGTCATTTCTAGTGAGAATTCCTCTGCTGCCTGACTCATGCCAACTCCCCTGAGTTTTCTCTTCTTTCTGAGATAGTGTAGGAGGAAACCCTTGGGGGACGAGGAGACTGCCAGTTGAGCATTCCAACTCTTCAAAAGGCTAAGAACAATATTATTTAAAAATATTTTCAGCACTTTCATTATCACTGAAGGACTGAAGTCACCTTTGGGGAAGACTAGCCTTATTATTTTCCAGGACAGACCTGAAATGAAATAGAAACACTCCTGTGGGCAACTAGTTTATTTGTAAAAGCTATCCACCCACCATTGCTCTTAGAACTAGTTTATTGGTAAAAACTACTCACCCACCATTGCTCTTAGAACTAGTTTATTTGTAAAAAACTACCCACCCACCAATGCTCTTAGAAGAAAAAAGAAAGAGCTAGATGCAGTGAAGCAAACAAAACTGAAAAATGCAATGTTCTGTAGCTACTGGATCTGGGATTATCAACCTCTGATTTTGACTGCTAGCACCATAACACTGGGAAGTGCCAGCAGGCAGGTGCTCAGCACTGCCGAATGACTACCCTGCTGTAGGTGCTCAGGACTATGAACTGACTACCCTGCTGTAGGTGCTCAGGACTATGAACTGACTACCCTGCTGTAGAATCTATTCAGGACTATGAACTGACTACCCTGCTGTAGAATCTATTCAGGACTATGAACTGACTACCCTGCTGTAGAATCTATTCAGGACTATGAACTGACTACCCTGCTGTAGAATCTATTCAGGACTATGAACTGACTACCCTGCTGTAGGTACTCAGGACTATCAACTGACTACCCTGCTGTAGGTACTCAGGACTATCAACTGACTACCCTGCTGTAGGTACTCAGGACTATCAACTGACTACCCTGCTGTAGGTATTCAGGACTATCAACTGACTACCCTGTTGCTACCTCTCTAGCAGTTGTCCAAATACTTCTGTTCTAGATTGGATGGGTCTCACACCTTGCACTGGGCAGAACTGACCTCTTAGCAATTATGATATTTTTATTGCAACTTGTGTAAATTACTCCTTTAATGTCCTTAAAATTTATATATCCTTTAAAATGCCTGCAGGCACGTCTGGACGCCATGTGATGCTTGGTGCCTAAGGATGGCAGAGAAAGGCATTGGATCCTCAGGAAATGGAGGTGTAGATGGTTGTGAGCCTCTATGTGGCTGTTAGAAATCAAATCCTGGTCTTCTGGAGAAGCAGCCAGTGCCCTTAATGGGCTCGACAGCTCCCCAGCCCTGCGTAGGGGTTTTGAGCTCAGTGGTAGAGTCTTCTCTTAGTGTTTATGAGGCTCTGGATTTAATTCACAGCACCGCAAAACACCACAAAATAAAGTAAAATGTGGCAGGGCAAAACCGTCTAGAGGACCTCACCAGGAAATGCTTTTGATGATTATCTCAGCAAGAGGAAAATAAATGGTAAGGCTGGTCACTACCCTGCTGTACTTGGTTGTCCTCCCCCCACTTGAAAACTGTTGTTTTTGTTTCTTGAACTGTGTTTATTAGAAATGGTTCTATCTCACTGTGGTAATGTCTCTGACTGTTCCTGCTGAGCTATTACAGGACAGTCTGCGCTGGCTTATAATGCTTTTGTTTGCTGATGGGATGGGATCACCTTTGAGCCTCACCAGGACATGGATTGGGGAGGAACTGGAAGAAGTCTATGAGTTTGTCTCTTTTCTGTCCTCCAAGCAGGCACCATATGGGTGTTGTAAGAAGCAGAGGACACAGGGGTAAGTGGGAGAGAACATGTAGACCCTGCAGAAAATAAGACTGAAGATAAGTCCCAGCACACTTGGAGTTAGCACAGACAGACTGCTTTGGAAAGCTGTGTTAATGCCTCCATGATAGAATGCTTTCCTGGGGAAATACTGCAAATGCATATGTGGCACCCCAGTAAAGAAAAATTACAGGAAAGCCCACACATCCGAAACAAGAAAACCTGTTTACATAGTGCGTATGGAGGTCCAAATGCTTTTAAAACATTACCTTCTGGGGCACAGAAAACTATTCCCATGCCTACTGATCATGTGGATTCACCCCTCTTGATCTGATTGTGTTTCTGGAGTTTCTGAAGCTCTGGATAATAATAGTGTAGTGGTCGTAGTCTCTGAACCTCTGAATTACCTGTGGCTCTGGTCCCTTTGTCCTGTGCCATGAAGGTTTTTTGCTGTATCTGTCACTTAAAAATATCCAGTCCACAAAACACTGTAGCTAAGAAAAGGTCCAATAAAGCAGAAGAAAAATGGATTGATTTAATTCCTCTGAGCTTAGCAGCAGCATGCTTTGAGCTGACAGGTAAATATTGACTAAACAGACTGAGAGACTTGAGAAGTCAGACATGCAGAAAAACCCTTGCCCTGTTCCTGGACAGAGGCCACAGTTTCCATTTTTCTCAGGGATAATGTAAGGTTATTGGAAGTCAAGCAGCTCACAGCTCAGCTACCTAGAATTCTTCCTTAGTTCCTTAGAAAACGTCAGCTGTCTGAGTGAATGACAAAAACTCATGAAAATGGGGAGTGGACAAAAAATCCCTGGAAGTTTAGTGATAATAAGGAACAAGAGATGAATTACTGGCCAGAGGTGACAGGGACTAGTGTGTGATTTTAAACCACAGATAAGGAGGTCATTGTCAATGTGAACTACCATGTGTGTTGAGGAGATTTAGTTTTACAAATGCTGCTTGATTGCATCAGATTGTCTCTTGAATCTGTCTTTCATTGTGAATCAATTTTGGCATTTGTGATAGGTACAGTATTAAGAAGGTTCATATTTTATGCTTCTTTAAGAGACAGGGACATTACTCCCTGATTGAATAATGGATCTCAGCCAATAATAAAGACCATTATTCAACCACAGAGGTAAACTCTACCCACTTTGAGTTATTAGAATAGTAGATGTTTGCTGTATACTTCTTTTGTAACAGGCATCATTTTACTGTGTTACAGGTGTTATTTCACTCAATCCTCATTCGATCATGTGAGGAGTGACCAAGGCCAGTTGGTCCTCCACAACATTATCCTTATCTTCCATCCACACTGGGTCCTGATGGTTCATCCATTACCATGTGTCTCCTGGAGTATTATGTAACCAGATGACTAGTCCTCTGTCCCTCACTGCTTATGATGCATCCAGAAATTATATTCTGAAGCCAGTATTGTTCATGGATAGAGTAGAAGTCATAGCTCACTTAGATTGGATAAAGATAAGCTTTTCCAGAAACTAGACCATCCATCATGGGCAACTGGCTTCAGGCAAGGGAGCAGGACCAAGGGAAACAGATTCATGTGCAAGAAGTGTAGGCCAGCTTCAGATCTGCCCTGTAAGGGTAAAGAAGGCGATTTCAAAGGCAATCCCAGAGAACCACAGTATGTAAGATAAAAACGCACCTTTTCAACCAGGGGATAAAGGGAGAGCTTCCAAGAGGTCCGCAGACTGACTGTGCAGAAGCCAAGCCTGCAGCTCATGGTGTCCTGAGCTCCAACAGAAGGAAAAGCAGGCCTGCTGCCTTGGCAGAGGCACCAGTAAAAAATGGCTCTCCCTTTGACTCCCTCTGCCCTTAGGTTTTCCTTTATGGCTCTAATGACTTTTTAGTACTAGTTAAGAACAGCTCGGTCCATGTGTTTCCTCATAAGTAATTGCTGGAGAGACTCCACTTTGGACAATGTATTTTCCTGATTCTCTGTCCTCCTGTCTTAGTGTGGGTTTCTATTGCTGTGAAGAGACACCATGGCCTTGGCAACTCTTATAAAGGGAAATATTTAATTGGAGGTGGCTTACAGTTTCAGTCAATTATCCTTATGATGGGACATGGCAGCATGCAGGTAGACATGGTGCTGAAGAAGGAGCTGAGAGTTTTACATCTTGATCCACAGGCAGCAGGAGAAACCGTGACACTGAGCATAGCTTGAGCATAGGAGACCTCAAAGCCCAGCTCCCCAGTGACACACTTCCTTCAACAAGGCCACACCTTCTAATAGTTCCACTCCCTATGGACCAAGCATTCAAAGACAAGAGTCTATGGGGCCTATTCCATTCAAACCACCACACCTCCTAACCACAAGTCTGATTCCAGAGCCAACCCAGAGAAAGCAGCATTCTGAATGGTTCAAGGACCAGCAAGATCCTACCTAGCACTGATCCCAAATATACATCACTGTGGCTGAACAGCATGTCCCAGACCTGTTTCTCATCAGGTCGGAGGAAGGAATCAGAATCTGAGCTTGATTACATGTCTGGGCTAGAAATCACAGCCCACTTTATCAGCACAAGAGCCTGCATCAGTCAGCTTTCTGCTGCTGTGACGAAACAGCCGAGTTGATAAACTCTTCAAAAGGAGAGATTTCCTTGACTCACAGTTTCAGGTGTTTTAGTTCTCTCGATTTGAGCCTGTGAGGAGGCAGAACATCATAGTGCAGTGTGTGGTAGGGCATAGAAAGTTGCCTACCTCTGTTTGGGTCCACAAGCAGTCCCACAAAAACCCATCAGATGTGTATGCAATCAACAAAAGCATTTAATTTTTTGAGAATAAAAATTCTAGCATGCTGGGGTCAAACCATCTGACAAAGTGGCAAAATGGTGACCCTGAGAGAAGCTCACAGGCTCCTTTGAAGCAGGATTAGGGGAATTCCAGCTGCATACTTTGAAGCGATTGGGTATAGACCCTTACTAGTATAGAAATCATTTTATGATTGGCTCATGACATTTGGTCAGCAACTGTGGTTGCAGTGTCAGGGTCTGTCTGCTGTGTCAGGGATCTCTCTACTGTGTCCTATGTCAGGGGTCTGTCTGCTGTGTCAGGGGTCTGTCTGCTGTGTCTGTTTGACTGAAAATAGCAAAAACAGTTCCTGCTTGTGGCTGGGTAGGACCCTGATTGGCTACCAGACTGGACATACTTCCTGAGGGTCTGGTTAAAGCCAGACATGAGTCAACATAGGATGGTGTGATAATATGGGGCAGAGGTCTTAGCAAACTGGCCCCTGGGGGAAAAAAATCAACGGGCTCTGTTAGGGTCAGTCCTGTTATAAGAGGGGATGGTCACTTCAACCACATGGCACCAAGGAAGAGGAGAGAGGAAGATATAAAACACCTTCTAGGATGGGCCCCAATAACCTAATTTCTGCCCACTAGTCCCCACCTCCTAAAGGCTCTACCACCTTTCATCTGTTCACTTGCTGGCAATGAAGCCTTTAACACATGGGCCTTGGGGGACAGTAAAGACTTCCAATGGTAACAGAACCTGTGCCCTGTGAACTCACATACTTCTTGGCTTTGGGACTTCCATTCTTATCATTAGTTTCCACACTCTGGTTTGTAGTGAAATTCTTTTATAAACATTCCCATCTTAGTTCAGTTAGACTGAGAAAGGAGGAATTTTCTACCTTTAGGGTAGCTCAGGGAGGGATTCTAGATGATTCTAGAGACACACATGCTGTTGTTGGGCTGTTTTAGCTTAGGGACAGGGAAAAGGCTGGAGGAAGCAGACAAGGAAGGAAACAGTGATGCCCCTGGCTTCACTCCCAACTCCTGTATCCATCCACATACAAACAGCATTGATGTTTAGGGTCACAGAAATCCCCTGCTGCGAATTTACTATCTTCCAGGAACATGGCTGGTAGCATCAACGGGAAAGGTGAAGCAGAGGGAGATCAAGAAACACCTGATTTCCAACTCCCCTAAAAAATCTTATAAACTGCTGTGAGGTGAGAGGTCACAGAGACGCTCAGATGCCTGAGTCCAAGTTTCAGATTCTTCATCCCATTTGCTAGATGTGAGCATCCTGCAGAGAGAACATGGCGGATGCTCAGGGTCAGCCAGCTCTGGAAAAGTCTTTACCCTCACTTTAGCTTTCCTGATGGCAAGTCACTAGAGAAATGACGTAAGGATTAGGTGAAATGATAAAGGTAATGAATGGCTATATAGACCCCAGCTGGGTAAGGTCACATAGTGGAAACTCATAAATGGAAATACCTGTTTTGAAATTAACAGAATGCCTGGTCTGTCACTGATATGTACTAATTGTTCATCATGTTTATTCGAATTTTCCTTTTCAGGTACACAATAGTGGTTATGCAAAGAAGTTGAGGCTTGGCACCATGAAGAGAGCCCATGAGAGGATAATGGTGAAAATTCAGTCCAGTTGCAACAAGGGATCCCCGCATTTTGGAGATGCCAGTGCCATGGGAAGAACACTAAGAACTGCAGCAGCTGTGGAGTGGAGCCAGCTGGAGCCTAGAAGACAAGCTGTGTGTGCTGCAGAGGGCAGAGCTGGAGAAGTGACTCAAGCCCTTTGGAGGAGCCTGGAAGACGGTGAGTGAATCCCACATAATCGAACATTGAGTTATTTATACTGTCGGAGTTTGGTTTTGCTTGGTTCAGATTGTGACAGTGCCTTGGTTCCTCCCTCCTGAAGGTATTTCATTTAATTTTGATTTTTAAAGGATCCCAGAGATGAAAGACTTGAACTTTTAAAAGAGATTAGATATTTTAAAAAGATTGAAATTTTAATGTGTTTGAATTTGTTAAGACTGTGGGACCTTTAAAATTTATGATTTTAATGTGAGATCTTAGGGATGAATAAGAAAGGAAGGGTTGTGGCTTAACAGTGATACGTTTGTATGTCAAGTTGACAAGGGGTCAGTTGTGCTGGCTGGTTTTGTGTCAACTTGTCACAAGCTAGAGTCATCAGAGAGGAAGGAGCCTCAGTTGAGGAAATACCTCCATGAGATCCAACTGTAAGACATTTTCTCAATTAATGTTCAATGGGGAGGGCCCAGCCCATGGTGGGTGGTGCCATCCCTGGGATGGTGGTCCTGGGGTCTATAAGAAAGCAGGCTGTGCAAGCCATGTGGAGCAAGCCAGTAAGAAGCACCCCACCATGGCCTCTGCATCAGCTCCTGCCTCCAAGATCTTGCTCTGTTTGAGTTCCTGCCCTGACTTCCTTCAGTGATGAACAGCAATGTGGAAGTATAAGCCAAATAAACCCTTTCCTCCCCAACTTGCTTTTTGGTCCTGGTGTTTTGTCACAGCAATGGGAACTCTAAGTAAGACACTAGTGATATGAAAATTATATAATGTTTTAGACATTTTCAAGAATGGTCTAGAGTTATGAGTTGCTATCGCTTGCTCCATTAAAGAAGCTCACAAGTGAGTGAGTGAAGTGAGTTTTGGTATGTTTACATTGTACACAGATGAAACAAACCTCAATAAGAGGAAGCATGGCCATTAGGGGACAGTTTGCATGCTGCTGAATTCTGTGTATCCCTCTGATCATCGAGAAAGTGAAGGAATGCCAGGCTTAGTCACAGGAGGTCAGGATGGGCCCTCCATCCTCACTCACCATGTCTGCTTCCTTTGTACCGTTCCTTTGACTCTCAACTAGTAAAATAAACTACTTAAAGCTTGTGAAATTACTTCTTAGGTAAACTCCACAGTTCAAAAAGAAACCCGACAGTAAAATTAGAATTGAGGAAAGAATTCACCTATGTGGTGTTTTTCTGAGAGAGAATCCCCATTCATTATCCAATCAACAATTGTTGTCTACTCTACATAGGAACTGTCAATATGTAATGTGCAGGACCTCAGGCTAAGAGGGAAATGAAATCAACAGTGCGTTATAATACAGTTAGAGCAAGGAGAGATTTTAGAGTCCAACAAGAATGTAAGAAATGATCTGCTTCACTGTTCCCCCCTCCTCCCTCCATTTGTACCTCAGTAACTGCTGCCTTTAGCCTTAGGAGACAGGCTAACCTACAGCCTGATGTGAAAGAGCAGCTGCTCCTGGTCTGGGGACTAGTCTTATCAAGGTCTCATGGGAGGCGTGAACACAGACCTTTGAACAGGAGAGGATTTGGCTTAGGCTTAGAAAGGTGGGTAGGTTTCTGTTCAACAGGAAATTGAGAACTTGTTTTAGGTAGGGGTAATGATAGAAATTAAATAAACTGGAAAACGAGAAAGTGAAAGGGACATTCTGGGAATGCTGAATAAGTGAGATTTACTGGTGGGCAGGATCTGCTTACAGGAATTAACCATAAAGATGGGGCTGGTCTTGAGTACAGTTGCCTCTTCCCGTCGTCATTCCTGTTTTAAAGCCTTTTGCCTACTGAGTAAAGCCCAACCTCCTCAAAGAACACAGCACCTTCTACAGGATGGCCTAACTCCATTCTGTCCTCCCTCAGACATCCATGAAAGACACCTATTGACTTTGTTCTCTAGGAACGCCTTTCTTTCTTTCTTTCTGCCTAAACAGCCACTGCTGTGAGGCCTCTCACCTTGCTGTCTTCAGCTGTGAAAAATACTGTCATGTCCCACACTTCTCATCTTAGTGTGATTCTCCCACAATGACTCTATGTGAGTAGAATTTTTTCTTACCTATAGCATGAGTGGGTAACTCAAGCACCAGGATTCTCTACAATATTTGAAATTTCATAGGTGCTTCATAAATATTTACTGCATCAATAGGAAGCTTCGGTGAAGATCTGCCCATACAGTCATAATTTTGTGGAGTCCCTGAGGTGATTTCTTCCAGAATGGCCAGCTTTGCCCAACAGTTAGTAGGAAGCCAGAACCAAGGAGTACATTCTGGGTTGAAGATATTGGTGGCCAATGGTAGCATCCCAAAGAAAACTTATTACTGGGGGCTGCTGGTGGTGGTGGGAGCTAACCTCTGACTAATACTGTGTGAAGGTAACTGAAGCGGAGTGAACTTATCCTCAGTGACTGTGAAGTTTCTAGCAGTTATTTCTGGTTGGAAACAACTTACTACAATGTAGAAATAATATACTGCATTTAAATGAACACACTCTGGTTATCTGATGTAGAAAATAGGGTTGGGTTGTTTGAGACTCCTAGGCACCTTTTCCTGCCCTCTGTCATAAAGACTAAATTAAGGCTGCTGTTGGTGGGAGATGAGCTGACCACCCTTCCTAGGCTCATGTCCTTGTCTTCGCTTTCAAGGTGCAGATGTTCAATAGTGGAAGGGACACAGGAGAGGTTTGCCTTAAATAGCCTCCTCACACTCTGCGTTCTGACGGGATCCATACAGAGAGCCCCTTTTTGCCTTCTCAGTTCAGGGATCTCTGATTGTAAGATGCTCTTTGGTTTAGTGCACAAGGAAAATCACATGGGTGCCAAAATATGAAGAGAGTTCATCATGCAGAGGACAAGCAAAAGAGGGTTGAGGCAGGAGGAACACATTTATCCCATATAGTTCCCTGGAGAATGTTTTCTCCATCCAATGTACATATCTATCCTATGATTGATGCTTCCATTTTCCAGGAGACTCAGACTTCAGTTTTGTTGAGTAGACTCAAGAAAGGCCACTCCATCTAGGTCAGACACATAGGGTCCCAGACACTGAAAAATAAGTTACTCTCCAAATGAACTTAACCCTTCTCTGTTGTTGTTTGATTTTGCTCTTTTGGGGGCCCGCCACCCAGATCCCAAATAAATCACACACAGAGGCTTATTCTTATAAATGCCCAGCCTTAGCTTAGCTTGTTTCTTGCCAGTTTTCCTTAACTTAAATGATCTTTTCTGCCTTTTGCCTCGGGGCTTTTCCTGGTCTCTTACTTCTGTGAATCTTACTTTCACTCTTACTGCATATCTGGCTGTGTAACTGGGTGGCTGGCCCCTGGAGTCCTCCTCCTTCTCTGGCTACATCTTCTTTCCTCCCAGATTTCTCCTTCTATTTATTCTCTCTGCCTGCCAGCCCCACCTATCCTTTCTCCTGCCTTGGTATTGGCTGTAGATGTAACCAACCGTCTTATTAAATAAGAAACACAGAACCAATGCAAAGAAGAAAGCCAAGAGATCAGAGCTAGGAGCCTTACCCATCTGCTGCAGCTAGCCTCTTCAGCCAAGAGAGACCTACTTCCTGAGTGTTTGTCTTTATATAGACTTTCTGTTCTGCCTCCTCATTGGTTGTAAACCCAACCACATGACCGCCTCGTCACTGCCTGTTTGTACAGACCTCCAGATTTTCTATGGTTGGTATTGAGATTAAAGGCGTGTGTCTCCAATGCTGGCTGTATCCTTGACCACACAGAGATCTACCTAGCTCTGCCTACCAAGTTCTGGGATTAAAGGCGTGCGCCATGACTGCCCAGCTCTGCTATGGCTTGCTATTAGCTCTGATGCCCAGGCAACTTTATTTATTAACATACAAATAAAATCACATTTCAGTACAAATAAAATATCACCATAATTGGCCATTCTGTTCTTTATTAGACCATCAGGTGTTTTAGGCAGGCACAGTAACACAGCTTCAGAGAGTTAAACAAATGCAACATAAACAAAAGTAACATACCTTAAACTAATATTCTACAACACTTCTTGGCCATCACAAACTTACTGGACACTGAAGGACTCCCTTACTTGAGTGAAATAAACTACTTGAGAAAGAATCTGATGTGCCAAGCTGTGTACAAAGTGATCCTATTTGTCTATAAAGTCGTATTTATTTGTACTGTAAGGAATATATCCATGGGCTTAAAAGTCAACAGATTCTGGAGGGATGGCTTAGTGATTATGAGTACTGATTGTTCTTCCAGAGGACCCGAGTTCCATTCCCAGTACCCACAGGGCAGCTCACAACCCTCTGTTACTCCAATTCCAAGGGATTCAATGCCCTCTGGTGGCCTCTGCAGGCACTAGGTGTGAATATGAAGAATACACACACACACACACACACACACACACACACACACACACAGGCAGGCAAAACACCCATACACATAACAACAACAGCAAATCAACAAAGAGGAATGGGTACAGTAAAATGACTCATTACTTTCTTGGGCCCCTGGTTTCATTAATCAGAGATGACACATTTCCATTGGCTTTTTTTTTTTTTTTTGGCCATTTCCATTTTTTGGCAAGGGTATACATCATGGTTCTCAGTTCAGTTAGAAATATTTTTGTGGAAAAAAAGGCAACTCCTCACAATAAAAACAAGTAACTTTTCATTAGCCTCTTTCCCAGGAATTATCATCTGAAAATTCACTGCAGTTTCTTCAACTGAAAGTTAGATTATTCAAGGAATGGAATTCAGGGACAGATAATCTAAGATGATGAAAATGTGGTGTGGAGACTCCACTGTCACAGTTCTTTCCCAAACACTTCTATGCACATTGAGACCTCATAGCTTTTCATCCTCACATCTGAGCACGAATCCTGTGAAGTGAGACCCCCTTGTTCCTCTCTGCCTACTCCACTACCCTGCCTACACCTGCCCCTGGCCTGGGAGTGGGGCAAGAAGGTCTCACTGGAATTTGAATCCTGAACGCTGGGTTTAATGTGTGTGCCACCACTATACCTAGATAAATGTCTCCTTAAATGACTCCACTGTTGTTATTGTGCCCAACATAGTCACTAATTTCTTGGTCTCAATTAATATTGAAGAAAAATTTAAATTATATTGATATTTATAATTTTTAAAGGTTAGTTTTTAGGGTTCAGACAAAACCCTTATGCCACATTTGAGTATTCCTTTTAATCTGGAGCAGATACTTGCCCACCAAGAATGTCCAAGGTTCTGGATTTGTCTTGTGTCTTTTCTTATTGTAACATTTAATGTATTTCCTTTTTTTCCTGGTAACTGAGTTTTAGTTTTAATTATATTAAGTTCAATTTTTTGGTGGATGAATAGGTACAAAAATGCTTTATGGAGTCAGCATGGAGGTGCAGTCCTAGAATTCCAGCTACTGCACAAGGAAGGAGATCACAAGTTCAAGGTCCACCGGAGCTATAGAGGGAGTTCAAAGTCAGCTAAACTTCATGCAACTGTCTCAAGAATAAAAAGTAAAAAAATGACTTGGGGTTGGACAGATGGCTCAGCAGTTCAGAGCACTGACTGTTCTTTCAGATGACCTAGGTTCAGTTCCCAGCCTCCACCTAACTTCTCAGAGCTGTCAGTATCTCCAGTTCCAAGGGATCAGATGCTCGCTTCTGGCCTCTGTGGGCATAGTGCACACCAGATACATAGAGAGACATTCAAGCAAAGCATCCATACACATAAAATAAAATAAGTCTTTAAGAGAGAGGGCTGGGGATACATCTCAGTGGTACAGTACTTGCCTAGTGTGTGAGGCCCCAACACTGTCACAAACTGAAATCCAAAGCCCTCATGAATGGTGCTGTGCAGCTCCTCTGTCTTGGATTCACTGGCTGTCAGTTTACAGCCTCCCTATAATCTAATTCAGGTGTTTCAAACCACAAACAAAATCCAATCTGCTGTCTATTTTTGTAAGTAAGCCATTACTGGAATAGCTAGCCTCATATTGTCAACGACTACTTTGTACTATAATGGCCGAGTTTTAAAATTGTGATAGAGACAGTGTGGTCTGCCAAGTATAAAATATTCATTATCTGGCTCTTTACAGAAGGAATTTGTGGATAGTTGGTTCAGTGCTTTCAAGTAATAATAAACTTGTCCTTCAGATGAGGACTTGCAGGTTCTAAATAACTAACTGGCATAGTCAGTAAATAGAAGTCTTAGGGCCCAACTGGCCTTTCTACAGCTCCAAGTCACCCACCCATTTTCTCTCCCACCTAAGCCCTAAAATGTTCTAAAATTCAAGTAGTCAGACATTACTAAAAATTTCATCCTATCCCTAGCCTGGCCCATCAGCGTCCAACCAAAAATAGAGCTTAGATACTGTTGTGATGTGCAGAGAAGAAGCAGACAGAACCCGATGGTTTTAGCTGGAAAAATCAGAGACAGACCAGCTTAAAAGGGCAACTTACAAGCTCCTGTAACTCAAAATCAGTGGTGCTCCCAAGGCCCAGGTTTATACCACTGTGAGCTCCACTCAGCTCTGTATTGATTTCATGTTCAAGTTGGTCCCTCCTGATTGCAGACTGGCTAAGGGTAGTCGGGGCTTCATGCATCCTTGCCACTCCCGGAAGGGGGAGGCTGAGAAACTGCATCCAAAGTTGCCCTTTGGTCCCTTGCTTTGGTGTGATCAGGCCCCCACTTCCATCCATGTCCACTAACAACAGCCCCAGAAGAGTCACATGTGTCGGAAGCTGGTGCTGGAAGTAAGCAGATGCTTGATTCTGTCAGAAGGAAGGAGAAAAAAAAATGAGGGGAAAATTGGATTTTGGAAAACTATGTTTAGGGTCTTTATGGGCTAATAAGTACCGACAGAATGATTAGTGGATGTCCCAGCTAGAGAAGAACTTGAAATTAAAATCATTGTCTCCAATCAACTGTTTTTATGTCAGCATACTAGAATAAAATTTGGTCTCAGGTTGGAGAGATTTTATAATATTCTTATGGCATTAGCTTATAAATTCAAAATTATTTCATGTATAAATTACAAGTGCTCATCAAAATGGTGTTCAAATGTTTCTAAGACATTTTTGAACTAAACAGCACTTAAATGATGAAGAATTAATTAATTTTAGAAATATTAGCTAATGTCTACAATAGTGAGTGCAAAAATTATCAAGGTGAATCAAAATTATATGACATGTAGGATGAGATTCTGAACTTTAAAAAAGGTTGAAAAGACAGAATTTTATTTCTACCCTAGTAACTGGGTGACAGGCTAACCCTAGATGCTTCAGTTTAGACAAAGAAAGCAGGAAGCATCAACCATTTGATATGTGGTATCTTATAAAAAGATACAATAGAAGAGATAAGGCTTCACCAGATGTGAGTTTAGGGCCTTATGGAGGAGTATTATTATTTTCAAGACAAAGTTTCTCTGTATAGCCCTGTGTGTCCTGGAACTCACTTTGTAGACCAGGGTGGCCCTTGAACTCACAAAGATCAGCCAACCTCTGCCTCCCGAGTGCTGGGATTAAAGGCATGGGTCACAACAGCCTGACTCTGGAGAATTATTTTAATGAAGAAATTCTAATTTAATCTCAAGAAATTCTCCTGCCTCTGCCTCCTGAGTATCTGGGACCCCAGGCGTGTATTGTATGACAAGACTTCTGGGGAGAGACAACACAGATGTCCCTACTCACCGCAGAGAGGGGAGCCCATGATAGATCAAAGTACAAATACCACCAAAGTCCAACTTGGTGAACGGATGATTTTTTGGGGGCTGGTGTTACTTAGAAGGAATATAGGTGAGGGGTTACTTATAGGAGAGGAAATGACTCACAGACAGCTGCTTCACCAAAGCCCACCCAGCATGGGTGACGGCTCACAGAACTGGGAACCTGGAGCACAGTGCACAGCCTGCAGGCAGCTCAACAGGTTGGAGAGCGACCTTTCCAGGTGACTCAGTTCATCTAAACCTCTTCTTGGCAGCTCAGCTGGTTCCTGCTTCTTCCAAGCAGCTGATCTGGTCTCAGTCTTCTTTTCATGGTGGCTTATCTGAGAAGGACTAAGTAGCTTGATTTGTTTACTCTTAGGAAGAAGGGCCCTTGTGAATCTGATCAGTTTCGGGGACTTCCTGAAGCTATTTTGCATTGTTTTCCTTCCTGCTTAAGGAGCTTCCTGATGGATGAAATGTTTTAATCCAGGAGGAAACTGTTACACAACAGCATGCTCTAATGGTAGATCTTTATATCAATAGTGTCTTAGATTTAATGCAATATGGTGACAATATAGTATTGAAAGGAATGTGATCTTTTTTCCCTTAAATGACTATTTTTAAAGCTTTTTTTCTCATATATATCTTAAAACCATATTTTATTTTACATAGTAGCAATGTATTACTTGTTAAATAAACACTATGATAGAAAGATTTGATATACTTTTAAGCAGAAGACATTTGTTTTGGGGAATGGGTTTTGTCACTTGAAATTCATTCTTTTGTTTAAAACTACCAAATCGCCGGGCAGTGGTGGCACACGCCTTTAATCCCAGCACTCGGGAGGCAGAGCCAGGCGGATCTTCGTGAGTTCAAGGCCAGCCTGGGCTACCAAGTGAGTTCCAGGAGAGGCGCAAAGCTACACAGAGAAACCCTGTCTTGAAAAAACCAAAAAAAAAAAAAAAAAAAAAAAAAAAAAACTATACCAAATCATTCTATTACACTACTATTTTACACATAAGTTGTATCATTGTGCATAAAAATGCATTTTCAAAATATAAAAAGCTATTGATCATAGAATGGATAACACCAGTTTCCCTGTTTTCCTTTATCCTGATGACAACAAATAATTACATTTTCTCTTCTGCCACAGCTAAATTAGTTTACTGGAGGGTCTCAGTTGTGTGGTTATCTGATTGAATCCAGCACAAGAGGGGGAGGGGAGTGAGGGGAGGGAAGTTCTCTAAAATGGTGGGTATGCTATGACAAGCTCCTGGACAGATCTCCAGGAACGATGAAGGGCCTGGTCTGTAGTGTTTTCCAGTTTTCATCATGACCAGCAGTTTCAAGGTACTAATGTACTCACTGAAGGGGAAAGTGGGAAAATATTCACGGAATCCAGTTCCAGCAACAGATGAAAACTGGGTCCAGCATACCTGGGAACACTTGGGTGAAGTTCCTTAGAGTATCTAGATTCTATATTCTAGAAGAATCTTGAAACAAGACAGATATTTGAAAGGACCTGTGTCAGCATAAGACACCCCAAGACCAAATTCTCAGCACAAAGGAGATTTATGTGCCAGAGCAGGACAGAGGGCAAGGAATAAGAGACAAAGACAGGAGACAGGGGATGAGGGAGAAGGGGAAGGGAACCAGGGAGAGGGGGAAGGATATTTGTTCTGGAGAGACAAAGGACTGCCTCTGGATAGAGAGGAGACCTACATGACCCATAGGCAAATGGTGGTTTATAAAAGTAAAATGGGAAACCCTGAGTTAGGATGAGGTGTTTAATTTTAATTGGGCATGTTAATTAGGTAAGCCAAAACAGGCTTCTGATTGCTGGACCTTGGTAGTTAGTCTCAGGAGGAGGAAGTGGCCAAATAAGGGAATAGAGCTCCCAGCTTCACCAAGGTAGTAGTAGTCTAACAGTTTTTTTCTTAAGCAAGGAAGAGGGAATTGGGGGAGAGGGAGACTAGCCAGAGCCATGTTTGCCATGCTCAGCCACTAGAGTCCTTTCAATCCTGAAACACAAGGAACCTGAGGAAAACAAACCTGCTCGTAGAGCAGGTGGCAGGGGCAGAGACTTTGTTGCTCCCTGGGGTCTATGGAGGGAGTTGTATGAAGGGAGATATCTTCTGCTGCAGCAGCCCTGTGACTTCACAGTTCAATGAGTTCAATGGAGAATGGTTTTTTTTTTTTTTTTTTTTTTCCCCCCTCCAGTTAATGTCTATAGAGTTGAGCTATAAATCTGTTTCAGGGTGCTCAGGGTCTTTTCTTTTCATGATGGACAGACAAGTATTTTTGGCTTTTGATGAAATAAATTAGAAGATTCTAGTGATTCTGTTGAACACACACACACACACACACACACACACACACACACACACACACACATCTCTAGAGAAAAGACAAATGCCCAAGTACATTAAATTCGAGGAATAAATATTCTGTCACTCTTGTCTTACTAGCACTTTTTTTCTTAACAGAGAATGTGTTACAGTTTTCCCTTTGAAAGAGTGGGAGCCACTTGAGACTTGTGAGGTGTTAAACATTTCAGACATTTGAGGAAAATAGCGAAATAATACTTGAAGCAGACATTTCAGGCTTAAACAAATTAGTGTGCGTTTCCTGGAAAGAGACCTGGATCACAGAGTGCTTTGGGGAATTTGTCGGTTTCTAATTGGTTATGTGTTTGTGTTATGTGTGTCCCATGTCAACCATGGCTTCCAAGAGATTAGGCCCCAGTCATCAAGCATCAAAATCTTGTACCTAGGAAGACACCAGAGCAATTTTATTTTGACAGCGGAATGGGGATAAGAGATGCAATAAAACATGAGTTTAAGTAGGAGCCTGCTGAGAAGCAAGATACAGCGTTCCATACACAGTACAGGGATTATAAGTCTGTCAGTTTATAATTCCACACAAAATTCACACCGAGAGTAGTCAGACTTTTTTTAATGCCCCCCCTTTCTCCCAGTGCCCCTGATCTTTCCTAGGGTGTATGAGTTGCATCTCAGGAGAGCCTGGTGGATGGAAGCAGATGGATGCTCTTTGAATGTATGCTCACTATAGCCACGGTGATTTGTGCATCCAACTGTCACTCCAGGCTACTTGTCTGCAGAAATATGTGTTGAACTTGAGGCAGCGTCAGGATTCTGGAGAGTCTCAGAAATAATTGTAATAGTTCCTTTCACCCCTTGTTGATGGCCGAGCAGATGTTAAGTGGGGAAGAAACTGAATGCCAATCAACCGACACCAACCAACCAAACTGAAATTTGGTAACTGAAGTACAAATCCTGGCAGCAGCTCTAATTTGGAGATGGTGTGAATCTTTGGAACAAATCTTTGTTTAATCAAATGGAGACAGTTGGACAAGGAATTTTCAGTAGCTAAATATGTATGAATGAATAAAGCTGATGGTCTCGAGCATCAGAGGAAGATGATGCTTAATGTACGTATATATGCAAATAAATGTAAAGCATATTTGAATATATATACCTTTTCTGGTGAGTGTTTTCCCTCTGATATTCTTCTTGGTTAGTTATCTCTGGATGATATTCCATAGCTTTGATTTGAAAGCAGGGGGACTCTTTTGTCCTCCATTTGGCCATTTTTATCCACGCTTTCCAAATGCAATAAATTCTGTAACTCTGAGGATGCATGCTTTATTATTACAAAACAACACCTCATCTGGTTTGCTGACTTCTGAATTCCTTGGGTCTCCCAGCACCTTAAATGGCTGACTGATACACACACACCTCAAAAAGGGAAGGGCTGAGCATTTGGGTTTGCCTTTTTGAGTGAGGGTCAGTGTTTTATATTTTTTTTCTTTGCAGGGTTGAGTATTAGGTTTACCTTTTGAGTGCAGGTTAGTCTTTTATATTTCTCTTTCTTCCAAACCACTTCTTACTCTTTCTCAAGTTACTAGCCACCTCAGCCATGACTCCAAAGTGTTTATGGGGCACCTGCACCTGAGAATTTGATAAGGAATTCCTGCTGTGATAAAAAGTGCTCTTAGGTCGAATGTGTAGTGGTAAAATTAATTGTTTTGAGACCGTGTGTCTCAAACCATCTATAAAATCTGTATTATTTACTGCTTAGAATGCCACCTGTGTAATGCAGCTGTCTCAACCATTTACACACACATACACACTCACATTCACATTCAGAGGGAGAGAGAGAAATTATATCCAAGGGGAGGTTTTATTTGGGTTAAAGCCATACTCTCTTGAGGTTTCACTTTTCACCTAATTGAAAACATCTACAATACTCGAGCCAAGGAATCCCAAACACAAGCCAATGTGGAGATGGGGGCCTCTGGTCCCCAAACCATGAATCATTGATGATCTTGCCTCAAATCTGGGCCCAAGTAGAAGGTTCTGCTTATCAAATAAAAATAGTAGCGAGCAGCAGGGTCACCGAAGTGACAGCTACTTGATTCTCGGCCAAACAATTGTCATTAGGTTTTTAGTCCCCAGATGTCTCACGGCAGTAGCTGAAGCAGGGCTAATTTAAAATGTCTCGGGCACTCAGCGGAAAGTCCCTCCTCCTGTACGCCCGCTACAACTTTTCCATCGCCGTTTGGAATTCTCTTTTCCACTCTGCCCCAGTTCCATTTCTTTTTGTAGATTTGGATAGTGACAGGGCCCCATTTGCTTATTTCTATTAATTTACAAATTCCAGTTAATATTTATTTCTGGGGTCTAGTTTTCTTCTTCTTTGTTTTTGTTTTCTCAAGACATGGGATTTTTTCTGTTTGTTTGTTTTTAATTTTTTTTTTTTTGCCTAGATCAGGGCTCTGCAAACTACAACCCATAAGAATAATCATGCCATTTGCCCATTTTTGTAAGTAGCATTTTATTGAAACAGAGCCACATCCATCTTCATAGGACATATATGGCTACTTCTATACTATGTCAGCAGAGATGATAAACTGTAAGGACAGAGTCTCAAAGATGTTTACTTTCTGAGGGATGTGAGTGTACTCCAACAGTAGAATTCTTGCCTGCCATGCATAAGGCCCTGGACTCAATCAGTGCAACAAAACAAAACAACATAAAAAAGGTTATTTTGTTTTTGAAATTTATAGAAATTGTTTGAGGGCTTTTCTTGGTCTTACTATCAAACAAGTTCCTAAGACTCTTCGACCCTTGAAGTGTAGCCCTATATAACCTTTCTGGATCCTACCGCTGCAGGTAAAACAGCCCTTTGCATGTATCAAAGGTGAGCTGTGTTTAGAACTCATAATCCTGGCATGTCTAAGTGCGGAGGGTAATTTCCATGGTGTTCCTCAAGTTGTTGCTAAGAATATGAGTGCTACATAAAAACTAAATCCTTGTATGACACAGATCCCCCGGGGGAAGGTGTTCAGTAGAAGCCAGGCAGCTAAACAAAGTTCAAGGGTTTTCTTTATGATTGACTATCTGCTAATGTGCTGAGGAATACGAAAAGTATGTAATGTGTACAATCCATCTCAATCATGCTTGACAACAGGAACTCTTTCCTGGGGGCAGCTAGAAATGCTTTCCTGGCCATATCTTGGTGTGGAGCACAGTTAGGAACCCTTTCCAGGTTCCAGCACATATGAAACTGAAGGTTTCCCTTTCTCGGTGCTAATGGCTCCAGCTCTCCTCTCCAGCTGGCACTATTGATATTGCTGGGTATGCAACAGTATGGTTCGTCTAGTTGCAAAACATCTTGAAATATTACTGTACCACAAGACAAATAATAACTTCTCTGAACTCCTACGTATCCTCTGGGACCCTGGAGAGCCAGACTTCTCACCTGACATATTCTAGTCTTCTCTTTGTAGCAAATGAAGATTCTTGCTGTGCAGGTGAGGGGTGTAGATTAGTTACTTTGTGTCCCTGAGATCAAATACCCAGGGAAAGCAACCCAAGGATTGGGATTACTTATTTAGCTCCTGGTTTCAGAGCGTTAACAGCCCATCGTGGCCTGGAAGAGGTGATGTAGAAGCTCACTACATGGTGGGCAGGATGCAAAGAGAAAGATAAGGAGCCAAGGTAAGATAGCCCCCAAAACATGATTCTAGTAAGTGATTTCCTCCAGCCAGATCCCACCTCCTGAAGTAGCCTTTTGGGGGCTTAGGGGACAGCAGCACTGAATATCCCCATACTCAAAAGGGTACAAAAAGCAAGAATCTCTGGGAATTTGCCCCAGCACTTGCAGAGTTTATTTTGACTGGTCACTGACAAGACCCCGTAGGACTGTAGGATCTTAGATACTTTGAGTAACACAAGTGTCCTATTTTCTAACTCACTCAGAAATGCCTGGTAGTTACCACAGTATCACTGAACCCAAATTGAGAGTGATGGCATTTTGAGATTAATAACATCAGAGCCATTGTGAAAATGGGAACTGAAGCTGGAGCAATGGCCCAGCTTCTCAGACAGGCACATCATGGTTTTTTCAGCCAAGTAAATGGAGCTGAATGTAAATGATGAGTAGAACACCTTGTACATTCTCTGACAAAAGAAAAGGATGCAGAAGAGGTTTATTGTTTAATGATTATTAGTGGTAAACTTGTGATACATATGAGAAATAATCCATCTATATCACTATGTTGAGACATTCTGTCTAGGGACCTGCAAGATGTCAGTGGGTAAAGACACTTGCTGTGAAGGCCTGGGATACACATACAGGTAGAGAGAGAGAACTAACTCCTCAAAGTTGTTTCCTGACTTAAACACACTCTCACACACACACATATATACACACATATGTGTGCATGCGCACGGCTGCACACATGCTCTCCACTGACTAATACTAAATAATAAAATGAAGTGTTGTCTAGTAAGGCATTCGTGAATAAATGATCACTGTGTAGGCATGGTGATGTGGGAAACACAGAGTCAACACTGTCAGTTGTACTGGGCAGAGGTGATTGAACGCAATTGGGATGGAAGAGGAAGAGACACATAAGGCAAGTCTGAAAATGGAAGCTGGTTAAATGGGAAGAGGTTGGACTAGGGCATTTCAGAAAAGGAGACAGGGTGTCCTAAGCTCAGCTCACTTCTCTTGCTCTTTCCTCTTGTCCAGTGGTTCTCAACCTTCCTAGTGATGTGACCCTTTAATACAGTTCCTCATGTTGTAGTGACCCCCGACAACAAAATTATTTTCATTGCTTCTTCATAACTGTAATTTTGCTATGTTGTAAATCTTAATGTAAACATCTGATATGTAGGATATCTGATGTTCTACTCCCAGAAGGGTCATGACCCACAAGTTGAGAACCACTACTCTAGTCCATCTCAGATGCTGTTTCATTTTAAATTTCCTGTACCCTCAATCAAATGTCATGGCCTTCTGCCATCTTCTACTGTAGATCTTGGCACTTCTCTCACAGTATAATTTCATAAACATTCTAGACATAGTATATTCATGTTCTTGTATTACTCCTCCCATTAACTTATAAAAACTTTGAGGGCAAAGACTTGGGTATCTTTTCTTATACTCAAGTGACATATCTTCTGTGAGGGTGACTTAGTTAGGGTTAATGTTGTTGTGGTGAATCACCATGACCAAAAGCAAGTTGGGGAAGAAAGGGTTTATTTGGCTTATACTTGCAAATCATAGTCTATCATTGAAGGAAGTCAGGACAGGAATCCAAGCAGGGTAGGGACCTGGAGGCAGGAGTTGATGCAGAGGCCATGGAGGAGTGCTGCTTACTGACTTGCTCCCTATGATGTGCTCATCCTGATTTCTTATAGAACCTAGGACCCCAGTCCATGGATGGCACCACCCACAATGGACTAGACCCTCTTCCATAAATCACTACTTAAGGAAATTCCCTACAGCCAGATCTTATGGAGGCATTTTATCAACTAAGGCTTCCTCCTCTCAGATGACTACAGCTTTTGTCAAGTTGACATAAAACTATCCAGCCCAGTGGAACTGGCTTGCATGATCATTGGAGATTAAGAAATTCCATGATGCACTATCTGAAAGCATAGGACCCAGAGGAGCCAGCGACATCATTCAGTCTGAATCTGAAACCTTGAGAATCAATAGAGCTACTCATATAAACTCCATTTTAGGATAAAAGATGTGGTGAGATGTCCCAGCTCTAATGGTAAGGCAGAAGGAAAATGTCTCTCTTTTCTTGCCTAGTCCAAGTTCTCAGCAGAATGGATGATGTCTGTACAAATCCAAGAGGACAGTGTAGTTTCCTGAGTTCAGTGCTTCAAACACCAATCTCATAGGAAACTCCCTCACTGAAACACACTAGAAGTAATGTCCAGTTTGGGCACCCTGTGACTCAGTCAAGTGAGCCATACCATCTAACTTACCTGCTTCCCATTTCCTTTCCCACCACCTCCTAAATTCTCTTCTTACATCGCTTTTAGAACTTTTCCACAGAGCTGGGTAAAATCTAGTGCATTGAAATATAGTATATATTTGTTTGTAAATGTCTCATTTTGAAAAGTACATATAGTGCATAGATGAAAATTATTTCTGACTTGGTGTGGTGGCACATGCCTTTAGTCCAAGCACTTTGGAGGCAAAGGCAGGCCGACCTCATTGAGTTCGAGGCCAGCCTGGTCTACAGAGTGAGTTCCAGGTCAACTCAGGGCTATCTAGTGAGATCGCATCTCAAATAATATTTTTCTCCATATGACTTTTCTCTTCATTTGCTACATTGTAGGCACACTGTTAGGCTCAACTATGAATTTGGAGAACAAACTGGGGCTAAATCCCAAACTGAGTGAGTCAACATCTATTGTAAATTTGCTTTTATTATCTTATTTATTTTTATCACCTGAAAGAAATGGCTTCATCGGTTGCTTTGGCAGGCCCATCTGGTACCCATAAAATGATGATTCTACTCCTTTAAAATTTCTTAGGAATCTTCTTTCAAAAATGTCCAGTGACAACATTACAATTCATTAAATGGTACCAAGGGTTTCTTCCTGTTTAGTATGATTTCAGGACATGGTTTTTAGTTAGCAGAAAAATAATCATTTCCAACTATTTCATGCATATGTGGAATTCTGTATAAGATCAGTGAACTAGAACATGGGTACAAGACAGGGGTTAGATAAATAACAGGAGGAGCAGGAACTATGTGGCACCTCTCCTCTGCTCCTTTCTCATCCTTAGGTAACTCTTAGCTCTTTGGCATGCAGACCCCATTAACTACCCATATTGTGGTGTTTTGTTTTCTTTTTGAGATAGGATCTCTAGCAGTCTGGCCTCTACTTGTTATACAATTAAAGATGATCTTGAACTTCTGGTCTCCTACCTCCATTTCCCAAGTGCTGGGATCACAGGCCTGTAGCACCACATCTGGCACTTGCGGTTGAATTCAGGGATTTTTTTGCATGTCAGGCAAGGCCTCTACCAACTATGCCACACCCCCAGCTCATTACTGGCATTCTTTATCGAACAGGTCATTAACTAGACTTGACTAATTGCTGTTTCTGAGGTCTCAGCCAAGCTTGTGGAAAGACTTCCTTAGACAAGGGACATTCTGTCCAGAGTTGGACATGGGGCTAATGTCACACAGCACAGCCACGTTGACTTTAATTCTTTTTGTTCCTCTGTGTAGATAAAGATTTCAGGGTGGTGCAGTAACTTACATTTATGACATTTAGTGTGCTGTCAAACCTGTGGGGCAGGAATTACTTCCACATTTCACTGAAGACATAACTAGTGTTTAGCATTTTGGTTTAGAATGACTTCTGGTAGATCACAAAGCCATGATGCCAAGTCAGGCCACTCAGATACTGAAGCCTTGGACCTCTCCCCATTCTAAGACACAGTTTGCTCTGGAAGCATGCTGCAGGCAGATGTGGGCAAAGTAGATGGAGTACTTGTGTGGTATTCCAGGGTCGCGATGGGAGGATTGCAATTCCTTATCAGAAGCCAGAGGAAGGCATGGGAAGGTTTCTTTGGGATTTGTCTCCAGGGTGGGAGCAGAGCCCCTGCTTCAGGGCCTGGGCAATACCTCTGGGAGTATCCATTGCATGTTCTGAGGGACTGACTCAGCCTGAGAGTGTGCAAGTGCAACTGTGAACACACACGTGGAGTCAGACATGAAGTCAGCCCAGGCTTTTCCTTGTCTAAGTTTAACAACAAAATACAACTTCATCCATAGAAGACACAGAACTGCTTTGTGTTACCTAACAGAGCAAAGCATCTCCTGAGATTATCTTGGTAGCATGCACATATTTCAGTCCCCGAAAGCCCAAATAACAGAAATGCATATGGTCTCAATTATGGATCATGTTCCCCCAAGGTTTTGCTGTCTTTCACATAAACAGGATTTTTCAGCAGGTTTACGATACTCAATTACCAAAGACCTCCTCATGTGACACTTGTTCCCTCTCATTTACTATATTTTCCCTAGAGGGACCTTGTAACTGTTTTTTCCTCTTGCCCCATAGGCAATCTGCACCCCAACCCCACAGTTTTATCTTTTCACTGTTTTCATCTTCATCCTTTTTAAATCCAAGGGCACAAATCTGTTAGCTTTCCTGCGAAGATTACACGTGGTCGTCATTTGGGCTCCTTTAACTAGAGTTTGCATAAAGCTCTTCATGGATGGGCTGGAGTTGTCAGGCAGGTTTCTATAGGGCCCCAGGAAGCTACTAGCCTGTCCTGAGGTGTCCCTACATTTATACCGATGGATGAGTCCTCCTCTGACACCTCAGCGTCTTGATCCTCCTAGTCAACCTTGTAAAGCAAGTAGGCAGTGAATCAGTCACCGAGTTTCTACAAATTGCAGATCCCAGCTGTGTGATCTGGGAGTTCTCAGCTGAAACCTATTGGTTAAGCACCTTCACTGTCCCCTTAGTGGGTGGAAGACCCCAGGTGTCAAGCAAAGAAAAACAGCAATGCAAACACCCACCCCCAACTAAACATGAAAAAGCAACGGAAGCCAAGTGCCGAAAGAAAGCTGTGGGTCTTCAGGTGGTGGTGTGGTTGTTTATTTTATTTTTTTAGTTTATTATTTGAGAATTTTACAGATGTTTACAATCCTCCGGGTCGCCAAATTCACCTCCCCCTTCTTCCCCCTCCAGCCTCAGGTGTTTATCACAGCCCTGGAGAGCAGGTGAGTGCTTGTGCTCAGGGTGGGCTGGGCTGCCAAGCCAAGGTAGAGGTCAATTAGCAGGGCAAAGCTGGAACCCAGGAAAATGTGGAACTTGTTCAACAGAATGTGCTAAGCCCTTGTCTAAACTAGGAAACTAAGATACACGAGTAGGGAGCAAGGAAAGTGTTTGGGATAACTTGGAAATAAGGTTTAAGTCCATTTGTTTTGTTATCTATGGGGAGAGTCTTTGAAAAATGTTCATCTGATGGTAAGAAAAGATTTATTTTTATGTAGAAAGATTTCAGACCACCTGGCTTTTCCCTTTTTAAACTTTACTGCTTGGTTTTCTTATCTTGAATACATATACAATCATAAAATGAAGCCATCACTGTGAACTCATACATGTGAAGCTACTTGGAGGTTATGAAGTGACATATCTGTTGCATATCTACACAGTTGGCTTGTCAACAACAGTCAGTGAGACCTCTGATAACACAGTAACATTGGTGAGAGTGGGAAATGCCTTAGCTGGAATTCTTTGCAGAATTTTTAAACGTTGTCATTTCTGAGAACTGGCAGAATGAAAACCTAAGTCTGATTCCTCAACACAGTTGAGGTCTAGTTTTGCCAACTCCCTGCACAGCTTAGACAGGCCTTGTGCTCACATGCCCTCCATCTTGTCCTATGTCTTCTGTCAAAAGCTAAGACACAAACATGAGTAGTTGAATCGTAAATGGCATACAAGCCCTAATTAACTACCTTCCCTTGAGTCTTCCTCATCAATTCATCCACTGTGTCTTGGAAACCTTCTGAGGGCTCCTGGAACTCGCAGTGGGTTAAGAGCAGGTTTTGTTGTCAGCCTGGGTCTAGTGTAGGTGAACACTCACCAAAGCTTATCAGTGCAGCATGTCTGCCCACAAATGTCCTTCAGGACTTCCAAGGAGTTGGAGGAGGATAGTGCCAAGTACTGAACTTTCACCTTTCAAAGACTTGGGTTAAATGATGCTTAAGCCTTCAATAATGAGAAAGGAAAACAGTGATATTGGAGTTGGTGTAACTTTCAATATTTAAGAAAAGTTCTTTAAATCATATAAAGTTACTTTGTAGAACTAGTGAAAACTTGCATGGACAAACACAGTTACAAAAAATGTTTTCTTCCAAAGGTGATGTGCATTAATTTGAACTTCATGGAAACAAATACCTCTTTAATTATCATCAGCTTAGCCTCCTCACCAAGTGGACCGTCAGTCCTTGATCCAGCAAATACTGACTTTCTAGAGGAAACAAAAAAGGTGAACTAAGTCCCCAAACCTGTCTTTTTAGTTCAAGCCCAATATTTCCATTTTCCAAAACATTGTCAACCACCCCCGGCCCTAATTCTAACCTAGCACTTTTTAGGAAGAAAGTTAGCTAAAGGGGATTTGCTTTCCTTAAACCTTCTTCTTGTAAAAATTGATTTCTTCTTACAATGTTGATAATCAATAAAAGCCTTTACTCAAGCTCCCCAAATTGCCTGAAGCAACGCTGCCTTTCAATAAATCTAGAGACTTTCCCAGGGGTTTCTGGCCCAAGCCACCCCACCAATTTTATGATGATCTATGGGGGTCATATACAGGGACTTACCCAACAGCCTCTAAATTAAAAGTCATTGGAACAGGTAGTTTAAGGAGGAGATTTATACCAAGTTTCAAATGAAACAAAGGTATTCCTTACAGCTGTGAGCCATCTGCAACCAATTTTCTCATACTCAGGGTATACTGAAGATAAATATTCTCCCGCCCCCACCCCTGCCCCCTCACAGTCATCTAGAGACTCATATAATATGCCACCCAGAGGAACCTTAACATTTCCACAGCGTACAGCTGCTCACCCTCCCGGTGGCCTTTCTCTTGTAGTTCATATCAATTTCAAATCATTAGTACACTCACTACCCAGACCCTTCCATTGTTATTTAACCTGCAAAAGCAGGTTAAAAAAGGCAGGATCATTTTAATTGCTACAAGACTCTCAGCTATGACTGATTACTCAGAGTGGCCATGAGTAACATTAGAATCATGGCTTGGATAATTTCCCATATGAGTGTAGTGAAAAATGCGAACACAGAACAACGTATCCCAGTGGCCCAGGGCAGAGCTGGACTCTGACAGTCATGGGCTTAAGGGGTCTCCACTAGTGACCCAGGCTTCTATCTTTTCAGCTGTAATCTAGGGAGATAAATGATACCTACTTTGGAAGGCTCTTGGGAAGATTAAATGTGGTAATACCTGTAAAATGCTTGGAAAAAATCTCCAGAAGACATATAGCAACAATAAAGATTAGTTATTGTTATTTTATGAATGATAATCCTTTCAAAGTTACTTTTACTGACTACAATGATAGCACAATAATAAAATATTGAGATCTAACATTACAGGTAATCTCTTTGATCTATGACCTCTTGGAACTGCATCTTATAATATACAAAGTAGCATTCATCCTAGCAATTATTTCCCAAACTGTCTTCTATGGAGTGTTAGTATCCTGTAAGAGATGACAGGACACACACACACACACATACACCAAACACACACACACACACACACACAGAGCACACATATACACACCACACACACGACACACCACACACACACAGCACACACACACACACCACACACACACATAGAGCACACATACAAACACAATGTACAAACACACACATACACCATATGCACACACATACACATACATCACACACACAGATACACTACACACTCATACACACCACACACACAATACACACACACACACACACACACACACACACACTATACATACAGCACATACACACAAACCACATACACACCACACATACACAACACAAATACAGCACACACCACACACAAACACATACACCACATACACACACCACAGGCCCCCCCACATGCACACACATATACCACATGCACACGCATACACACCACACACACACCACACACACCACACCACACACACACACACACACCCCAAGATAAAGAAATACCAAGTTGATTGCAGCATGAAAACCTTCTCATACACCTTCCCCAGTCTTCACTACACTGTCACTGTCATTTTCAACATAATGGTGTGTCGTGTATAGGGACTAGTTTACCTTGAATACCAATCTTATTCCGGGAAAGAACAATTGAATCACAGAATACCTGTGTATGTGGTGAAGTCGGTGTAGGATAAACATGACATGTTTAATTTTTTTTTCAGTTCCTGCCTTCAGCCACACACTTTCATCATCAAGATATGGTCACGTGCCATAGTTTTGTAATCACTTGAGTGTGGTTAAATCCAGTTAAAAATGTAGCTTTCTTTTCAAATGTAGTATGATATGCTATTCCCCCCCCCCCCCCCCCCCCCCGCAAGGATGCTCAAAGGAGAGAGGGGCTTAGCCTGGTCCCTCACTATTCATCTCTTCCGGGTTCTAGATTCTGTTTCACAAAGACCAAATATCCTCCTTTAAAGAATTAATGGGAATGCAAATCAATATGCTATTGTGTGTTGTGTGTGGTTTGTGGGGCTGCTTGTCAGCTGGGGAGCCTCACACGTGATCCCTGAAGACAGTCATCTAGAGGCCAAGACTCTCTCTCATTTGGCCCTCCCTTCACTTTTCCTGGATGTTAGATCTTCACCACACCAGGCCCTGCTGAGTTTCTAATTTTGCCTTGTCTATATTTCTCAGTTTCCGCATCATGGTACATTTCCAGCCCTTACCTCTGGGGACTCTAGAGTTAGCTGCTCTTAGTCGTCCTTTTATGAGGAGCCCCGTCACAATGCCTCACGTACATCGGCGAGGGCGTGTAGCTACAGCTGTCGCTCCTCTCGGCCTCACCCCTGCTGACTCTCTTCAGCAGATCAGCAAGTTCCCTGCAGGAACAGACACATGAAGTGGGAGTTAAGTTGGGTGTGGTGTCTCACATCTGTGGTCCCTGCACTTGAGAGGCTGAGGCAGAAGAATTCTTCTGAATACTAAGCCAGCCTGGGCTACATAGTGAGAACTGATCTCAAAATAGCTCCTACCCTTCCAAAGAAGAAGACGAGGAAGAGGAGGGGAAAAGGAGAACGGGCAGGGGCAGGAAGGAATTAAAGAATTAAATATCCCTTTTAAAGGCATGGCAGTGTGTGTGTATGTGTGTGTGTGTGTGTGTGTGTGTGTGTGTGTGTGTGTGTGTGTGTAGGCCAGAAGTTGAGATCAGATGTCTTTATCTCTCTTCACCTTATTTTTAAAACATGATAATGTATAACTTGTGATTTCCTGACTCAGGGGACTGGCTGGCTCGTGACCTCCAGGGATCCACTTGTTTCCCAAGGCCCAAGGGCTGGCGTCACAGACACAAGCTTCTGTGGGTTCTGGGGATCCAAATTCAAGTCCTCACTCTTGCACAGCAAGTAATTTATCCACTGGTCCATCTCCCCAGCCACAGGCATTCTGTTTTCTAAGGGAGTCTCAACTAGCACCTCTTTTTACTTCATATTTGTGGTGAGCAAGCAATCTTTCTGTTCCCCAGTAGCCCTGAGACAGAGTCCTATCCACTTCCAGTCAAAGATTTCAGTGTACGGCTCCTGCTCTTGCCCCACCTCTTCTTACTCTGCATAGGAAATTGACAATGGAGATGGTATGGCTTCCACTTACTATGCCCTAGAGATAATGAAAACCTGGTCTCTAGTTGCTCACATTGTCTATATTCTTCAGCTCTCAGGTTATTGATGGCTTTCCTTTTATCCGGCAGAAGGAGCTGTTCAACATTTTGTGACAACTATTAAGGTCTCAGAGGACACTGGGGACTATGTAACGCAGTTCAGTAAAAGTGGGGCTTCTAAGTTTTCTGAAGACAGGGACTATAATGTCAAGCTGTTTTGTACTCTCCAGTATTTAAGAGAAGCTAAATAAATGTCTGCTGAACAAATGAATGCACAAATGAATGAATGAGTGAAGAAATGATCACACCTTATTACTGATAAACCATGGTATCAATAAAAATAATTTAGGGAGCTTGTTCTTGGTGAAGATGCCATGCCTTCAATGGCACAGGCTCTTGTTTACTTGATCTGAGGATGGTGGCATAGACTTGAGAAATATTGGCTAGTCCATGGCTAGATTAGTTTTATATGGTTCCAGAGCTACTGGCTAACAATTACTTAAACACATATCTCTAACAATTACTTAAGCACACATCTCTCATGCCATTATAGCAACCCATGTCTTGCCTGCATATGAACAAATATTTACAGTCACATTCAAGCACAGATATGATGCCTATGTGAGGGTAAACAGGGCACAGGACTGATGTCTGAAGCTGTACTTTGGGACTTACAAATATATTACTTCATGTGAAGTGTAACTGGGACACCTTATAACACTTTTGATCTTTACATGTTTTAGGAGTTCCTTAGGTTACTGTGATTAGGTCACACGTTTATATGCCACAAATCAGGGTTCCTTTGTCCCTCAAGCCCTTGACTGTGCCAAAACTCAGGAAGGAGCTATGGATGGGGCTGTGGGGCTGTGGTGGTTTCCATTTTGCAGGTGGTATCTGTACAGGAATAAATTATAGATTTATTTCTCTAGAGTGTTTAGTACAATGTGGTTCCCAGGCATGGATTAAAAAATATAACCTCAACACTTCCTCAGTGTGGTCATCCTCAGTGCAGGTGAAGAAGACACATTGAAACTGTACACCGGGCCTACATGAACCCCAATGAATTTGACTTAATTAGAAAAGATTTGGATGGACGAAGATGATATTTTTAACAGAAATGAATTTCTCAAATACCTACAGCTTTGACTTCATGTACTTCTCTTATAATATTTTTGTTCAAATAGATGTAAAATAGAAAAATATACTTCATAGATTGTTTTTTATTCTTTGTTGTGAATCTGAAATTCCTTTGAAACAGAATAAATGGGCTGAGATATATTGTTTATTTATAGCAAAGTTTCACTTGTGACCATGGAATAAACAGTTGTAGGAGACTGGAGTAGGGAATTGACCTAATTCCTGATGATTCAGAGAAGGTATGAGGGGAGGACATGACCACTCTGATAAGAATTCCAGCCACGCCTCCATGGTCGTGAATGCCCTGTCCGGACATTTAATTTCCAGGTCATGTGTCCTAAGTAACCCATGCACTGCATGGTCACGTAATTGTGCAGTGTGACCTTGTGATCTATGCATATGCGTGGAGTAGCCACGTGGGCCTGTGTGCACATGTGCGGGGGGGGGGCAGAGGGGGGCTTAAAAAGGCAGGCCCCATGTCCCAGGCCCCTTCTCCCACGTGTCCTTTCAGCAGGCCTGATCGCATTTATCCCTTTCTCCTTGTCTGAATAAAACTCTTGTTAGTGGAGTCTGTCGTGTTTGGTGACTTTTCCTTGCAGGGTAAGAGCACCACCAAAAACCTATCACACTCAGCCCACCAAACCCTGTAAGCTTCAAGGCTCACTGGTATTGTCCAAAGCATGGTCTGTTTATCCTGTGTTCCCCAAGCATAGACTACAAATGGACACAGCATTCAGCATATCTGTGTGACACATTTTTGACTCAATCATTTCTCCAGTACATCATGATAAGGAATGTTTTCACATGGCACATGCCTTTAGTACCAGTACTGAGGAGGCAGATCTACATGAATTTGAGACAAGCCTGATTTACAGAGTGAGTTCCAGGACAACCAGGGCCACACAGAGAAACCCTGTATCAAAAACTTAAATGAAAAATGAAAGACCTTTTGAGAAATAAAACAACGTTTCTACGTCTCAGTCTTAGGCAGCCTCTCCCTCTGCTTGGATGTCGTTTCTGATACTGACATTACATATTCTCCCTCAACAGCTAAGCACCACCTTTATCCTGGATTCAAACTCCGTCAGGGTCTCAAATGGATGGGCAGAAGGTGTTACCTTATAGACTAAGGAACCTACCTCCCATGGAACATAAAACCTTTGATTTTGAGCCCAGTGAGTTCCGTGTGATTTTGTGGATGTGATGGAGGACTATATAGTGCTTTTTACAACTGTTATGAATGAAATAATTGCAGCAGCCCAGGGAAATATCTTCAAACATTCTTATAGGGGCTTTTTTGGCTTTATTTAATAGAAATACTGATATAACAGAAAAACAAAAATACAGAATGATGGAAGATGTAGCTGTGGCCTGTGGTTGTGATTATAAATCATATACTTATGCATGCCTTCTGATGGGAGTAGCTTGTTTTCAATGTCGCCCAGACACTTTCTTGCTGAATTAATATAAAGTCATCCTGTATTCTACTGCTCTCTCAAGGGTTCGTCTTGAATCCATCTCTTTAACAGTTTATGTTCATACTTGAGACGAGGTGCTATTGGTAGGGGTAGACTGATGTTTCAATGGCCTCCTCTTTGCCATTCCTTGGATGATGCTGTGAGAACAGAGTGCCGTTGGAAGCAGTCTTGGTACTAAAATGAAGTTAGGCCATTTAAATTGTCTACAGATATGAGTGCAATTTTTAAAATGTGAGATACATTGCTAATGTTGATAGCCCCATAAAAATTAGTTTTTGATTGTTCATATCCTGAATTCAGCAAAGAGTCAAAGTTATGACTAAAATAATTACGAGTCCTTTAAAAAAATTGAACTACTTTCTGTTTCTCCAAGATGGCTTAGGCTAGTAAGATAAATCTTGGTAAAATTTCAACTAGGTCAAATGCTAACCTTTGATTCTTGACAAGAATAGCCTTCCTGATGCACTTGCTCTCTATGGTACGGCTTATAGAACAGCTCTAAGCACACCATGTACATACACAATAAGGCTAGAGAAAAATTCTTTTTTAAAATAAGGTTTATTTATGTTTTATTTCATGCGCATGTTTTATGTATATGTTTGTGTGTGCACCAGGTAGGTGCCCTCAGAGGTCAGAAGAGGACACTGAATTCTCGGGGACTAGAGCTTCAAATACTTGTGATCCACTACATAGGTGCTGGGAATTGAACCCAGGTTCTCTGCAAGAGCAACAAGTGCTCTTAACTGCTGAATGAACTCAGACTTACTGATTTGTAGCTGTGTATGTATTATTCTTGTGTACATCTGTCCATCCCTCAAAGACCTATTCCCAGTGTGATGCTGTTTGAAGATGGAACATTTTGGGAGAAACTAAGTGAAGAAACTAAGAAACTAAGAAACTAGGTAGCATCCGCATTACTGAACCTGTGTCTTTGTAGACACAAGAGACCTCTTGAACAGGTGCATGCATTCAGAATAGGCCATCCACTTACTAGGAAGAGACAGCTGTCTTCAGTTCAGGAAGGAAGGCTTCACCAGGAACAGTCTGCCAGCTCCAATCTTAAACGTCTAGCCCTCATAGAGAGGAATGAAGTTCTGTTGATTAAGCCACTTGGCCTATAGTTATTTGTTATTGCAGCATAAGCTAAGACAATCTGTACAAGAATGGCTTAAATATTAGGCCTCATCTCATAAAAGTTGTAGGGATGGATAGCCAATGCGAGGCCGCTCTCATGGCTCAGCAATGCACCGTGACACCTGCTGCCGCCATCTTTAGCATTTAAGTCTTCATTTCCAAGCTTCCTGCCTATAGTCATGATATGGATGCAGCACCTTCAGGCTCCCAGTCTGTGTTACAGCTGTGGGGGAAAAGAAAGTCAAAGACCGTCCCATCTTCTTAAGGATACATTATCTTTTTAGCTGGGAAAACTCTCACCAGGGATTTCCATTTTTCATTGACTGGAATCATACCATTTGACCACCTTGAGCAGCAAAAGAAGCTGAGTCCATCTGTAGATTCAGGGATATTTTAGATTAGAAAATGTGTCATAACTCTTGTTCCCCTAGGGCCATCCGCCGTCCATCCACTGCCTCCTTCACATAAATCCCCTTCAGCAGAAGTGCATTTGAACCTCTCTGAGAGAAACAGCCTCAGATTCTCCCCCAGCCATTTTATTTTACTCCAATTCAAGATTTCCAGGTGGTCCACAGAGCTCCTTGCCGTCTGAGTCTGGCTCACTCTTCCTGGGTGGAATATCACCCGTGTGGGGTGCACCAGCTGCTGAGTTGGATGTACTCTGGGGATGGACATGTGAGGCTCCAGCAGCCAGCATCTACCTTTGTACCCCTTGCCTTGTCTGTAACCTTTACATTGATTGTGACTTTGCAAGCAAATCAAAGTGGAAGTCACCCTTGTCCGATTTTTTTTGCAAGCTCTATGGTCTGGCCCAAGGCATGAGGCTGATTTGGTCACTTCTCTGAGTTCTTAGAACGATGTCGACTCAGCGAAGGAAAGCTGAAGGGCAGGTTGATTTAGGCAGCATGGCCAACCTCGGAAGCCCACCTTGATAGGACGTTTGAGCTTGTACTTTCTCATAAACAAGTTCCCAAATGAGCTACAATAAACATGTGACTCCTCGCAACTCTGACCTGTACTTCTAGCCAAGACACTCTCTGGAGAGTCATGACTGGCCTCTCCCTTTTTCCTCTGAAGTTCCCACCTTCTCCATTGAATTAAAACAAACGAGAAAGGCTAGGACTCCTAAGGAGGGACTGTGGTGCACGTTATAGCTCCGTGCAGCAGCAACAGTGCTGGCTGATTTTTCACTCTCTCTGGTACAGGAAGCAGTAGGCTCTGCCTGTGGCCGCTGCCTGTGGCTCACATCTCACGTGCCATGGTCTTGACCTTTCTTCGCATCTTACAGTCACTGCTTTCTTTACTTCTGATCTGCGGGAAGATGATCACTTCCCGTAGGTGGAATGCAGCCTGTTTCATTTGGAAATGTCTCACAGTAGTTTTGAACCCATGTTCCAGTCCTGGGTTGTTGGTCAGAGAGAATTTGTCATTCAGTAGGTACAGGTTAATTATTTTAAAGTATCCAATTAGTGTTTGTGGACCCTGTCAACATCTAGTTTTGGAATATAGGTGTGGGGAAGCTTAGTTTACTTTCACCACTAGGGGTCAGCACGGTATAGACAGTGTGGACCAGCTAGAAGCCACTTCTTGCTTTATAGAGCTTTCGTCTGGCTGGAGAATGGGGTTGGGGCGTCTGGGGCAGACAAGGAGAGAGCCTTACAAAGCAGACAGGCAAAAATATATTTTTTCAATTCTCTTGACAGAACTTAAACATTCACAGAGAACACCTCATTTCCTTGGATTTCATGGTAGCTGTCTATAGAAAATTAGATTAATATACTTAGATATTTATCTTCCATGCAATAATGAAAGAGAATAGGAACCAGTTAAAGTGAGAGGCAGTGCCAAAGACCAAAATAAAGTTGGGTATATAGATCTACTCATTTGGTGGTAATGAAGCCTGAAAGCATTTAGAACCAGATTGACCTAGACTTATATGTCACTTCTGGGCTACACTGCGCTGTGGCACCAGGAAGGGTTAAATCTCTGAGCTTTGGTTTCTGAGCTGAGATATGTGGACAATGATCACTGCCATTGAGAAGGTGTGAGGTTTCAACGAGACAGATGAGATATCTGAGGAACTTGGTCTCAGCTGTTCAGCCCCTCAGTAAATGTAAGTATGTCCATTGAGCTCACTGTTGGGGATAAACCTTGCCTTCAAAGCTTTTTAATTCCTAGAGTCAGGCTCCCAAGTGAGAGACAGGGACAAGGAATAAATGGGCCCAGCTGGAGTAAATGGAGGGAGTGGGAACTGATTATGTACTGTGGCTAACACGCTGTTCCTCCGCCAGGGCTGGAACAAACTGACCCCTGTAGACAGGACAAAGGCTGTTCCAGCTGCTGGACTATGTCCTCCAAGCTCCTCACACACAAAAGGCAGGATGAGAGCATGGTGTAGCGGTGTATGGTGAGGCTGAAAGGAACAATAGCAGCTGGTTCCTGTATCTGCCTGTCCCTTTAAAGTGCTTGGCTGAGATGGAAGCTGTATCCACGCAGAAGGTGATAGAGCAGATAGCTGGAAGATTGCCTCCTGATTTTTAAAACCTGCTTCTAAACGTGCAAGGCTGTAAGCATCTCTTATTTATTCCTTTATTCAACAACTTGCTACTGAGGACTTACCCTGTGCCATGTATTTGGAACACAAGGATGCACAGTCATTAGGACCTGCCTCTAGTGAAACACATTACCAAGTAGAGAAAGTGGATAACATATGAGAGAATAAACTAGATAACTTCTGATAATGTTAACTTGCAAATAAAGATGGGGGTCAGGGTACTGTAAGATGGGTGGTCAAGGAAGATGTCTTTGAGGAGGTTATTAGAGCTGAGATTGCAGGGTGACTATCAGCCATCTGTGTGCTGATCACAGCATTCCAGGCTAGTGCAAAGGGCACTTAGCACTCTCAGAGCCGAGCCAGAGCCCACAGGAAGAAAATCGGCTCATCAAGTCAGGCTTTATAGGCTGGGGTAAGGAATGAATCTGCTACTGGAGAAGCAGAAAAGTAAACATATTTTCACTGTAGAAGTTGTGTTTTTCCTTCAACATCATAGATGGTATCTCGAGTGCCTTTTTTCTGGCTCACAGTTAAGGTTTCTACTCTGAAGGCCTTATGAATTGGATTCCTATTTCTCCTTGGCATGGCTGACTCTGGAGGGAGGCAGGAATCTGGGATGGGTGTTGTCTCTGTTGGCCATTGGGACAGGAGCACTCTAAATTCATCTGGGCCAGGTAGAAGCCCTGATCAATGGGTTTCTCTGATTATGGTACACTCCTGGGGTCTTTTCCAAGCACAAGAAAATATTTCAAGGCAAGGACCTTCTGGAAAGATCAAGATGTTTCATATATCAGTGATATTTATTTATACAAAGCTAAACTGAATCAAACAGTCAGTACTAATCGAACAGTATTAATAACAAAAGGCCACATGAAGAGCATGGGGGAGAAACTCCAGTTTCCTAACATGTGGGCACCAAATGATACACTGATACCTCAGGTGCCCGCATTTTGTGAAAGAAAGAGTCAGTAGGCACCTTACTCCTTATAAGCCTTTTGTGACCCAGAAGAGGAAAGTTCTAGAGTCTTTGTCAATGAACTCAGTCTTTTGTCATTTTGATCACTCCAACTCTGAACTCTCCTGGTGCTGTTGACTCTGGTCCAAGTCATATGCCAGTAGAGTATGCAAAGGTACTGAAGCCCAACATTCTCCTATTCCTACAACTGAATGTCTTTCATCTATAAAGACTAAGATAGGAGCAACCTTTCCTTTACCTATTAGCTCATGCTCATTTATGAATATAGTAAGTACTCAATGAACAATGGTAAGTGAATTAACTTGCCATTTCTCTAGAACTGTAGTCTCAAATTCCATAAAAACATAGGGCAGTATGTGTTCTCAGAAACATTGGTAACAGGCATTGGGTCTCCACAGAGAAAAGCCAACAGCAAGTGGCAAGGTCTGTGGCAAACTGGGCAGGCTTTCTCACTTCTGCAGGAGCAGGGCTTTCTTGTTGTAGTGCATGGTCACTGGGCATAATGAGGGCCCAGTGAAGCTGAATCTTTAACTTTTTCAAAGAAGTAGGAGAGAAAAATTTATATTGGCAAATGAGATATGACATTTTTAAAAACAGGTCAAATGTTTAACATTTTTATGAGGAATGAATGAAATGTAACTTTATCTGAATACTGTCTTTAAAAATTAGTTTAGGGGCTGAAGAGATAGCTTATTTGGTAAAGTATTTGTTGTGAAAGACCCGAGTTTGATCCCTAGTACCCACCTAAAAAGCTAGGTGAGAGGCAGGTGCTTGTATCCTAGGGCTAAGGAGGTAGAGAGATGAGGGTCCCTAGCAGATGGATTGCTTGTGAGAAATGACATTTGAGGTTGACCTGTGGTTCTATATGCATGCACACACAAAGTCATGCACACTGTGCCCCACACATGAATGTATGCATGTACACACATATACCCCCAAACTCAGTATATTTAATATTAATAAAGATTTTCTACATATCTAGTAGATATTTCAGATTTTTCAGAATCAAACAAAGCATACATATCTATATTGTACAGCCTGGTTGTATATTAAAATTTTGGATATTTTTACGTTGGTCTATGTCTATAGATTTAAATTTATACATATACTAAATTTGACATAATATTGAGTTTCTACTTTCTATCTCCTGATTTAGAGTAATAAAATTCAATACAATCTAGTTTCTGTCTTCTGATTTAGAGTAATACGATTTAACACCACAGTCTAGTTTCTCTCTTCTGGTTTATAATAATAAAATGTAATATAACAATCTTTGTCCATGAAAATATATTCCAAAGCATCTTTGACCTGTTGAGTGCCTATGTGACCCTAAAGGGCTTTAACTCATAGGGCAAGGCAACTGAGGTAAAACAAGGAAGAACAGATACATAGAGAAGCAAATTAAGAGGCACACACAGAGTGGCCAGTGTGAAGCCTGCACAAAGAGTCTCGTCCCATGCCTGCTGTTGTGTCTCGAGGATCTTTCCAAATACAAATCTACACCATGGCCTTAAATAGCAACAACCTAAGGGGGGAAAAGAAAGAAAGTATGTCTCAGTTGGAGAGGAAAATGATGCACACTTAGTAAGCAGGATAGATTTACAGATCAAAGAAAAATAACTGGACTAACTCCTCCCCCCCTCATGGCCCTGTCCTCCTTGAGTAATGATTAGACACAGAACACTCTCATCCAAGTACATTAGCTGTCTTGCATTCTCTTTGCCTTCTGATGAGAGTAAATATGGAAGCTAGTAGCCAAGGGACATCTGGGCAGCACAGGACTGGCTTGGACACTTGTTGAGGCAATGTTGAGAACATTAGGAAACAGCGCCAGAGCATGTGTTATCACTGGCAAGGTTGCATATTGGCCTCTTCCAAACAACAATCCCAAACACTACTTAAGAGAGCAGCCAGCACAAAGAAATTGCCCAGATGTTTCCCTTGCTTGAAAACTAAAATATCATGCAATAAGCCAGGAGAGTTGACTTCAAAACAGTTCACAAAGCCACGGTCCTTCATGGAAGCAAAGATGCGCCCCCTCCCCAGTTTCTGCATCTTTGTTCTCTTACAGTGTTGTGGTGTGCTCTGGATGCAGACAGCTCATCCCTGGAAGGCTCACATCTGGATACCACATCTCAGATGTTACACAAGTCAATTCCTCTGTCAATAAGAAGCTGTTTTTGTCAATGAGAGATAAAAAGGAACGAGTTTCTCAGTCAGCCTTCACCTCCAAGAGAAAGGAGGTTCTATGTATGATCTAAGACAACACCACAAAGGGACTGGAAAGAGCCAGTTTGAAAGTCTATGTGAAGCCAGAGCACGATATGAGATATGATGTATTGCAGGTCTGTTCTATTGTTTTTAAAAATCTAGAACCATCTTCCTTCATTTGGTTCTGATTAACAATGGACAGCATCTGTTTTTTTGGGCTGCTGAAAGCCATCTTGGCTAATGAACTATGAAAAAATTAAATACCTCCTTCCTGGAGCAACCTTACATTTCAAGAGGGTGTATGGTGGCAGAATAGCTCTGATGTGCACTTCATGCTGTTTCCAGAGCTTCCCTCTCAGAGGAAGTTCTAGTTCCCCACAGAGACAACAGGCTCAACATCATCCTACTGGCTGTCCTTTTCTGTCTCAATCACCCCTGAACGTATGGAATTAACTGCATGCATTCAATAGTCATCTCAGGGCCTGCTTCTAGAGAAACTCAACGAACGCATGCTCCTCCTGAAATAAGTTCCCCAAGTGAACATTTGTAGGGAAATGAAGCACGCCAGAGAAGTGAAAGTACAACAGATAAAGACCAGGTACCGATGTCTATGAGACGTGTCCACATAATAGATGCATATTCATGGTGACTTGAGGATTATACCCCAGACCACACCTTCCACATCTCTTTCACCTTGCTTTGTGGTGCAGGAGAAATTCAAGTCCAGGATGAATTATTTAGCCCTTTTCTCCCCGTGCAATGAGCAGGTGATTTTGCAGTTCCACAAAATGTTCCTCTTGTGGAACGCCAGGAGAGGCATTCATGATGAAATGGGATGTTCTGAGGTGGCATGCAAATCCACATTTGCTCTGCCTTAGAAAAACGGGGCAGGGGGCTACATTAAAGGTAGACTCCCACCACAAACATTCAGGAATGCTCAGATATAAGATGAAACCCCAACTTTTCAACTTTAAGTATAGCTGTAGTTTGGATCTTAAGTGTCCCCCTAGGAATGGTAGTGGGTATTTATTAGTCATTTGTTAATATCAGTAATAAACAAAAACAACCTTCCAAGGTCATTCTTAAGTATATGGCTATACACTTTAAAAAATAGTCTAGTAATCAGATGTCAGGAGATTATGCAAATGTTTTTGAGAGTAAAAACCACCAAAGAAAATAGCATGGCCTATGACAAAATGCAGAGGAAAATTATTTTATTAGGCTTCCATCAAAAATATGTAAAAGACCATCCTGATTTACTGGGGAACTAATGAACAACCTTGGTAATGTGGAGAGGGTGCCCCTCACTCCATGTAACCAGCTCCCAAGGAGAGTTAACCTACAACCTTGATAATACAGCTCCTCCTTGTCCTCCGTGATCCCATTTCTTTGAGTGCTGAGGTACAGGGGTTCCTGACTCTGCCTTCCTCTCTTCACCTGGTGGCATCTATTGCTGTATGCTCATCCATAGTCCACAGTTTAGGGGTTCTAGACCCCTTTAAGTCTGGCACTTTGAAATACTTCTGGTTGTGCTTAAGACAATACAGCAAGATGCCATAGGCTGTTGAAGGCTCTTCCACCCAGTTGGAGGCTATTTGTACTCTGTATGGTGCTATCTTCCTGGAACTCAAAGTGTGAGGGCAAATCAGTAAACGAGTGAGGAGGACCAGGCTTAAGGAAAGCAACTATGGTTACCTTGCTTTAGCTAACTGTTGCCATGAGTGATAGATAACCTGATTTCTCAAGAGAATCTTGAAATGAGAGCTATCATGTAACATCCCTCAGTATTAATGGCATGTAGCAAAGGCATTATTTAAAGACACATTATAAAAGCAAAATAAAACATACTGTTGGGCCAGCCTTACAGCCTGCCTGTTAGACTTTACATTTATGTATGTGTGGATTATGAGATTGAGTGGGGGGGCACACAAAGAATAAAATGGAGCAAAGAATAAAAAGCCATACCACCACCTTTAAAAATCATAATCCCGTGAAGAAGACGGAATTAGGAATACTACTTAACTTGAGGAAAGAGCTTTGAATGAAGACAGTTTCTTTGTGTGTAATAACCAGTATTCAATAAACACTGCCCAGCTCAGAACTGTGGGCCTAGAGGACCACATGTGAAGAGGCAAGGCAGGGAAGATGCCGAGAAGGAGATGCCGAGAAGGAGATGCCGAGAAGGAGATGCCGAGAAGGAGATGCCGAGAAGGAGATGCCGAGAAGCTCCATCTGGCAAGTTACAGAGAGGTGAGTAAGTAGATGATCTGCCCTTCCAGATGGCAGCACTGAACATTAGCTTCTTTCTCAACTCAAAAGCACAAGTGTTGAAATGAGCAGGACTCTTCTTCCCTTTGAATGTGATACCATTCCTCAAGGAATCACGAACCCTTCCACTCAGAAAAGGTCATTGTTCTCCAAGATTTGAGCTTTTAGTGTTAATTAAAACCATATATTAAGCTTAGGAGTCCACGAAATGAGCCAAGGACAGAGGAATGCAGAGGCTTGCTAAATGAATATGGGTCAGTTGGGATCTGCTGTAGAGGAGTGCAACCAGATGTCCTGTGAGCTCCCAGCCAGGTTCCTAGTTCCATACTGTAGGCTTTTCTGGGGAAAGGCCCCAAATGAAGATCTCTCTCTCTCTCTCTCTCTCTCTCTCTCTCTCTCTCTCTCTCACACACACACACACACACACACACACACACACACACACACACAGATGTTGAGATAGACTTTTTTCTTTTGGAAGGCATGGATTAAGGCATTTGGGAAAGGCATAAGAGTAAAGGAGCATTTATAGTGAGGGTTCCCACTGCAAGTAAGAAAGCCAAACAACTGCTTTGCGAATCTCTAAAGCTGGAAGGGAAATATTTATTCAAACAACTGAGCAACCTAGGACAGGGCTATTGTTGCTTTTTGCAGAGACTCAAGACTCTGTTAATCTCTTCTCTGGTGCTGCTTGACCCAGGAGCTCCAGGTTAACCTTCTTCCATGGGTCCAGGCAAAGAGAGAAGGCATTATCTCTTTCATGTGGTCTAAGCCCCAATTCCAAGGTTGGCGTGATTGCCCTGATCTGAATCCCTAGCTAGGGTTAAGTGAGGGGGAAGAAACCAGCACTGGAGCTCTGGTGACCTGCTTATTTGTGTGACTTCCCAGTCTTTTCTCTCTCTGCTTCAGCTGGATCCCTTCCACTTAGCTGTCTTTTCGTTAATGGCTATCATTTCTTATTGTGCCCATTTGTAACTAAACCAAGGACATGTGTGAGCTTTTTTCAATTTTAGAAGGTCTATTTGGTTCTTTTTTTTTTTTTTTTAACCCAAATACACATGCAATTACTTTCAGAGAAACTTTATTTAATTTTGTTATTTGGAGATAGATTTCTCTATGTAGATCAGGTTAGCCTCAGTCTCAGAGAGATCTACTTGCCTCTGCCTCCCAAGTGCTTCTGTTAAAGGCATGTTCCACATGGCTTGAAATTTGGTTTTGTTTTATGTATGACTGTTTGTGTAACATGTGCATGCTTTGTACCTGTGCCTGAAGAGGCCAGAAGAGGGCATCAGATCCCCTATAACTGGAATTCAGATAATTGTGAGCCAATCTGTGGGTGCTGGGAATTGAACCTGGGTCCTCTGGAAGAACAGCCAATACTTTTTAACTGCTGGGCTATTTCTCCAGCCCCAGAAGCATTATTTAAAAAGGGCAATCCTGGGACAAAAAAATTATCAAAATGGAATGGAAAAAGATATTGTATCATTCATAGAGTGAAATACAAAAAATGACTGAATGTGGACTAGAATTGACAGGTACCAAAGTTAAAAGAGTAAGTCAAGATGAAGTTAGATAATCTATCATATCCATGTAAGATTCAAGCACAGATGGAAGTACTTAGAGATCAATATTTAGGTATCAATTATAAATAAAAGCAAGGAAACATTACTGAATAAGTCAGCAGAGTTGCCTTAAGTTCACAATGCCATTGTATTTTGCAATAAAGTAGAAAATAAAGGAAAAGAGGTCACGATTGTTTTGTCAAATTCACAAGACCATAGCAGTACACTCTTGACTTTGACCTCAGTGTGTCCACTGCTTTCTTTAAGCATTTTCATAAACTATCTGCCATGATGCTCTCTCTTATGGTCTGAACATTTAACTCTTGGCCTGTAGAAGTGGCCAGTATGTTATCTTCAGAAGTCCTCTCTCAGTGGACAGAAAAGTCAGAAGTCACTCTAGAAGAGTTACACCATCTGTCGGTACCATTAGGACAATGGGAACAGGTCCCAGGAGCATCAGATAAGTTACAGTTGCAGAAAGAGTGGAGATACTACAAATGAGAGTTGAACTAGCAGTGGGTGGGGTCCAAGCAGAGCTCTGGGAAATGCTTACAGAACAGCCCACAACATTTAGTTGGTGTTTGCTGAGGTTAATGTGTTAACAGTGTGACTTACTTAATCCATACAGCATTTGTACAGACAACATGGGCTTATTAACCCCCTATTACACTGGAGGATATGAATACTTAGGGCATCTTCAGTGAAATCCTCATGTTCACAAACCGAGAAACAGAAGTTGTTGGACTGAATCAGACCATCTGCCCCTGGAGCCTGGTTCTGGATAGCACTTTGAAATGTCTCTACTAAGGTGCCATGGCTTCCAGCTGGAGCAATCCTGGAGAGTTCTAGTGTCTCTGGTGTTTAGTCAGGGTGGGAATCAGAAGCACTGAGTAGGTCTGTGCCGGGACCTATTCAGAAAGACAAAGTCTAGCCAATAGAACTTGATTCTCAGAGTCTCTTTGGTTTAAACCATTTTTACAGCGAGGCTGGTTATGTCAGACTTTCTTAACATGTGACTTTGGATATTTTAATAATGCAAATAATCTTTTGTCTGAATTCTTGTTTGCATGGAGCTTTCTTTTTTTTCCTCCCCTCCCCCTCCCTGTTGCTTGATCCTCCTTTTCTAGCCTCCCCACCCCCATCTATCCATAACTATATATTCTTTTTATTTTGTTTTGTTTTTTGAGAGATGGTTTCTCAGAGTAGCCCTGGTTGTTCTGGAACTCCCTCTGTAGACCAGGCTGATCATCAACTGAAAAATGCACTTATCTCTGCCTCTCAAGTGCTGGAATTAAAGGTGTGTGCCACCACTGCCCAGCTCATATATATATATATATATATATATATATATATATATATATATATATATATATATATATATAATTTCCCTTTACTAGGGAGATCTCCCCCCTCCCCCATCTCTTACCCTATACCTAACCTATGTGGTTCTAAGGATTGTAGCTTGGTTATCATTGACTAAATAGCCAACATCCGCATATAAGTTATTACATACCATAGTTTTCTATCTGGGTCTGGGTTACCTCACTCAGGATGATTTTTTTTTGTTCCATCCATTTACCTGTGAATGTCATTATTTCATTTTTTTAAACAGGTGTGTAATATTCCATTGTGTAAATGCATCACATCTTCTTTATCCATGTTCTTCTGTTGAGGGATATCCAAGTTGTTTCCAATTTCTGACTGTTATGAATGCAGCAGCATTGAACATGGTTGAGCAAGAGTCTCTGTGGTAGGATGAAGTATCCTTTGGGTATATGTCAAAGAGTAGTGTAGCTGGAACTTGAGGTAGTTTGATTCCCATCTTCCTGAGGAACTGCCACACTGATTTCCATAGTGGCTGTATAAGTTTTCACTCCTACTGGTAGTAGAAGAGTGTTCTCCTTGGTCCACATTCTCACCAATATGAGTTGTCTCTTGTTTTATTGATCTTAGCCATTCTGACTGGTATAAGATGAAATCTCAAAGTAGTTTTGATTTGTATTTCCCTGATGACTAAGAATATCAAAAATTTCCTTAAGTGTTTTTTAGTCATTTGAATTTCCTCTTTTGAGAACTCTGTTTAGATCTGTACTCCATTTTTAATTGAGTTATTTTTCTTGATAACCATTTTTTTAGTTCTTTGTATATTTTAGACATTAGCCTTTTAGTGAATATAGAGTTAGTAAAAATATTTTTAGCCATTCTATAGGCTGCTGCTTTGTCTGAATGATGATGTCCTTCGCTGCGCAAAAGTTTTTCAGTTTCATGAGGTCCATTTACTAATTGTTGATCTTAATGCCTGTGTTATCTGTGTTGTGGTCGCCAAGTCTTTTTCTGTGGCAATGTGTTCAAGGCTGTTCCCCACTTTTTCTTCTATCAGGTTCAATGTATCTGATTTTATGTTGAGGTCTTTTATCCACTTGGACTTGAATTTTGTGCAAGATGATAAATAAGTATGAATCTATTTGGATACTTCTACATGCAGACATTCAGTTTGATGAGCACTGTTTGTTGAAGACGCTGTCTTTTTCCAGTGTGCATTTCTAGTTTCTGTGTAAAAAATCAGGTGTCCATAGGTATGTGGATTTATGTCGAGGTCTTCAATTTGATTCTGTTCATCAATATATCTGTTTTTGTGCTAATACCATGCTGTGTTTATTACCACATCTCCGTAGTACAAGTTGTGGTCAGGGATGATGATAGCTCCAGCAACTCCTTTATTATTCGGGATTGTTTTAGAAATTGTGGAGTTTTATGTCTCCATTAAAGCTAAAAATTATCATTTCAAGATCTGTGATTAATTGTGTTGGAATTTTGATGATGATTGCATTGAATTTGTAGATTGCTTTTAGTAGGATGGCCATTTTTAGTATATTGATCTTACTGATTCATGAACATGGGAGAGATCTTTCCATCTTCTGGTATCTTGTTCAATTTCTTCAAAGACTTGAAGTTTTTAATTATACAAGTCTTTCACCTGCTTGGTTAGAGTTAACCCAAGACATTTTATATTATCAGAGGCCATTGTGAAAGGTGTTGTCTCCCTGATTCCTTTTTCAGTCTGTTTGTCATTTGTACATAGGAAGGCTACTGATTTTTTAAAAGTTAATTTTGTACTAACTACTTTGCTGAAAATGTTTATCAGCTGCAGGAGTTCCCTGGTAGAAATTTTGGGGTCGCTTATGTGTACTATCGTATCATCTGCAAATAAAGTTTCTTTGACTTCTTCCTTTCCAATTTGTATCCCTTTGACCTCCTTCCACTGTCTTGTCATCCTCACTGTTACTGATTGTGTTTTTCTGGTGGCATCTAGGCTTCTGGGTTTGGGGAGATTGCAGTTCTAGGTGCTGATATCTGGTCTTGTCTTTGTTGGGTGTGTGTTCTGTTCCTTGGTTTCTATTGCTTGCTCTGATACTTAGAAGAGTGGGGTGGCTGTATGTTGCCTGTTAGAGAATTCTGGGATCCTGTTATGTGTGGCCACTGGGGATTCCAGATAAAATGTATTTCTAGGTATTAGTAACTGACACTTAGGAATGGGGATGGGCTAAGGGGTGGGGAGCTGAGGGGATCCACAGGAGGGGGGAAAGCAAGGTGTTTCACCAGGATCTGCTTAGTCTCTTTGGGGTAGGGACATACAGTAAAGAGAGGCCACAATCTGTAGTCTGCTACAGAGTTGGGGTGAGACTGGGGGACTGGATTTGGAGGAGAAGAGGAGGAGGTGAAAATTCACAATAGGCTACCTGCTTCCCTGGCTGTGGGAAGTGGCCTTTGGAGCCTCACAGAGTCCGGTGCTGGATAATGAGTTGGAGGGTGTTGGACAGGAAGGTCCATGTGTCACTGGAGATGGGGGTGGGGGGGTAGGCTGCAGCAGATGGTTTGCTACAGCTGGGGATGGGACCAGGGAATTGGATTTGGAGTAGAGGTGGTGATCTGCTATTAGCCTACCTGCTTCCCTGGCTGGGGTGCTGCATGCTGGAGTGCTTTTTAATTAGAATTCCCCTTTCTGGGGGAAAAGAAAGACAAAACCTCAAGCATTTGGAATTGGAGTTTGTTAAATCAAATATTGGGATTTATGGGACCCCCGAAACCTGCTTTATTGGGGAATATCGCTGGATATTATAACTCAGTTTCACATGTAGTCCCAGCACAGGGGCCATTCTAATCTGTTTTGCAGTATTTCAGTTTTAATATGTGTGCTACTGAAGAGGGTACCATGACATCTTTGATTTCTCACTGTCTACCAACATATTGGCATCCTTACTTACACGTTCATTTATTGAGCTCCATAAATAGGGATTTTCTAATTCAGGTCTGAGCTTTGATAAAGGGTTGAGTTTGGGATCTTCACAGTGGAATTAGCACCATCATTGGAAGAAAAACCAGGAAGAATTTGTTTCCTTCAGCTCTCTGTTCATGCACAGGAGGGCGGGAACCATCTACAGCCAAAGGAAGAAGGCTATTTGTTGTTGTTGTTGAAAATAATTTTTTTTACATGATGTTTTCTGATTATGTTTCCCATCTTCTCCCCTCCTAACTCCTCCCAGGTCTCCCCCATTTCCTTCACCCAAATCTACATCCTTTTTCACTCTCATTAAAAAACAAACAGGCATCAAAAATATAAAAAGAAAAATGAATAAAATAATGTAAGATGAAATAACAACAAACTAGAACAGGACAACGAATGAACACAAGATAGAGAGTGAAAGAAAAATCCTAAGAAACACGTACAGATGTGGAGACACACACATTCACACACACAGAAATCCCATAAAAACACAAAACTGGAAACCATAGTATATAAGCAAAAAGACTGGTAATCTTTAAAAAAAAAAACCCCAGATAAAGCATTATGAAACAAAACAAAACAAAACAAAAGCTCCAAAATTACCATGGAGTTCGCTTTTTTTTGTTGGCCATCTACGGCTGAGCATGGGCCTGCTCTAAGTGTGGTTTGTATACTCCATGAGACCCTGTTGGAAAAAATCTAAATTTTCTTTTGTTAGTGGCTGTCAATTGGAGATAGCTTCTGGGTGAGGGGTGGGGACTTGTGTGTGACTCCTTTCTTAGCTCTGGGACCCCTGGGGTCTGGTCTAGATCGGTGTAGGTCCTGTGCACACTGCCATCTCTGTGGTTTCATATGTGCATCATTCCTGCTGTGTCTAGGAGGCCATGCCTCCTTGATGTCCTCCTTTCATCTCCATTGGCTCTTAAAATCCTTCTGCCTTACGGGAAGAGGACTCTTCCCAGAAGGCTGTGCTGGTATACTAATCATGACTGCTTGCCTTCAGAACTGTGCAAAAATTTCTTTTAATTAAGTCACCCAGGTATTAATATTTTGTTATGACAATCACAAACAACTAGTTTAAAAGGCCAATGGGAAAAAAGGAGATCAAGTTCCTTGAGTGTCTGAGGCAGGAGAGGTTCCTAAAATCTGGAGGCCAGTCTAAGAGAAAGGAGAACCAGAGCATATGACCTTAGGAAGAAGAACAGGGAAGAGCGCTCCTGACTCTCTTTAAGACTGTATGATGCTTGGTGTTCCACCACAGATCTTTCATTTGGGGGTTCCCATTTCTCGGCATCTGTTTGTTCAGGGTAAAAGGGGGAGCCAAGGTCATTCGCACTGAGACACCTTGACAAAGCATAGACCTTGACTTGCTATAAACGTCTCATTACACAGCACTCTCCTGACTGTTCATCCTTTCCTTTATGGAAAAGATGTGGTTTGAAAACCCAGGGAATGCAGTTTCTGGGGCTTTACATGCTGTTTGATTTTTTAAAAAAGCCCAGACATCTGACCATGGTTTTTCCAAGTCAAACAGCAGTTTAAATTGAAGAGGCTTTGAAGTCGGAGGCCTGTGAGGCTGTGATCTGCTCTGCCTCTCTCACCCTCCTGAAATAGCACATGAGATCAGACAAGGAGATTTGTACAGATACTGTTTGTGTTCCCTACATAGAAGGTAATTTATTAAGAGCTTGCCCCATAAACCCCACTTAGCTTCTATATTGCACCAAGCCCATTTTTGGAAATGCATAGGAAGAAATATTCAGTGTGCTGAGAAAAATATTAAACCACAGTTATTTTTTTTCCGAACATGGAAACTGACATTTACCCTTCACTTTAAAAATAATGACTAGAAAGTCATACTTTTGGAAGGTCACACAAGCAAGCCAAGGTCAATGCTGATTTTAAACTTAGGATGACAGAAGTCTCTTTGAAGAATGTGAAGGTCCCCTTTGTGGCATGCCTACAGCATGCTGGTCACTATGTTGCTCGATAGGGCTTTTCACCGTTATAAGATGTTAAGGGGTAAAGTCCTCTGAAGGCTGACGTGTTTGAACACTTGTTCCCCACCTGGTGGCGCTGTTTGGGGAGAGATTATGGAACTTTCTGGAACTGACAATGTAGGCTAACAGAGACAAGCCTTGATGACTTCTGCTTCCTGATCCACTGAGACATGAAGGAGCTGCACTCCAGGCTCCCACCAGCAAAGCCTAGCCACTCTACCATAGCCACTAGACCTTCCCTGTCATAGCGACTGTGCCCTCTGAAACCATGAGCAGAAACAAATCCTATGATCTCCAGGCATTTCTGTAGGTGTGTGCTCACAATGAGACAAGTAGCCAACGTGTAGGTCAACCTTAGTGAAGACAGTTGTAATGCATGGCAGCCAGGTTAGAGTTCTTAAGTACCCAGAGCAAGATGTACTACTCAGATGAGGTCAAACTAGAAGAACACTGAACAAACTCTTTGACCCGAAAATCCATATTTTTTTTAAAAGATTTATTTATTTATTATGTATACAGTGTTCTGTCTGCATGTATGCCAGATCTCATTATGGATGGTTGTGAGCTACCATGTGGTTGCTGGGAACTGAACTCAGGACCTCTGGAAGAACAGCTAGTGCTGTTAACCACTGAGCCATCTCTCCAGCCCCCGAAAATCCATATTCTTTCTACTGTTATGCCATAGAGCATTCCTAATGATGTCTGCGTTTCCGGGAATATTCTATACATCTGCTAACCAGTACTTTTTCCTTTATTCTAGAATAAAGGCCTCTCCATGAGAGTAAAAATCAGTGCTATGGTCATGAGGCTTGGATGGTTTTCATTCTTCTACTGTTGAAATTATTTAGGGCAAGGCTAATTTTTTAAAAAAGTAGATATATGCATATGCTAGGAAGGTGGGTGAGTTAGAGGCTAGAGTTCTGTTTCTGAGGAGGACAATTCATGCTACTATAGTCAACTAACCAGGCCCCTGACCTTGCAGGACTTTGCAAGGATCATAATAACTCATGTTTGTAGAAGGCCTGTGGTCACAGATAAATTGTCTGGAAGACAACTGGACCAGAAAAGAAGCCATTCCATGGAGACGAGTTTAGATTTCTCTGTAGAAGTTGCGTAGGATCAAAGTTTCTAGAGAGAGTAGGGAACAGGTCACAGTCACGAGAAAAGCAACCTGCCTGCAAAATATGGTCAGTATGAAAGACACTTAAGACTGGTGATGGCGGCTTGTTTCAGCTCAAGTCTGAATGCTCCTCACAGGCTAGTGTGCTTGAACGTGTGGTCCCACGCCGGCAGCACTGTTCTGGGAGGCTACAGAACTGTAAGGACGTGGGGCTAGCTGGAGGAAGTAGGTCACCTTAAGATGAGGATTGAATGTTACAGCTGCCTCCCGTTTGGGTCTGGTGTATGCAAAAGCCATGGTCTCGCCCTCCTACTGCCACAGGTGGATCTCTCAGCTCCCTGCCTCCCAATCAGGATGGATTGTGTCCTATGAAACTGAGCCAAAGTGTACCTCTCCTTTTTGTTCCTTTGTCATTTTGTCACAGAGATGGGAAAGAGCAATGTGTGAAATGGCAAGCAATGATAATGCTGAGGCAGTTCTAAACGCCCCGATGGGAGCCTGGAAAAGCAGCAGTGTAAACACATGCTTGTGAGCAGTCTTCGGTTGAAGAGGTTGATATGGTGTTTGCTTGGCAAAGCCGAGAAGGAAGGTGGTTATTGGACGGCTGTGTCTTCACGCTAATGTTTCCAAGAGAGTCAAGTCTTCTCCTACCCCTGGTCTAGATTCTCTTAGCAACTTGGAAGTGATAATTGAGTTTCACCAGCGGATTCCTGTCTTGGAAAGGAAATGAGTAGACAGGGTGACATGTCTCTCCCACCTGCGTGGTGGTGAGATTTCTTCACTGGAAGTTCAGATCTCAGCATTTAGATTTGGGGCACTTGGGTCTTGCAGATCCAGTCTCTTTGGGGCGTGCTTCTCCAGGTCCTGGGTCTATAGAATTGGTATCGGCAACCACTTGCGTTTGTATTCATTTACAGCCTCCAGTGCTTTCTAGCTGTGCCACATTATTTGGCTCTCACAGTATCTGTGAGGCAGTTTTTACGAACTCTATCTAAGACTCTGAAATGGGAAATGAATTTCTTAAAGTCATACAATTAAAAACGAAGATACACAGCTCAAGGCTTTAGATACTAAACTCATAACTTCTCCACTATGAAAGAATAGGTAAATGTGCAGGCTTTCATGAGACTGAGTCTATTAATGTGTGCTTGTATCACTGTCATGGGGGTGCAGGCTTTCATGAGACTGAGTCTATTAATGCGTAGTTGTATCACTCTCATGGGGGTGCAGGCTTTCATGAGACTGAGTCTATTAATGCGTGCTTGTATCACTATCATGGGGGTGAGTTCGGAAAGGACTCTTTCAGCATCACGCTAATCGCCCATCCCCCACCCTAAGAAATCACTACTTTCTGATATTGTAGTTCTTTGTACTTCCTTGTTGTGATAAAATGTTTTCAAGCTTTACTCATGTTGTAGCACGTGTGAGTACTCGATGCCTCTTTATTGCCAAATAATATTCCACTGCACAGATATACCATATTTTGGTTTCATTTTTAAAAATGTTCATTTAAAAAATTTTTTTAAATGTATGTATGTGTGTGTTTGGGCATGTGTTAGAGTTTGTGCCCATGGAGTCCATAAGAGTGTCTTGGATCCCCTGGGGCTGAAATTACAGGTAGTTTTGAGCCTACTAATGTGGGTGCCACATTGAACTTGGTTCAATGTTCTGTGTGCTCTAACTACTGAGTCACTTCTACAACACTATTTCCATTTTTCAAACTTTTTGTGACTAGTACTGCTATGAACATTTATGTACAAGAGCTTATGTGAACAAGAACTATTTTTTGTGGATATATTTGTGGGAGTAGAATTACTGAAACTTGTAAGTCTTTTTCAGCCATCTGAGGAATTCCCAGGCACTTCAGGACAATCAACACCATTTTATCTTCCCACCAACTGTGCATGAGTATCAGTTTTCCCATATTTAATCGACAGCTATCCTGGTGGGTATAAAGTGATGTATTAGGATTTGCTCATGCTTCCCTGATAACTAATAACATTGACCATCTTTTTATAGACTTAACAACATTTGAATGTTTTCTTTAGAGCTTCTGTTCGAACTCTTAGTCAATTTTAAAATTGTGCTGTCCTTTTGTTACTGAGTTCTAAATATTCCTTATATATTGAAGGTATGAGTCTCTCATCAAACATACCCTTTGAGAAACATTTCTCCTACCCTGTGGGTCTGTATTTTTATGGCTTTGATGTTATCCTCTGCAATATGAAAGTTTTGTATTTCTGTGAGATTCAATTTATGATATTCATTGCTTTAGTATTTGCAATAGATAGATTTGGATAGATCCTTTTGGATAAGGGGAAAAACATGACCAAGATTCAAATGACACTAATTGTCACTTTGGTATAAAGTACAAAAGAAATAACAGCTTCAGACCTCCAGGGGGTTTGCATAGTGACAGAATACACATGTGTGTGACAGACATAAGAAAGGCAGAAACAGTTAAGAAGGACAAAAAAGGCTAACAAGGAGATAAACACAGAAACAAATTTCAAATTTCAACCATCTTGTGATGAGCAGTGGTTACTTATTTCTTTGTTGTGCAAATATATATGTGTGTGTGTGATTTATGTTTATTCCCAGATATATGCTCATGATAAATAGTGTGTTTGTCTGTCTGTCTACATATCAGCAAAGCATATCCATTGAAGACCATATTTTAGTTATTTTCCCCCTATTTACTGTTTAGAAATGAAAAAAGCATGATGATATATGTACCTTTTTCTTCAAAACTAATAGAGCACAAAAAATTGCTTATGGGTTTGTGCAAGAGAAAGTGCTTTATTTTAAGTATTTTCTGATACTCCATATACAAACAGTGCTCTGATTTATACGGAAGCTTTAAAATTCCACTGAAGATAACATAGTTTCTGTAAACAAAACAAGATGTATGTAGCTTCTACCTATTATACAATTAGATTTCCTTTCTGGCCCATTGACAGGTATTTTATGAGTAACATTTGCCAAAGCCAGTAATCTGCTACAAGAAAAACTGCTGATTTTATTAGGAAATGATTGGCCTTCCCTAACACTCCTTCATACACTCTGGACACTTTCTAATCATATAACTTACATATCAAGGACAATGTAGGGTCAGCAAAGGAAAACAAAGCCCCTTCCTCCTTCACCTCAAAGGAAAAGTGAGAGGATAAACATTAGGCTTTCATGTGCATGTATATTTATGCCATTTATTGTTTATGGTTGCTCTGTACTTAGGATTATATCTAGTTACAGTTTTATTTACTCATCAGAGTTAAATTTAAGGTGTTAGCATGCTACTCATGAGAAGTATGAGGGTGGTTACAGAATGCGAACAGCCTTGAGCTCTTAATCGAAGGTTCAACTCTTATTTTTGGGAAAAGATCTCTTTATTAAATGATCTAAATTTTAAGTAGGAAAATACTGTTTTTAAGAATGAACCTCAAGTATGACTTTGAAATAAACCAAGGGAAGGTTATGATCACCTTTTCCAATTAGCTTCAATTTCTTGTTTCAACTAGTTCCACTTTTTTTTTTTTTTTTTTTTTTTTTTTGGTAAGTAGACACCAGAATTTCTCCTATGGAAGACCCTTCTTGTTTACTATGAAACCCATTTTCCCAGAGTTTGAGTCAGTTTCACTCCACTGGAGAGAAACTGATTTCTCCCCCTTTAAAGTGGCTGCCAGTTGTGGATAGCTTCTTGGCTCAGGGTAGGACATCCTACCTGCCTTTCTTTCTCCATGCTGGGATTTTTGTCTCACTTCAACTTGTACAGGTCTTCTGCGTGCTGCCACAGTCTCTGTGAGTTCATGTGCATCAGCCCTGTTGTGTCTGTTTCCTTGGAGTCTTCCACCACCTCTGGCTCTTACAATCTTTCTGCCTTCTCTTCCACACAGATCCCTGATCCTGAAGGGGAGGAGTTTGGTGAAGACATCCCATCAGTATTGAGTGCTCTAAGTCACCCCTCTCTCTGCATCCTGTCCAGTTGTGGTTCTCTGTATTAATTCCTATTTATTGCAAGAAGAAGATTCTCTGAAGAGCATGTGTCTTAGTCCATGACCATGGCAACTCTTATTAAAGAAAACATTTAACTGGAGACTTCTTACAGTTTCAGAGGCTTAGCCTATTATAATCATGGCGGGGAGCATGTCATCATGCAGGCAGGTGCTGGAGCAATAGGTTGGAGCTACATATCTGCAGGTAGTAGAATGAGAGAGATTGGGCCTGGCTTGGAAACTATAAAGCCCACCCCCAGTGACATAGTTCCTTCAAGAAAGCCAAACCTCCTAAGCCTTCTAAACAAGCAAACATATGGGCCTATGGGGGCTATTCTTATTCAAAGCACCACAGGGTGCTTTCTTGAAGTCTGTTTCTGGGAATCCTCCAGCTTCTCAGAGTTGATGGCCTCTTTTCATCTTCCCAGCTCTGGACTTCACTGTTGCCGCCATTTCCTGCCAGCAGAAGCTCCATTTATTGCTATGTTTCTTGTCATTCTCCTGCATTTGTTCCATAGCCATATACCTTCAGGGTTGTGTGAGAGTTCCAGTTGCTCACAGCCCTGTGCTCAGAAGGGGCCCGAGCTTGTCTGAATGTTCTACCGTCACAGTCAGGGATTCTGAACATCTTTTGAACAAGGGGCCTGCGTTTTCGTTTTGCACAGAACCCTATGAGGTATGTGGTTTGTCCTGACTGTGACACCAGGCCATGAGCCAAGACAGCCCTTTGCTAACGGCAATGATTATCCCTGCACCACCAGACTGGCTAGATACCTTGCACACAGATCTACCCTGTCTCTTCTTGATGTAGTGAGGCAAAATTATACCCACCACTGGAGGAAACCATAGCACCTGCTGAAGCTATCTTGTGAAGACTAATATAACAAGGAAATTAGAGTTACACTGGAGGAGTTAATATTGGCTTCTTTCATGCTCCCCCAATAACATTTAATGAACAGTAAAGAAAGGAAATAATAAAGCTGGCAGTATACCATCTACATCCTCAGGCTGGACATGCTGAAACAGGCCTGAGCTGGTACAGTGACAATCAAAATGGGATGTGAGTTTGTAATTATGTGGTTATTGAATAGCATCAGGTTTTTACTTCTTCATGGTGACTCTCACTGAATAGTAATAGAGGACAATGAGAACCACTCAGCCTTCATCCTGAGGCAAAGAACAAAGTGAGAGAATGCCTTCAAAGAGACAGCATAAGGGGAAAGGGTCTCGGTCGTTAACTGGACTGAGTTGCCGTGTGCCCAGTGGATTTATACAGCACAGTTCTGTGTATGTCCACAAGGGTGTTTCCAGAGAAGATTGACATGTGGGAGAGCAAATGAGATAGAAATTAAAGGATGGGAGCTTAGGTAGAGGAAAAGTAGAAAAGGAAAACTAGTCAATACGAGAAAGTTCCCTCCTTTCTAACAGAATACTGCCACCTGTGGACATTAGACACCATCTCTCATCAATGTGAACTCACACCAGGAACACTCCAGGGGGCATACTGCCCTTCCCTTGGACTGGGCCTATGTCATTGGCCCTTCTTGTCCTTGGGTTTCCAGCATCTTTTGTAAAAAATTATTTTATTATTTTATGTGTTTTTCTTGCACATATGTGTGTGTACCTAGTACTTGAGAAGGCCAGAAGAGGAGTTATAGACAGTTGTGAGCCACCATGTAGCTGCTGAGAATTGAACCTGGTCCTCTGGAAGAGCCAGAGTGCTCTTAACTGCAGAGCCATCCCTTCAGCCCTGGTTTCCATGTTCTTGGGCTGACCAGTTGTTATAATTCTGCGTGTGACCACTGTGGGACTACTCAATGTCCAACTGTGTAAGCCAATCCAATAAATGTAACTAGTATACTATTAAATCTAGTTTATTTAATAACTAAATCCAAGAGCCACTTTGCTTATAGACAATGGGAGGATACATAAGCCAACCACAAGCACATCACTCAGACTAAGGCATAAAGCCTTCTCATTTTTATTTTCATGAAGCTAGCCCTAAAATACAGTAAGGAGCCATTTAGCCCCTACCCAGACAATAACTGCTAACTGTAGGTGTTTTTTATGTGCTTTGTATATTCTGTAATTTCTATCTCATGCTAAGGTACTTCGATAAGTATTTGCTATAGACAAAGACATTATATTCTACAAAGGTTAAAGTTATTAAGTCACATGATAGGCAGGTAGAGGAGTCAGTATTGAAAGTTAGTCCTGTTAATCTCCAGAGCCTGACTCTCAATCAATATCTTATTCTTTTCTTAAACCACTGAGTTAGCCATATTTTCAGCATGCCTTTCTAATCAGTCTCTTTAATATTCATATATGATAACTACTAAAATAGCATCATTTCCAGCTGAGCAAAACCAGCAAAACGCTTTTCACACTCTTCTATCTCCTGCTCTTTCATGTTTATACATAGATCCATTTACACAGAAACCCACCTACTTCCTTGCTCTTTCATATTTATAGATTAAAATGTTAAACCAAGTAAAACCCCCACACAAAGTGATTAATTACACTAAAATAAAAAATTTTTCCATCTGTCTAGTTTTGCAAGTCTCATTCAGCTAAGAGAGAGAGAGAGAGAGAGAGAGAGAGAGAGAGAGAGAGAGAGAGAGAAAGGGGAGAGGGGTAGAGAGAGGGGTGGGAGAAAGAGGGAGGGGGCAGAGAGAGAAGGAGAGGTGTAGGGAGAAGGAGGGGAGAGAGAGAGGGAGAGGTGGAGGGAGAGGGAGGGGAGAGAGAGGGAGAGGTGGAGGGAGAGGGAGGGGAGAGAGAGGGGAGAGGAAGGGGGAGGAGGAGAGGGGGAGAGGGGGAGGAAGAAAGTCCAAAGTCCCTGATTTAGTTTGTTGCCCATACAAACTTACAGACAAGGAGGGAACAAAGAGGCAACTGGTATTCTAGACCAAAATCTGATCAACAAGAAGATGTCTTTTGTGGTGCAGGATAGAGAACTTCTCAAGAAGGGGAGGTTTGTCTCCAGCTGTGTGCATAGAGCGCTTTACACCAGCATGTGGCTGAAGGAATGGAGCTGGGATATCAGAATTGCAGACAGCAACGATAAGGAGATAAGGAAAGGGCTGTATGAGGAGCAGAGTGAGCTCCCCAGAGTTCTCACACCAGCCTTGTCTTACTCAAGAACAGGCCTAAATGCCCACATCATGTGGCTCACAATGTCCATAACTCCAGCTCCATGGGATCTGATGCTCTTTTCTGCCCCCAGGGCAGTTCACTCAGGTGCATCCTCCAAAACAATGAAAAACAAAAATAAAAGATCCTTACAAAGGAGGAGTGCTGGACTGAGAAATATGTGGGCCCAGAAAAAGAGGGTGGATTCAGTATTGTGGTATTCAGAATAAATAGAGGTCTACACAATTTCTCACTGATCAGTTCAAGTATTGGTAGCACCCAACATTGATATTTAAAGATGGGGAACTGTCAGATTCCTGGGTTTGTTTGGGCTGGAGGAAAAGCTGATAACTTCTATGAATGGGGGAGATGAGTCTCACCACCTCAGTCTTTTAAGTGGTGAAGACAGGTGGGGACCGGCTGAGCAATTGTCCAGAACCTTGGGAACTTGATCTGATTTTGTGCTGATTCTCCCTCAGAGTGAAGCTTGTTGGGACCAGAGAATGGATCATACTCAGAGCACAGAAGAAGGTTCTAATAATAGTTCCCATTGTTTAGAGGAGGGCATATTTCTTTCCACGTCCATTCTGCTCTGTGGAGTGTCATGGGGGGAATGCACTGACCAGAATTCCCTATAACAGAGAAATGTGGTCTTGAAGGAAAGTCTTTTGCTCACTTGAAAAAAAGAGGTGAGATCTCATGGGAGCCACATATGATGACCTGTCTCAGAGGGCCACCAAGAGTGAAAGAGGTGCCTCACCCCAGAAGGTTGATACCAAAAATTTCCAGGACACTTTTTCTCTAAGATTAAATTTCAAGACAAGAGGTCTGCAGTATCTACCTTCTCTTTTTTTGGGGAAGAGAAGACTTTTACTCATGTCTAGACCTCTCACCCCACCTCCCACCACCCTGCCCCTATTGGAATTACACTGTCTGGTCAAGCAGGAGGAAATAACATTGCATGAGGGCCTACCCTAAATGCTTTACTTCTGTTGGAAGCCTAGCAGGTTGGTAAGTTCCAGGGAAACATTTAATTGAGGATGGCTTACAATTGAAGACGCTTAGTCCACTATCATCATGGCAGGAAGCATGGCAGCATGCAGGCAGACATGGTGCTGGAGAAGGAGCTGAGAGTTCTACATCTTGATCCCTAGGCAGCAGGAAAAGACCCAGACACACATCCTCCAACAATGCCACACCTACTTGAACAAGGCCACACCTCGTAATAGTGTGACTCCCTATGAGCCTATGGGTGTCATTTTCTTTCAAACCACAACAGTTTTGCTGCATTGATTTTTCTGTGTATTCTTTGGCTATAATAATTCATAGGTATGATTATCATTAAACACTGAGCCTTGTGAATTCTCTAAGGGGGCTGTTGAATATGAGGTTGTCTGGGGGGAATGCCTAAATCAGCATCTTCAAAATGTTTCCTATTCCTGTGCTATTTCAGATACCAGTTCTGGTATGGACAGGGCACTGTTCTTACATTGTATACCAATTTCTAATTCCCCGTGGAGGAAGCCCCAGAGATAGCTGTGTTAATTGAAGCAGTGTATAAAGATACCATTGCTTTTTGCCCATTCTCTAAACAACAATACTATAGAAGACTGGTTTTCAAGCTTTAAATTGAAGTCACAGAATGTATTGAAAAAAAATCCCTTATGTGTTGAAAAACCTTCTGGAAGACAAGTGTTTAAATGTTCCAATGGAAGGCTGCTGCCATCGAGGAAGCCTTGAGAGCCTTGCCTGTGATCACCCTTCTCCTTCTGATACAAGCTTGGGAAATATGATGTGAAGTTCGTTGTTCTAAAAAAGCATATACCACAAATAAGAGCATTCTACAAGCTCACCTCTTCTTCAGAAGGAGGCCAAGGGTAAAATCATTATCTCATAATTTACTAGGACTTATAAACTGAACTACAAAATCAATTTGGAGCAACATCATGGTGAAGTCATTAGCCCCAAAACAAGACCTGAGTGCCCAGTGGAAGGAAGGGCTGGGGCCCTCTGGCTGCATCTGTCTGTTTCCCTCAGGACATCAAAGGCAGAGTAGGGAATGGCATGTATGTAGACCTTCTATTATGAAAAGGCTTTTATTTCATGAAGTTTTGAAGGAATGGGTGAGGCACTTCCTCTTCATTTTATAGATCAGAAAACAAATTCTCATATGACTTCAGATTTGAATCTCAGCCTGGATCCTTTTTTGTGACGCCATAGTGGACTCCTCATTGTGAACTGGTCTGCCCTCGGCTCTTTAACCCAACAGTCGGGCTTGCTGATGTCTCTTCCTTTCTTTCTTCCTTTCTCTTTCTTTCTTTCTCTTTCTTTCTTTCTTCCTTCCTTTCTTTCTTTCCTTTTTTTTTTTTTTTGGTTTTCGATGTCTCTTGTGGTTGCTGAAGTCTTTTCACTCAGAACGAAGAATGGCTACTTATGCATATCCTGCAAAATAGAGGGGTTGGGGAAGACACATACAACATCCCTTGTCAGAGACGCGTTGAGACTAGATAAATATGTAGCCAAAAATACTCCCAATGGCCTAATAGCCCTTGCTAAACTGGGCCCACAGGAAAGGGTCTTAATTACTGCTGGTCACAGCTACCCAACTGACATTTGCTGTTTGCTACCATTTCCTAGTTAGCTCAACACCTGTGTCTAAAAAGAAAAGTGTGGTCCTGAAAGCTGCTTGTCAGCCCGAGTTTCTCAATTTCCTCAGCTTTTCTGTGTTCTTGGAGATGTGCTCCAGTGAATCCTTAATACATTTCCTCTTCCCTCCCAGTTTGTGGTTATCCCTATCAGCTCGCCGTACAGGCAGCTGCCTGAGATCCAGCTGTCCCCTTCCCCCATCCCTCCCAGTGCGTAGGAGCAGCCCAACATGACTCTGGACCCTGGCTTCACTCCAAGACTCGAGATTACCCCTCTCGGAGGGCTGAGGGATGCAGAATGAAGTTAGGACAAAGTTCGCTGTTGTAAACACCTAATTCACCAGCAAGGTATAGGGCCCCAACGCCTGACACATGTTTGAACAGCGGAGATAACAGGACTTCTTATTTGCAGTCATTCCCTCTCCCATGCCTCAGAGATGGGGAGATAGGAGAGAGCATGCACTTCCCAGCACTGACAACAGGCATGCTCGGAAGAAGAGGGTTCCATGAGAAGCAGGTGGGACAGGGAAGTCAGCCAAAGCAGTCAGCATCACAAGGAGGGGGCTGAAATCAGCACAGGAAGTGTGCCACACAGGAAGTGTGCCACACAGACAAACACCGAGACCAAGCAGAGGCTACACGTAGCTGGCTTGGGATTGCATTGAGCTCAGGAGTTCTGTGTCCAGGTTCCTAAAAAGAAACATCATTTTAGCTAGTGCACATTTAATCTTCCAGCCAAAGAAGCAGGTGCCATTCATTTTCTTTAATTAATTGATCTCATTTATTTTGGTACCAGGGATCACACCCAAGGCCTTGCATATTCAGGACAAGTCACCTATGACTGATTTATATCCATGGCTGAATTCTCCTTAGGGCTGGGCAGACCAGTCAAAGGCCTAAGAGCTCAGGATAGGAGCCTTACTCTGCTGAACCAAAAGCTGGTGTCTGAACTGAGAACTCTGCTAGCAAAACCAGGGCAGCCAGAGCCTGAACATCTCAAAGCCTCGTATGTCATGCTGAAGTCCGTGAATCTCAACCTGTTTCATCAATGTCTATGGAAAAAAAACAAAACAAAAAAACGAGTTAACGCAACAGCAGGCCTAGGCACTCTCTCATTCACAAGGTTGGCTGGCTCTTGACCTGAGTCTGGGAACTTGAGGTTGAAAAATGCCACTTTCCCTGGGAAATGGGACCTCCTTTGCTCATGCTTGTGGTCGACTGCACCACGGTGTGTGAGTGCCAAGCCTGATACCCAGGGCTGCTCCTGGTGCCAACTCCTCCCTCCCTCTGCTCCCTAGGTTCCAGAAAACACTGGTCCACTGTACCCCAAGACCTCCAGCACCCTGTCATTTATCATGTGTCTGTCACTTGCTCTGCTTTAACTGCTCATCTCTAGAGGTTAGGGGCATGTTTTGCTTGTTGTTGCATTCCTAGGACACAGCAAAGAACCATGATTTAGGTGGTGCTTTAAGTGAGCAACAAAAAATAACAGAAAAAACAGATGAATGCATAAATACAAAATAGTAATAAGCGATGATTTCATTTACTTCTTTCCCCTTTGGCACAAACTGGAAGACTTTTTTTTTTTTTTTTAAACTCAGGATTGTTGAATATTGTGTTTGGTGACAGTTTTATAAGATTTTTGTTAGAGAAATAAGTACATAATATATGTATACTTTTAATAATCATCAATTAAGTGCTTTGAATAGGCCTTAGTCACCAGATATTACTATTACTAGATACTATCTTCTCCAAGATACTTCCTCATGCATTTGATGGTGCAAAGGTATTTTCGACATTAGAACAGGGTACTAGAATTAACGCTGGAAATTCTGTACACTCTGCCTTCTTGTTTCTAATGGAGAGCTGCATTAATGTGCTTTCTGAATTGTCTTCTTCCATTTTCTCATAGTTCAACTAACTGTAAGTTTAGGCCTGGCTGGCCAGCTCTCACTGTGATTGCCGTGTAACTCTGAGACTGAATAATTCTTACTACTGTGTCACAAGTCTGGAATTAACTATGGTTGCCCCTCTTGCATTTTGCAAGTAGCTTCAGAGAAGATCTCTCTCCTTTTGAACGAGGGTCCCAGGGTTCTTCTGCTAATATCTTTACCATCACATCAGCTGTGCAACAACCTTGGGGTTTGAATACTTTGGAGAAAGGGGCATGTGGTTAGCTTTGGATACAAGTAATATGTAGGAAGACAACTGGGGAAATGTATGATATGCTGCTGGGGCAACCTCACACTGCTGTGGGCTGGTAAATGTCTGCCTGTCTGGGACTCACTGAGGTCCTCTGGATAGAGTCCTAGCCTGATGCCCACTTCAGCCCACACCCACGTGCAGTGGCTGTTGCTCAAAGCACAGCCACTGGGCTAAGTTACACAGACAATCTGGCTTTAGGCACCCCCAGTGAAGGAACCCCAACTCCCAAGGTCTTTTGTAGAGTAAAGATTACCAAACTGATCTCCCTTGAGTGGCACAGAACCTGTGACGCTCTTTCTTGCCAGTAAAGCCTCATCAAGCCATTGGGTCCTTCAGTTTCTCTCATTGTACTCTTAATATAACGAGGTGTTAATCTTTCTCCTCCTTGTCCTCAAATACTTAAGCAATATACAATTGGACCCCATGTTTTCCGTGGGAACCACTTTCCCCCAGAATAGTTTATGGAGGATCTTTCTTCTCTTCTCTGAAAGCAATGGCTACCTCACAGAGTCAATGTCAATTCCAGGGCTGTAGATAAGTGTGATGCTTTTCCACGTCTATAGTTTTGCTTTCTGGAGTTTCAGGTACCTACAGTTAACCATGGTCTAAAAACAATAGATAGAAAATTTCAGAAAGAAATAATTCATAAATTTTAAATGGAATTGCCAGTATGAGTGGCATGAACGAACCTGATTAATCCCTCTACCCAGTGTATCCACATTGTATACATTGCCTGAGAGGCATTTCTTCCTAGACATCTTGATTGTCATAGTAACTGTGCTGCTATCACAGTGTTTGTATTTGAGCAACCAATATTTTAACTAATGGCCTGGAGTATAGGTCCACTGATGTTGGCAATTCAAATGAGGGTGGCAGTCATGTTGAAGGGAAGCCATGAAGGGGCGTCTATAAGTGAAAAGGTGAAGGTGCAGTATGATATTGAGAGGGAGAGCGGGCAAGAGAGACCATATTCATGTTACTTTTATTTTAGCTTATGGTTAGAGTTGTGCCTTATTCTCAGTCATTGTTTATCTCTCATTGTCCTTAGTTATATATTAGACTTTCTCACAGGTATGCATAGGAATAGCCTAGAATGAGTAGAGCTTGGTCCTCACTAGGATTTCAGGTGTCCACTAGAGTAGCTGTGCTGTGTCCCCTGAAGAAAAGGGAAAAGTCTACTGTATTTATTTTAAAAACATCCCCTTCTTTCATTCTCTAGCACCGACAGGGAAAATTCACAAGTTTTATCATGAGCATCTCTGCCCTTTATCACAAGAGAGTGTCACCAGTGACCTTGGCCTCAGAAGGAAGGGTTCTTAGACCTGAGGAATGATCAAAGCCTGCTGTTAAGATTGTTAGAGAAGCTACTGAATAGTTCAAAGGTCAGATCTGCTTCTGATGAGCTGAATATCTGTGAGAATAACCCTCAGACATTTGTCTGTGTTAAAATCTATACTTTCCCTCAACTGCCTATTTGTGAACAGTATAAATGGAACAACTTACTGTTTTGTTCCCAGAGAGGACATTACAATGTGCATGCATTTATTTTAATATTCCTCTGATTTAACAAAAATGGTGTAACCATACTTAAAAATTAACTTTGATTTCTTTATTCTATTGAATGGATATATTTTCTTCTTTTTATTGTGTGTGTGTGTGTGTGTGTGTGTGTGTGTGTGTGTGTGTGTGTATGGTTTATGTGCATGTATTTGTGCGCGTGCACGTGTGTGTGTGTGTGTGTGTGTGTGTGTGTGTGTGTGTGTGTGTGCATTTGTACATAAAGGCCAGATGTCAAGGTGGGGTGTCTTTCTCAGTCACTTTCCACCTTGTTTTTCAAGACAGGATCTCTCATTGAACCTGGGGCTCACCAACTGGTCAGTCTGACTAGCCACTGACTTTCAGGGATCTATCTGTCTCTGCCTCCTTTCTCCACCCTCCAGAGCTATGCATACATCAGTGCTGGCCTTTGCTTGGGTGCCTGGAACCTGAACTTAGGACTTTAGGCTAAGTGGCAAGCATTTCATTGACTGAACCAGGTTTAGATACATTTTCTTACATTTTAAAAGTCTCACATGCTTTCTGGTAGACAATTAGGCTAAGACAAACTGAGGATGGTTGTTTTGCCTTTTGCATCCAAGGGACAATTGTTAATATCATCTGGTCTAGATGCATTTCAGAAAAAAAAGTGATGTGATTTAGTACAGGCCCAGTTTTTATTGTATAGGGAATAATAATATACATTAGTGGAAAAAGTCCCATGAATAAGATAATAAGTTTTCCTTATATCTCTGAAGGAACAGATAAGATTATGTGGATTTAAGTAGAGAGTTACCTTTTGCATTTGCTAAATTCTACATTTTAGGATATTTAAAATACATTTATCTGATCTGCATGGAGTTAATTTGCCTCAGCATTTCCTATAAGCATTTATGAAGTCAGCTTTATGCACATAAAAGAAAAGGATTTTTTTCCAGGAGGCACCATTTACCATATTAAAGGAGTAAGGGACTCTTGATACCAGGATAAGCATAATATTAAAGGGATAAGGGACTACCTGATAAGTGACATTAAACAAAGAATGGAGAGATTTCCTAAGTAATGTGACATACATTTCCCTCTTAGCCCATATATTTAAATCTTGTTAGAGTATTGTTCATTTAATACTTAAAAAAAATCAAATTTGTTTATTTCATTGGCTAAGTAATTGTATGGAAAGAAATATTTAGTTGTTAGCCACAGGTTTTATATATTTTTTCATATAATTTCTATATTTCCTATTATACACACACACACACACACATACACACACACACACACACACACACACACACACACACACGGAAAAATAAATTAATTTATAGTTTTGTCTAAAGCTGGAGAAAAGGAAATTCCCAGTCTGCTCTGCTGTATCCAGTGTGTTACAACTTGCAAAAGAATGAACCAAGAGCTAGGAAACCTTCACATGTCCATTTAGTTGTTGCTGTGAGATGTCTTTATGTATGCTGTAAATAGGAGTTGCTCTGATTGGTTGATAAATAAAGCTGCATTGGCCTATGGCAAGGCAGCTTAGAGGCAGGTAGAAATCCAAGTGGATATATGGAGAGAAGAAAGGAGAGGAGAGAGAGATGCCAGCTTGCCATCCTAGGAGCAACATGTAATGGGATGCAGGTAAAGGCAGGGAACACATGGTGATAAATAGATTAATAATTATGAGTTAAATTAAACTATTAAGAGCTAGCTAGCAAGAAGCATGCCACAAGCCAGTTGGTAATTAATATTAAGCCTCTGAATGATTATTTTATAAGCGGCTGAGGGACAGAGGAGCAGGGTGGGACCTGAGAAAACTTACAGCTACAAGCTGTGGTCCCAGGTAGCTGAACAGGCAGAGAGACTTTCCCCTGGTATGGGGTTCTTGGGGCCATTTCCACATAGCACAGTATTTCCTACAGGATTCCTGTAGGGGTTCAAATGGGAGAGGTGCCCATACACTTATATAACAAATGCTTGGTTTCCAGTTAGTGGAACTATTTGGGAAGGATTAGCTATGGCCTCTTTAGAATAAGTGTGGTCTTGTTGGAGGAGGTGTGTCATTGGGGGTAGGCTTTGGGATTTCAAAAGCTTATGCTAGGCCTGGTCTCTCTCTCTCTCTCTCTCTCTCTCTCTCTCTCTCTCTCTCTGACTGCTACCTGAAGATCATGATGTAAAGCTCTCAGCTACTGCTCCAGTACCCTGTCTGTCTGCATCCTGCCATAATGATCATGGACTAACCCTCTAAAACTGTAAGCAAGTCATCAATTAAACACTTTCTATTATAAGAGTTGCAATGCTGAGGCTGTTATCATGACTCTCTGGCCCTCAATTTCTACCACAGCATCACACCTGGAGAGCAGTTCAGGAGATAGGAGATCAGATTTCAAGTTCAGTTGTTGAGACTGCTTGGCAGTTTGTCCTTGAGAATGCCACTCAACCCGTCAACCCCATTTCCACACTTGATGACTGGAATTTGAAGTTGTTCTTCTCCTGTATCATTCTGGTTCTGAAATGTTATGAAAAACATATTGTTTTCTTTAATTTAGGTGTTTGTCTACAGTTTTCCAAGATTTTCATGTTTTTCTTTTTCCTCAAAATTTCCGAGATTATTTTTTTCTCTTAGGAAAGTACTGGTTAGTTTAATAGAACTTATTGTTTGTAAACCCATGTGGGCTTCTGATAGCAGACAGTTTCTTTACTAAATACCTAAGAGACACTAGCGTGCTTGTTAGGTAATGAGTTCTATAGGCCATAAGCTTAGTAGAGCCAAATAGGATGTTATTATTTTAAAACTAAGCCTCATTTTAATCTTGAATTCTCATTCTACTCAATCAAAATAAACAGAAAGGAAGGAAAGAAGGAAGAAAAGGGAGAGAGGTTAGGAGAGAGAGTTGGAGGAAGTGGGGGAGAGAAGGTAAAGAGGAAAAGAAGGAAGGAAGGGAAGGAAGGAAGCAGAGTGAGGGGAAGGGAAAAGATCATTTCTGCTGGATTCTGTGATTTCTCAAGTTTGGATGTTTTTCCTCCTCCCTAACACCCAAGTTTGTCTGTGTTTTTACCTCTGCGCATGGAGGACTAATCATAATTCCTAGGAGCAACATAATTTGTTTTGGCGACTATTTGCAAACACAAATGGAAAGAAAGTACGTAATGCTGAAATCATTGAGTTAGCAATTGATGCTGTCTCTCTGGACCACGGGCCCCTTGCAGCTGAGGTTGGTGTAGGCGTCTCCTGGACTCCAGTGGCAGCATTCCCACTCCATATAGCCCATGGAGGTCACTGAGGTTGCCATTGGAGGAGAGGAAATGTCCGTGAGAAGAGGCAGTGTCCAATATCCATCCAAAAGATTCTCTGTAGATGAGGGAATGGACGTCTTGCAGGAAGTATAGGCATGGCAGACTCAAAAGCTGGCCACCTCACTTGCAGAAAGCTTAGAATCCACCACAGAACAAGGGAAACATGTGGGAGAAAATGCAGGCATGACCTGGTGGTCAGCCTACCTGACACACTGTGCTCCTAAATAAGAAGCGTGGCACCCCATGCTCCCGAGTATTCCCAGAAATCAGAATGCTGAATGCTGAAGCAGCTTGAGTAGCCGGGTAGCTGGCCTGCTGAGGAGCCTACACTCTCCATGTCTCCTTTTATGTGCTTCTTCTGCGTAGAGACCATGGTGGTACGAGCATTCACTGTCTAATCTAAGGTAATGTGCTAACTAATCACAGTTGATAGGCTTCCACTATAAAAGTGGTTGTTCACACGCAATAAAGCAGACGTTGTTCCCTGCAACTGTCTCTGGAGTGGTTTCATCTCCATGCCCTTTACCATCCATGAGCATTACAGTCTTGTCAGGGGACCTCAGCAACGACAGCAGAATAGGAAGAACCTTGAGAGAAGACCTGAAAGTCTTCCTGAGTTACAAGCCTGATAATAAAGATTCTGAATTAGATAGCAATGAATTCAGGAATGAGTATACTGCTTTTGTATGCTCATGAGCCAGTGTTTGATGTTGGGGTCTTCCTCAACTGCTCTCTGTCTTATCTTTTGAGGCAGGACTGAGAAAGAACATTGAATGAACCAAGATCTCACCTGTTATCTAGAATGGCTGGCCAGTAAGCTCCTGAAATCATCTTGTCTCTGCCTCCTCAGGCTGCGCCCTGCTTTTTACTAGGACACTGGGGATTGAACTCTGGTCCTTATGCTTGTGTGGAAAGCAATTGCCTACTGAGACATCTTCCCAGCCTGGAGAAAATTGTTCGCTTTGTCAGGTAGAATTATGGCTAGTATCCAGAAACCACACATGATTATACTGAGTTGGCAACTATGGGATTCTTATTTGATAAAGTAATCTCCTTTAACACCTTGTTAGAAGTTGTTACCAAGATCTTTGATTTTACATTTAAAAAAATATATTTTTCTCTCTTTTGGAATAGGTAGGGTTTCCACTGTCAACATCTCCACTGCTTCCTGCAATTATGCAAAAATTACAAAAGTGAGCAGTGTTTACATTTGCAAATCCTCCAGAACTCAATCAAGCTCTGCTTGCACTGCTGTCTGGGATCCTGGGCCTCCTGCTCCTGCCACCCTGTTCATTAAAGTCGCTTAGGCCAGGAGATTGCACCTCCCCTCTGTGGATTTCTCTGCACTTTGTAGCACAGGCCAACGATGTGTGTTTGTAGTCAGCTTCACTTGTGACTGATAAATGAGGCTGTGGGCTGTAATTGAATGCAGCCTTTGGTGAGGTGGAGAACTAATAGAAATATGCAAATGAAGCTAGCCAACACTGTGTTTTAATTGATCTAGATGAAGTGCCTTTGAATCTTAAATTATTTGAAAACTCTCAGGGCCTCCTCTTGCTCCTTGAAAGCCCAGCATAGAGTTCATTAGCACAGAAGTGGTGCTTGACAAGGTCCTTAGATAATTGGGATTTTGATATGGTATTGAGTGTTCAAGTTTAAGTCCAAGAAGTAATAGAAGGTTTTGAAATCCTAGTAATTAAAAAAATACATTAAAATTTAACTGGCGCATAGCTATAGATATTTTTGGGGTATAGTATAATGCTCACAGACACATATACAACTCACAATGGTAAGATCAGGTCATGGACATGCCATTGTCACTTGTCAAACACTTGTCATTTCTTTGCATGAGGAACATCCAAAATCCTCTCTGCTGGCTATTTTGAAATATATAGTGAATTGCTTCAACTATAATTGTGCTTGCCTGTTATGAAGCATTAGATGTTGTTCCTCCTATTCAGCAGTATTTCTGTGCTCATTGGCCGCCTTCCCGTCATCCTTTCCATCCTTCAGTGGCTATTATTCTGTATTTGTATGAGCCCTGATTGTTTCCCCATATAGATGAGAACATGTGGGACTTGCCTTTCTGCCCCTGACTTATTATGTCAGTACAGCATCCTGTAAGCTGGTCTATGACACTATAAGATGAAAAACTTCATTCTTTTTCATAAATGCATCACACCCCACGGTAGAGCAGATATTCCACATCTTCTCTATCCATTGATCTATTGATAGAAACCCACTCTGATGCCACATGGCTGGTAATAATGCTTCAGTGGACATGGAGTGTAGATGTCCTGCTATTTCTTTTGGACATATGCTCATGGTCAAACTCCTGGATTTTAGGTAGTTCTGTTTATAGTTCTTTGGTGTGAGGGACCCCCACACCATTTTCCACAATGGCTGTGTGGATTATATTGCTACTAGCAGTGTCTGAGAGCTCCCTCCCTTTCTTCACACCCTCACCAGAATGTGGTGGGTTTTATTTGCTGTCTGTCTTGGTAGTAGCCAAAGATGGTATCTCACTAAGTTTTTAAGTACTATTTACTCCATGGATATTGATACTGAACAATTTTACATGTAAATCTTGGTCATTTGTATAACTTCTTTTGAGAAATGGTTATTGATATCCATAGCCCATTTTAAAACCATGTTATCTTTTTATTCTTTTTGGTGTAGGTATTAGAATTGTTATTCTATCGTGATTTTGGATATTAGTCTTCTTCATATGACTAATTCCAAATGTTTAATCTTGTTTTGTAGGTTGCCTTTAAATCCGTTGATGTTTCCTTTGCTGTGAAGAAAGTTTTTAGTTTGCTAATAATCTCCTTTGTGTATTTTTGTTTTTTGTGCCTGTGCTTTTGGGGAATTATGAAAAAAAATCTCTTTGCCCCAACTCAGTCTCCTGAAGTGTTTCTTCTGTTTTCTTCTAGCAGTTTCTAAGTTTTAGCTCTTATATTTAAACCTTTGATCCATTGTTAATTGAATCTTTGATCCATTGTTAATTGATTGTATTCTGGTGAGATACACGGTTGGGTTTCTTCTTTTCTGTTTGTTAAAAAAAAACAAAACCAAAACTACTCAACTATTGAATGTGTGTAAGTGCAAGTAGAGAATTTGGATCCTGCTGGTTCCTAGTCAGTCTACGCAGTTCATATTGGGAACACTCACTAATGGAGCACATGTATGAATCATCTCATTCTACAGTTGATAGGAGCTGTCAAGATTTAATTATCAGGGTTCTTTGTTGTAGGAGATAAATATTTATAAGTTTTACAAACAGAAACAAGATATCTGTGTGAGGGTGTATGTTTAAATCTTTTCAGTTATGGAAAGACACAGATAAGTCAGATTTAGCCATTCATTTTCTTAGTTGGGGTTTCTATTGCTGTGATTAAACGCCATGACCAAAAGCAACTTTGGGAGGGAAGAATTTATTTCAGCTTATAACTCTCAGGTCATGTTCTGTTACTGAGGAAGGTGAGGACAGAAACCCAAGGCAGGAATGTGGAGACAGGAACTGAAGTAGGGGCCCTGAAGGGGTGCTGCTTACTGGCTTGCTCTTCATGGCTTGCTCAGCCTACTTTCTTATAGCATCCAGGACCACTGCCCAGGAGTGGCACCATCCACAATAGGTTGGACCTTCCCACATCAATCATCAATCAAGAAAATGTCCTATTGGTTTTCCTATTGGCCAATCTGATGGAGTCATTTTCTTGACTAAGTTTCTTTCTTTCCAGATGACTATACCTGGTATCAAGTTGATATAAAAATACTTTTTTGGTATGTTCCATAGTATAAAAACCATTATCATTTGAAAAGATAATAAAGGAATATGCAATTCAAAGTATAGATAAAACAATAACCATCACCAGCCAGTTCATACAATTGTCTTGAGCTGTGTGTGTGTGTGTGTGTGTGTGTGTGTGTGTGTGTGTGTGTGTGTGTACTCTCTTACAAGCTGCCCTTAACCTCCATGTGTGTTCCCATAGAGTCTTTCCATGCTTCCTGTGGACCCCAGGGACCAAGCTCGGGTCTTCAGGTTTGGTAGCAAGAGTCTTCAGCTACTGAGTCATCTCACCAACCCTAAATTTTTTTTTTTACTTTCTATAGTTTTGTAATGTTAGACTTTTCATTTTTTTGCCTGTGTGTATTTGTAATTTATGCTGACTTTTTTTCCTTGTTCTGAACAGATGTACACTTTGCTACTCAAATATATTTGTGTATATAATTTTACTTTCCTGTTGGTAAGAAAGCAAAAACTTATCTTTCTTTTTAAACATGTTTCCAAGTGATGCTTTCTTCATCTTTCTCACAGACTGACACACTATTTATTGTGAAGTTGTGATATGCAGAAGTATTTCAGAGTTGCAGTTCTCCTTGGGGAAATTTGTTCAGCTACTATGAGCTGGTGATTATTTATAAAATAGTAAGAATGGGCTGGCTCACAAGTTTGTTCACAGGATTCAGTGAGGTCATGTGGAAGGACACATTAAATGACCAACTGTCAGCCTGCCATACGTACTCTGATCATGACCTGCCCTCTGTTTTATTCTGGTTCTCACTAGTAAGATATCATTGTGCCCACTTACTTCTTTGCTGGCAACATGGGGAAATGTATGAAACTCACAGAATTCCAGTAGGCCTCCAATGGCTGAACATTCTTTTACCATAGAATTATAACTGTTTCACCATCACTGTCAAATATCAACATCAAATGACACCCCTGAATGACTGCAAGTCCTAATGAAGACCTTTTCCAGTGAACTTTTATTTTCAATAAAATGTGTTCATTATTTTTGCATTTACATTTGTGTGAGTCATTTATTTCATAGCCTTGAATGATGAGGACCTTACTTTTAATTGATGGCATTTAGTATTTTTGTTGGAGCATTATGAATAATGAAGTACAACACATAGCTAGGTCTTAAATATTTTGTCCCATCACTTGTGCTGTGAAGGTGCATCAGGTCAGACAGGCAATATAAACACTAGCAAATGTCAAGGAAATTGTAGGGATCATACAATTTTGATAATATGAATTACAATGGTATGTTTCTGCCTGATATTTTTAGTCCATGATTTTTCTTTTCTTCTTATTCTTCCATATTTCATAGTTTAGTTCCAAAAAAAATAGTGTTAAATAATCTTTGGAAAACAGATCATAGCCCCTCATGGTGGCAGTAGTGACCTGGGCAGGGCACACTGGTGACTAAGCTTGAGCCTTGTGAGCCACATGGTCTCCAGGCTCTGCACCCAGATGATGTGTGAATACTGAACCCACCTGGCTTGCATTATGATGAAGCATTTACTGGGCCAGATAGTACTCTGAAGTTCCTGGAACCAATCTTTGATGCCTTCTGACAATGGAACCTGAATCCCTATAGAAAACATGTTTTAAGTGAAGACAGTGCACCCGGACGTGACCCCTAACCAGACACCTCCCAGGGACTCCTGACCAAGATCACTATGACCAACAGGGATGCCAAATTGGGCACAGAGACTGTTTTCTGTCAACGTTGCTCCCCTTGGACAACATCTTGGAAGACTCTATTGAAGACCCACAGACTCAGACCATGACCATCTTCACCTGGAACATAACCACACCCCTCTGGTGATTAAAGAGGAAAACAGTGTATTTACTATGTGAACTCTGACGGACGGCAGCTGCTGGACTGAAATCTGTCAGCAAGCGTGGGTCTCCTCTAGCTTATTTAGCATCTGTAGAGGTGCCCAGGAGTTTGGTCTTGCCTGCTTCAGAAACAATGGGACCAAGACAATGAAGGTACATCTTGGTCAAACTACGTGATGAGGCCCCTTCCAAAACACTTGTTGGGACAGCCACAGAGGCCAAAGAGAAAGCAAAGGAGACCATACTGGCAGCTAGAGACAAGGCAAAGACCTGGCTAGTAAGGTCATGTGGTGATATTTTATTTGTGCTGAAATGTGGCGATATTTTATTTGTGCTTTAATGAATAAAGCTTGCCTGGAGATCAGAGGAAAAAGGCCAGCCATTATAAGGAAACAAAGAAGTCAGGCAGCGGTAGCACACACCCTTAATCCTATCACTTAGCAGGTAGGATCTCTGTGTGTTCAGAGGGAACAGAGCCAAGCGTGGTGGCACACGCCTTAATTCCAACACTGGTTAACCATAAGGTTCTGGAGATCTGTACAGACAGACAGAAAGTGACAGAGCTGTGTAGGAAGAGGAAGGAGTGATGTAGCTGGACAGAGAGCAAATCAGATGGCAGAACAGCAAGGCCTATGTGTGTGGGTAGACAGGAAGTAACTTGCATTTGGGAGCTGCAGAATTGGTGAGGTAAGGTTGGCTGGTGACTTTATTTCCCTGATCTCTCTAAAGCTTTCACCCCTATATTTGGCTCTATGTTTTTTTATTTAATAAGACCATTTAGAAATTCATCTACAAGGTCACCACCAAACAACAGCAGCAGAAGGTCATGGAACCATCTAGCCAGTGTGGCTCAGCCTCCTCCCCCTTCTTCCCACTGCACATGATTATTAAAAACCAACCATGAGCCCTCTCTGCTGTCTGGGTGGTGGGGTTAGGGCTGGTGTCCTGTTCATCATCTGCAATATACCAGACTCAGCTTGTTCCCCCATTGGGCGGAGAAGTGCAGCGACTTGCCCAAGGTAACAAGCAGTACATAGGTGGAGTGGGAACACACAATAGACTGTGTATTCCACTAGGGCAGGGCTCCATGTTTTATTCTCTGATTGTAGATGTAACCAACCATCTTATTAAATAAGAAACACAGAGCCGATTCAGAAAAGAAAGCCAAGAGGTCAGAGCTAAGAGCCTCACCCTTCCTGCTTCAGAGATTCTCTTCAGCCAAGAGAGCTCTCCGAAAAGGGACCTACTTCCTGTGTGTATGTCTTTATATAGTCTAGCTGTTCTGCCTTCTCATTGGTTGTAAACCCAAACACGTGACTGCCTCATCACTGCCTGTATGTACAGCCCTCCAGGTCCTCTATGGTATTGAGATTAAAGGCGTGCGCCACCGCCGCCACGCACTTGCTATGGCTCTAATAGCTCTGACCCCCAAACAACTTTATTTATTAACATACAATTAAAATCACATTTCAGTACAAGTAAAATACCACCACATCTGATGTGTCCTAAGTACCATGAGTAGTATTTATCATATAATGGGCACTCAGTAAACACTTGATTTTATTGTGCCCTCCCACAAAATAAAAGAAAAAAAAAGGTTCTCCCAAAATCATGATCATTTTCTTTCTTACCCAATAGAAGTGATTTTCTTTTCCTCTTAGATTTGAAAACATTTATTCCTGTACACAGCTGTATCTCACATACAGTTAATCACGGAAATTGCCGGAGTCTATATTTTGGGGGTGCTGAGCATAGCTTGAGAGAACAGACAAAAACCACAGAAGTAGAGAATTAGGAAGAAAGTGACAACATTTGCTGGTGCTAAAAAGACAGCTAAATTCCATCTCCAGTTCTGACGAATGCTGTGGCTGTAAGGACTACTGGGGACATCTTCATGAAATCCCAGGTGGTACAACTTTAAAGTGTAGGACAGCCAGGGCTTTGGGGAGGAATCCATGGGGCCCAGCACAGGTGACCAATACCTAGAAATTCTTGCCTAGTCTCAGAAGCTTCTGATGTCCCTTTCCCTGTGAATCATATGTGTGATGTTCCGTATGGCTTTACTGTTCTGCTCTTCTGCTCATGAGCCCTGGGTACAGAATTAGGACTCACTTTCTTGGAAGTCAAGGCTCTCTTACTCCTTTCTCATTGATGTCATGGATGTTTGTGACCAGAAACCTAGGCTCCATTCTGGAAAGCCTGAAGTGACGGGGGCATGACAACATCATTAAGATGTATGTGTTTTCCCACCATGTCACTGTATTCAAAGATGATCCTGCTCTGCTCTCTGGATGGAATGCATTGTCTCCTTAATGGGGCTTTGAGAAGGTTTCTGTATATATAATATTGTATTATAACTTCTTAAGAAGCTATTATAAAATGATATTCTCTTATAACGAAGGTCCATGTCTAAATTGTTTTGTTGTATAGGGTATCCTCACTCTGCCAAGTTTTCATGAGAAATCTATTTTGGAGTATTTATTGGTTAACTGGTAATATTTATCCTTTTGGTTAAAATCATACAAATTAAAAATTATTCTATCTGTTCCATGTACTACCATGTAAATTTGAAGCAACCCCCTTTGGATGGTATTGAGTTCTTGAGTTACATACTGTATTCGGTAGTGTCTAGGACCATTTCATGGTTCTGTATTGCAATTCTTGACCACTGGGTATAGCTGAAGTCATTACCAGTATTGAAGGAGAAAAAAACCTCCCCTCCCAATAACACCAACCTTCTAATGTAGCTTATTAGAGCCTTCATGAGTTGGGATGAAATGTTAGATTCCTCTGGATGAGGCATGTGTAGGAATAGTCAATGATGGACAAGGGAGTTAGAAAGCATGTGTTTTGCTTCAAGCCCTTTCTAGGTAAGGCGAGTTAGGGGGCCATCCCTTATCCACTTAAGTTTTAAAAAAGAAAAAAAAAGGATGATAGTGTGTGTGTGCACATGCATACACATGTGTACATGAGTATGTATTGAGTCTAGTATGTAACTTTTATCTATTTCATGTGAATCTTCATATTACATTTTTCAGGGGTTTTTTCCATGTATTTTTTTAAATTCAGTGACTTCCTCTTTGGTTCATGCTAAATGTTTCCATCCCACTGGGTGCATATCAAGTCATCCTCAATTTACTAACATTAAACAACAAGTATTTTATTTTACTTACAGATTCTGGGACCGAGGCTATCAACAGATGGTAGTAGGGCATCTTTTTATCAGCTTTATAATGCTGGTGCTCAGCTGCAAGACTAGACCAGCCAATAGTGATGACTTCAGTGGCTGAGGTTCAGAATGGCATGAAGTATCCTCCACTCACTCAGGTGACCCCTGGGCTATGATGACCCAAGTTTGGCTTCAGCTGGAACTGTTGACCAGAGAGTCTACTTGATGTCACATAGCTAAGGCTTTCTCCAGATATTTCAGTTCATAACAATTTAGAGAGTGCTACAATGAATGGGGGTGGGAGGCATTTATTCTATGAATTAAAGCAGCCATGAGGTCATGGAATCTCTAGGAAAAAGGGGGGCATACATCCCATTTGAAAAGTATTTTAAAATGTTCCTAGTGTACAAGTTTACCTTAACAAGTAAGGGTCAATAATACATGAATGCAGATGTTTTTCCTAGGCAGCACATCTCAAGAGAAAAATTCTGATAAAAAGAAGTGAGATGGGAGCTCATTGGACCTGATAAGAGGCCACTCTTGGCAACTGAAAAGATTTTGCATGGTAAATGACTAAAGAGATAATATTCTGCTTCTTACACTTGAGACTTTGACCCCATGAATCATTTTTCCTTTGAGGGACAAATGAAATTTGCCAGCTCCATGATTGGCAGGAAGACCCAATGAGGTAATATGAAGAATAACATATTACTTTTTCTGATATACCTAATCATCAAGGCAGGTCAGGGCTAGACAAGACCAACATTCAATATTCACACAATGTTGAGTCCTGATTTGGTTTAATGAGTTACAGTTTACATCTAGAGGGGATGCTTTGACAGTCTGAGGCTATTGTAAAGTCGGGTTTTGTGACAAGCATGTGACTGACAGGAATATGTTTAGCTGTTTTAAAGATTCAAATCATACTTCAGGTAGATCCTATCAGTGACCACAAATCAAATTTCCCTATAACATAAATAGCAATAATACATATGGTAAGTATATATTACTACCACAGAGCTTCATTTGTGGCAGATATTATGCTAGATACTTTATATGGATTTATTACTAACAACTATTTTATATCATCTGCTTCTTATGATAGGGAAACTGAGGCACATGAAGATTATGTTCTTGGTGGAGTTCTGGGACTCAGAAGAGAGAGGCAGCTGACATTTGAATCCATCTTGTGTACATTATATTGCCTAATGATCCAAAGCTTTGCCCATTTGATAGCTCTTTTAGGAGGTTGCCTACCATGACATCAAATTAAATTCTGATTCAATCTAATTAATTTAATTCAATAAGTGTGGATCAGATAGCTCTTCACTTTAAGTGGACTAATATTTAGTGAAGGGTTAATGGAAAGCAGACAGTGACATAAAATCTGGACAAGATGAAAACTTCACCTTCAAGGAGAGCACAAATCATTAGAAGGGAAACATGGGTGATTGGCAAACTGAGTGGTAAATTCAAGCTAGATTCAAATGCTGTGTTGAAGCTAAGAAGATTAGAAAACAGTAAAATGGGAGCTGTGGAGATGGCTCAGTGAGTAAGTGCTCTTGCTTTGCAAACAAGAGGACCTCAGTTCAAATCCCCAACACCCCCCTAAAATGCCAGTCAAGGCTGCATGTGCCGGTAACCCTCTCATTGAGGGGAGAGAAGCAGATGCCGAGAGCTCACTGGTCGGCCAGCCTAAACCAAACAGCAAGTTTCCAGTTCTGTGAGAGACCTGCCTCAAGACTGTAAGCCTGAGGAGCAACTAAGGGAAAAATTCCATGTTCTGTCCTGAGCTCTACAGGCTTGTGCATGCATGCATTCATATGCATGCACTACACAACTAGTCATATGCATGCACTACACAACTACAATGCACACAATATACAGTAATACTCACCAAAAAGAAAAGGGGGGAAACTGGACATATCACTGGACACATCCTGTGAGCCTCCACACTATTCCCTAAATAAGTCAGTAACATCAGCAAATGCTTCATAGATGATTCATATTTATCTTATTGATATGCCATTTATGTTAGGAACTGTCAATACCATTATGTACACAGAATCATTTTCTTCTTGTAATAGCATTTCCTTTAAATTTAATAATTGATAGTTCATATAATTTTTCAGTTTCATAATTTTCCATGTACTTAGAAGACTCAGTTCAATAAATATTAGCCATTATCTGTACGGGTGAGTGTCCTCTTACCCTCCACACATCCATTATCATGTTGGAATTTTTTTTTTTTATTTCGTCTGTGTCAATAGCTCACGCAGGGCTCTGTCGCGGAGCATTCCCTCAGCCTCCAATCTGCCCTGGTTTCTCTCTTGTCTTGTTTGACAGATGTCATCCTACAACGTGTAGTGGTCTCTTTCTGTGGTCAGAGCTACTCTGCTCAGAAAGCCTTGCTTTTCCTCTCTCTTCCTGACCTTGAGTCGTTGCCTGAGTTATCAACCAGCATCTTCCTAAGAGGGAATGCATGGGAGGTCGATTGGGGGGAAGTGAAAATATCTCGTTCTACCACATCGGATTCTAGAATTTGGAGCTGAAATGACATTCTCTGGGAATTTTTGTCACTTTGTGCCCTGGCTGCTGCTTGGCTAGTGGGATGTCTGCTACCTGGTGCCTTCGCTGATCTTCGTCTCCTCTGGGCACCTTTTGGGCTCTTGTCTTTATTACTGGTATTTTAACAGTTTGAAATAGTATTCCTCTGTGTGCGTGCGTGCGTGCGTGCGCGTGCGTGCATGCGTGCGTGCGTGCGTGTGTGTGTGTGTGTGTGTGTGTGTGTGTGTGTCTGGGAAGTCCCTGGACCCTTCTATTTTCTTTTGGCTTTTTAATGAGAGGCTTACTTATCATGTAGCTGTACTCATTATTATGACTATTATCAATTTTTGAACTTCAAGAACCATATTTACGTTTTCTACTTGTCACCTTAATTCATTCATACGAGCTTTGCTCAGTTACAAACATTTATTTTTAAATGTTTCTTCTAAATGTTTCACATGTTACACTTATTTGGATTTTATTTGATATCTACTCTGCAGCTCCTTTCTTCATGTTAAATTATTTATAGAACACTAAAAATGCTATCAATAAAAATTGCTGTACTGTGTGTATTCAGAATTAAATCTTCCCATTTGTCTTATGTTATACTCTTTACTTTTTGTTCATTTTGCTGAACACTTATTAGGGTTTTTAAAGTTGAAAATACAGTATGATATTAAAATTTGCTCACTTCATAACCCAAAGGATAATTCATGTTTTATTTTTATAGCTTTCCTACTAACCATATGGTCTTAGAAAAGTATTGAGTTTCCAGTGTGTGTTTTATAGATATTACTTCCTTGGTATTATACTGCTAGGGGACTTTATTTATTGTACATGTGTGTGGGGTGCATGCATCTGTGTGTAGGGGTATGAGCATGTGTGTGTAGGGTATTCACATGTGTGTGCATATATGAGGAGCCTAGTGGAAACTTAAGCAACACCACATTAGTGGGATCACCCTTTGGTTCTAATTAGACTAAAGGAGCCAGTCACCACGACTACCTTCCATCTTTGATTTCTACTCAACACTGTATGTACCACCCAGGTGAGGAAAATTGATGGGAGGAGACTGACAAAGAGACAAAACACATATTTTACAATTCATTTAGCCATGGTCGTAGAGGGATTAAGGGTTGTGAGTTAAGAAAAAAAAACAGGGAAGGGCAAAAGGAATGTTGGACATAAAGACTGGGAATGTGGGTTTACTACTTACTAAGTCAGAACAACCAAGGGTGGGAAGACAAGATACATGAGTTATAAACAAACCCTCAGAGTGGTTTTCATCCTGTGGATCACGACCCCTTTGGGAGTTGAATGACCCTTTCACAGGGGTCACATATCAGATATCCTGCATATCAAGTATTTATTTTATGGTTCATAACAGCCACAAAATTATGGTTATGGAGTAGCAACAAAAATCCTGTTGTGGCTGGGGGTGACCACAGCATGATGAACTCTATGAAAGGGTCATAGCATAAGGAAGGTTGAGAACCACTGCACTAAGGGGTCACTTGAAGTTTCAGTGTTTACAAATCACAGATATAAATGAAGTTTTCCACACTGCACTGTATCCCCAAAGTAGGGGAAGAGCTTGGCTCACCAAGCCTTATGGAGTTTGCTGTCCATTGAGGCTCTTTGTTTCCTTTTGGTTTCTTTTTGAACACACACTGATCACTTTCTTAGGACCTCATGTGTTTTTCTGGATCAAATGCTGGTATCTGGAGTCTGGCTTTCAGAGGATAAAGTAAAATCAGGCTTTCCAGAAATCGAATCTGTAAGTAAGATACACTGATCTGTTTCAATAAAATAACTCCAAGATGATACTTAAATAACAATAAATTATCATAACAAAATAATTAACTGTCACATTACTTTATTCAATTATTTAGCAGTGGTTTTGTCTAGATATGAAGATGCAACTCCATTTCCTTTTGCTAAAAACATGCAGAGTCATACATTTTTATTATCTTTATCTGTGGAAACAGACTACTGGGGAAGGCTCTAACGTCATATGACCTGTTAGCTAAACATGTGGACATGGCAATAAATCTTGATGGACTTTGTCCAGTGCTCTTATTAGTCAAAGATTAAAACCCGAGAATAAAGCAAATGATTTAATAAGTAACCCTTGCTCTCCAGGAGCAGCTGGATTGGGACTTTCCAGGGAGCCCTGCATGGAACCACAGTTCTTTCCATTGGCTTCTCTTCCCAGTCTCAGGCTTCTGCCTTAGCAGTTCCTGGATTCCTCATCTGACCTGGATATTTGTGCAGGATGCAAGAAAAGCCCTTTGTTCCTGACCTCGATGGCAGTCATAGGAAATAGCCTAGAGACAGGGGCAGGAAATGAGCAGAACATCTCCTGCTGCTTTCTCAGTGAAATTATTTTATTAATTTACTTCTTAAGAATTATCAAAGGTCAGGCTGGAGAGACAGCTCAGCCATGAAGAACATCTGTTTGATTCTCAGCACCCACATGTCGGCTCACAACCATATGCAACTTCAGTTCCTGGGGATCTGATCACACCCTATTCTGATCTCTGAGGGGACCAAGTACGCACATGATGCACAGTCAGCACTGTTGTTATATTTTAAGCATACAACTTGAATATGCTATGATAAGTTGTAGTTCTAAGTAAAGAGAGCATAGGGAAACTTATTGATGTATTGTGGTGTGTGTGTGTGTGTGTGTGTGTGTGTGTGTGTGTGCGCGTGTGCATGCATGTGGATATGGAGGTCAGAGGTCAATGTTGGGTATCTATTTTAGTTACTCTGCACAGTACTTTTTGAGACAGGAGCTCTCACTGAACTTAGAACTCACTGAGTGAGCCAGCAAGCTCCACCTCTGACTGTGCTTTCAGTTTATGGAGAACGTGTTGCACTGCCGGTACTTTCCCAGCTTAGCAGTTTTCCCAGCCCCACACAGTGGGATTTAAACTGATGAAACAAATATACTTTATTTTCTCCAATGAGACTCATCCTTTTCTGAGTGGTTCCTAACTTCAAAATCGCTGAGCGTTTGTGTGAGTGTGGGGAGTGTTTGTAACACAATTACAAAATTTCTCCTATCTCTTTCCTCCTTCCAAACCCTCACATATATGCCTCACCACTCTCCTTCAAATCCATAGCCTCCTTTGTACTAACTGTTATTGCACACATATATGTATGTGTATAAACATATATATTCCTAAATATAACCTGTTCAGTCTGTCTAATCATTCTTGTAGGTATCCTTTTAGGCTGGCCATTTGGCACTGGACAGCGAACCGGTGTGCTCTTCCCTGGGGAGGACCACCTCTCCTGCTCCCAGCTCTCCTCAGTTGTCTGTAGTTCTTTATGTAGGGTTGAGGACTCTTGGGCTTTTCCCCATCCAGTTTGGTGTGTCCTTTGTTGTCGTATCCCTGTTCAGCTCACGTTTGGGTCTCCTAGTAATGCCAGAGGCTGATGGTAGCTTTAAAACAAGCTCAGGAAATGAAATGACTCAGAAGCATCTTGATGTGGGGGAGGGGAGTTCTGGAATTGGATTCAGAAGACTTGAGTCTGTATTCCTGTTGTGATTAATGACTTGTGTAGTGGTTTTGAACTTCTACTTTTCATTGGAAAAAAATGAGAGTCATGCATAAATCCTAAGACTGTTGGGGAAGTTAAAATGACAAGGAACTCTGCTGGCAAAGTACCTGCTGTATACAGCATGTCTAACTGAGGCTAGTTCATATAGCAGGGTGACTGAGCCAAGGATTGATGCACATTCTTCAGTCAGCGAAGCTTTTTATGCCTGTAGGAGGGATTTTCATGGGGGACAGTTTATCACTAGGGATTTTAGTCAACATTTTACACTTCTTTTGGATATGCATTTGCTGTATATATTTACACCAACAAAACACTGAGGCATCTGCAGCAACATATTATAGGACAAACATAAATGCAGCAAAAAAAAAAAGTTCTTCATAAAGTAAAGATGTGCTTCAAAAGATAGCCCCAAGACTTCCTTTTAAGAGAAAGGGAAGTGTAGAAGGGTGTGTGTGGGTAGGTGATGGAAAAGGCCGTGCATGTGGAAGGGAGAAGGGCTTAGAGCATTTCTCAGCACTCTGATGCCTAAGGTTTCTAAATATGGGCAGAGTCAGAGAACAAGCATAGTGATCAGGAGAGCGGGACTGGTCTGAGTCTGAGAGGCTGTTAGCAATGGAGGGCCCTGCCCTGGACTGCATCAAGTTTACTATCACTAGATCTTTCTGGTTCCTGGCTGCCAGGGTGTTTGTGACAGCAGATCTGAAATTTATCTCCATCTAATCTCAGAAAGGTGGACAATGGGACCCTTGCCAGGACTTCTAGAAAACACAGGGCTGGATGTATTTTCTTGCCTCCCACAATGTCTCACAAACAAATAGAACAGTGGCTTGCTTGAGGGATGGGAGGATGAAACATTACACTAGCCCAAGAAAGCCTAGGCGTGTTGGGGGCCAGTCACCCACAGCTTGTGCCTTTTCATTCCGCAGGTCACTGAACTTGACATACAAGTGTCAGATTGAGAAGACAAAGAGTTTGCAATGTCAGGACAAGTTCCAGGTTGTTCTCTTGTACTGAGGACAATCTCAAGAGGACATTCATGACATGTCATTTCTGTGTCTTATGTACCAATTTTTACAAAGAATTGAGTCAATACAGAGCTTTTACAATGAATTGCTCCCAGTTAATTTAAAACAATGTTTTCAGCATGAAAGATCTGAGTGCTGAGTGACGAAGTGGAAAATGAGTTACTGTGATTCTAAGCAGTGTATTACCAGGAGCGTCCCGACGACGACGACATTTTCCGTAGCCTATTAGAAAGAGTACTACTCACTCAGATTTGGTTGAAATTGCTCCTTGGGAGAAATGTGTGTTATAGTAATGCCTTTTCTCTTTAATTTGCCTAGGAAGTTAGAATACAAGCTTATAAAGTTAGTTAGAGAACCAGTTTGTTTGCCTGAAGGCATTTTCATCTACAAAAGAAGATAGCTCTACTCAATAAAACAATTTTTGAGCAATTCACTCAAAATGTATATAGGTGAGGAGGAGTGTGAAAGGTAGAAGAGGGAGAGAACCAACACAAGGCAAGGTCTGGGCTCCCATTGGACAGGCTGCAGCCTCTCTGGGGAGGGTGATGCCTACACAGGATGCAAGGAAAACACAAAGCCAGGGAGGGCTGGCGATTTCTGTGCTGCAGCATTGGGTAGGGGCAGAGTTCTAGGAATAGACATCTAGCCAGTTGGGTCAGCCTCTTTGTGGGAATGAAGCTGACATTTGTCTCTGGAGACCTCTGGGTATCTCTTAATGGGCAGGAGAAGGGACTGAAGTAGGTGGGAATCAGTGTGAGTTTTATAGACTGAAATTTGGTAAAGCAACAGCAGAGAGAGGGCTTGGGGATCCAGAATGCCTTGGTAGAGCTTGCATAGTGTGTCTGAGTCTCAAAGGGGTCCAACATAAACCTTTGTATACCTTTGTGGGGTATTTGTCCTTGAAGTATAGCGAAGTCTGTATCAATGCTGGACTGAATGGGACAGTGGCTTTGATTCTCTGCTGACAATACCAACACGGAGACAAGAATCATTCTGAGCACTGCATCTGAAAGCAAGCCTCTGAGGGGAGGCAGAGAGATCACAGGGCTGATTGGAATGTTTCTCTATCAGATTGAAGATGCGCAGACCTGCAGAACTTACATGACAATAAGAAGTGTATGACGCAAAGCTACACAGAGTAACCCTGTCTTGAAAAACAAAAAACAAAAACAAAAAAAGTGTGTGAGGCACAGTCAGGAACTAAGCACCTTTAAGACAAACTGGCCCAAGTCACTGTGAAAGCCTCCCCCTCATGTCTTAATGAGGGAAATTTCCTCAGGTCGAATCTGAAAGATCGGCTTCATTGTTTTGTTTTTAAGTGTCAAAGAAGAACCTTTAGTAGGTGCATCTCAGAGGTTGGTAGGAGTAGGTTTGTCATATCAGTTACTCAGGAGGCTGAAGCAGGAGAGTTGCTAGTCCAAAGCCAGTGCATGGGCAGCTCAGTGAGACCTTGTCTCAAAACAGAATATATGTAAAGAACACACACACTCAGTACTGAAAAGACAAAAAGTCCAAAGCACCTGTGATCTGAGCCAAGTGGAGCCTCTGTGATGCTCACACTCAAGGGGCTTGCAGCTGTGTGTGTCCTTTGCCCTTTTCCAGACTCTTCCATTCCCAAGTTCTCAGGGCATGGCCTTATTATGCCCCATTGAACAGCCAGCCTATCCTGTCTGATGTTTTCATTTGTTTTTTTATTAGTATGCAGCATTATTTGTAACATCCAGAACCTGAAAACAACCTAGATGCCTGCCAACTGAAGAATGGATTAAGAAAATGTGGGAAGAAAATATACACAATGGAGTACTACTCAGCAGAGAAAAACAATGACAGCATGACATTTGCAGGCAAATGAATGGAACTAGAAAATATCATCCTGAGTGAGGTAACCCAGACTCAGAAGGCCAAACATGGCATGTACTCACTCGTAAGTGGATACTAGATGTAAAGCAAAGAACAATCCGACTGCAACCCACAGAACCAGGGAGGCTACATAGCAGGAGGGACCCTAGGATGACTGTGGCTTATAATGAGTTTTGGTTTTACTCAATCACTGGACAAGCTTCAGCGAAACATTTCATGACTAGGATAAGAATTTGTACTGTATCAAGCTGATAATAGTAAAAAAAATAATTAAAAAAAGTTGAGGTGGTTTTGGGGATTTCCTGGGTCTTTATGAAGAAGAGGGTTCCTGCTGAAAGACATGGGTACTGATCCTTTCCTTCCAAACTGACATTCTCTTCTTTGACTTTGACTCAGAAAGAGGGTCACAGGTTTTTATTTGTAGTGCAAGGGACTATGCTCCAGCATCATTCCAGAATGACAAAACCAGCAGACAATGTTCCCAGTCTCTAGGTGGGAAGGAAATGAATAGTAAGTCAGCACACTTTTAGCAGGGAAGGTGCTATGCTTTGTTGTTACTGTTTGGTGTTCAAACTTGCTTTCAAGCTTTCCTTCTTTTTAGACCTGGCTTCTGCCTAAGAAGCTCTCTCAATTTACATCCATTGTTGTACTTAACGCAAAGTGCAGGAAAGGAAATGGACAACTTTGTTGTATTTAAGTATAAGGGGAAAACCCTCAAATAGAGGAAACTGGAATGGAATTAAGTTCTCTGTTTGCTTTAAATGAAAATACATATTACAGCTTAAAGACATTGATTTCAAGTAAATTCAGCTGCCAAGTCCTAGGTATTTATTTTGCTCATGAAATTTTTGTCTCACTGTAAGAAACTTGAAGAAGATAAAGCAAAATGGGAGTGAGGATATATGCCAGTCAATTGCTGTAACACACACACACACACACACACACACACACACACACACACACACATACACACACATCTGGTTGTGTGAAGGGAAACAATTTTCCTCTGTGGTTCACTGAAACAGATTGTAGAGAATAGGACATCATCCTGTAAGAAGAAAATACATTCCACATTTTAGATGAAGTTGGAAGTGATAAACAATGTGTCTGGGGAAGGATTGGGAGAGATTTCATTGCTTCAGCATGGAGAAAATGCAGGTTCATGACAAACACATTGGAGGCTGGGAGAAGGCTACCAGAGGAAAGAAATTCCCTTGGTGCTCAAGGTCAGAGCCCTTCTCTGGGTTTCCTGCTAAAGAGGCTTATTGGCACACATAATAGTGACGGACATGGTGACTTCATGAACTCTGTTTCGTGGGGCACATGACAAATGTATTATTCCTCTGTGACTTTGTCTCTTAACTTCTGGAAATTGTATATGCAGAGATGAACAATCCATCACATATTTCACCATACCGACAGATTTATTGTTTAAAATAATTGCCAGATGATCCCCCGTTAGATCCTATACATAGAAAGCCAGTTCTCAGCTCCAGGTTGACCACTGGGATGGAGACTCTACCCTAAACTGCTTCATCTTTGGTGAAGCCAGTTGAATCTTGCCCTCTGTTGTTTCCATGCCAGCTAACATCTTTGTGTTATGGCCAGGGCTTCAAAGGACTACAAAGCTCTCTCTGGCGATGATATTCAACCAACAAACTAAAAGGGCTGTGCTTTATTCACGTTAAATTGGTGACCCTTCATATCCCCACCTATTATTTTCTAATACTAAGTCGTCCATTTGTTCATATGTGGACTCTCTTTGATTGGATTATTTCCTTGTATATAGGGAAACACAGTGTAAGTATGCTCAGGAGATATTGTGGGCACAGTGCTAGACCACTGCAATAAAGCAAATGTCACAATAAAAAGAATCACACAATTGACTGGTTTTCCAGCACATACAAAAGTGATGTTTATGCTATATTGTAGTCTATTAAGTGTGAAATGGCGTCATGTCGAATACACACACACACATACACACATACATATAGACACATATGTATATATGTAACTTAATTTCAATATATTTTAATGAATGTTAACCACCACCTGGGCCTTTAGCACATTATAATATTTTTGCTAGTGGAACATCTTGTCTTAGTGTAGATGGCTGCAGACTGCTCTCATTGGTGGTTGATGAGGGTTGGGTTAGGTGTGATGATTCCTTGAGATAAGACAACAGTGAAGTTCACCTCATTAATTGACCCTCCAGTTTCATAAGATTTCTCTGGGGCATACCATGCTGGTGGGTAGATTTTACTGTTAAAGCAATTTTGTTGGCAATCAGAGCGAGTTATCTCAAACCTGATACTGCTTTATTAACTAAGTTTATGTAACGTTCTAAAATTCTCTGCTATCATTTCAAGACCCACAGCATCATCATTGGGAATATATTTCACCTCAAGAAATGCCTTTCCCTGTCCATCCAGAAGTGATTCCTCAGCTATTACAAGATTGCAGCCATTCAGCTGCATCCGCAGGCTCCGCTTCTAAATCGAGTGCTCCTGCTTCTACCACAGCTGCAGCTACTTCCTCCACTCAAGTCTTGAGCTCTTCAAAGTCTTGAGGGTTGAAATCAACTTGTTCCAATACCTGTTGAGGTTGCTATTTTGATTTCCTTCAATGGCTCATAAATGTTCTTAATGGCTTCTAGATGGAGGAGTCCTTTCCAGGAGGCTAACAATTACTTTTCCTTCATGTTGCACTATCTCATCTCTGGGATGCTAAATTGTCACAGTGTTAAAAATCCTTATCAATCCCCAGGCTGCAGGAGGGAGGTTGCCTTAAAAGGCATGAGGACAACATTGTCGTCTGTTCATTTCTATCAGAGCTCTGGATGACAAGGTACACTGTCCATAAGCAACGATATTTTAAAAGAATCTCTTTGTTCCTGAGAAGTAGGTCTCCATATATGTCTTAAAGGAATCAGTGAACTATATAAACCTACGTGTTGGTATTCAGACTTTGGTGCTTGGTTTATAGAATGCAAGCAGAGTAGACGTCCCATTCTGGGCAGTCCTGTGATTCTCAGGCTGTTAAATGAGCAATGGCTTTCACTTACTTTTGCTAGCTCTATTGTTCCCTGACAGGAAAGCCTGCCCTTGATTTCTCTCCATCTATGGAAGTCCTGGATGGCATTTTCTTCAATTTCAGGCTATTTGTCTACACTGAAAATCTGCTGGGTGTGTCCAGCTTCATCGAGGATCTTGGCTAGGTCAGCTTGTTGCAGCTTCTGGTTCAACCTTTGCTGTTTTACCTTTCAACAAAAACTGTCTTCCCCTCAGCCTCAAGAACCAACCCACTGTAGCATCAAGTCTGTCTTTTATAGTTGCTTTCCTCCTAACATTTGGAGGTACAAGTAGAATCCAGAGCTTACTCTAGATTCATCGTTGGTTTAAAACTATTCTGTGTCTGGCTTGATATTCCATCAAGACCTCTAAAGTTTTCTCCTTATCAGCAAATAAGGCAAGTCAGCTTTTAAAAACCCTTCGTATGTTCTCTGAAGCAGCACTTTGAGTTTTTTTCATGAACTTATTCTTTGTGCTCACCAGTTGTCTGTCAGGCCCAAGAGGCCTTGCTTTCAGACTGTCTTGTTCTTCTTGTTTTTAAGATTTTTGTGTGTTATGAGTGTGTTGGTGCATGTATGTGGGTGCAAGTGTGGGGACACACATGTGAAGGTGAGAGGACAGTCTTAGGTGTCATTCTTCATGCTCTGTCCACATTTCGTTTCTGAGATAGCATCTCTCACTGGCCTAGAATTTGCCAAGTAGGCTAGTCTGCCTGGGTAGAAAACCCTAAGGATATGCCTATCTCTCAGTGCTGGCCTTACAAGCTTGTGTCAATACACACAGCTTTTCATGTGGACTCTCCGGAGTGAACTCAGGTCCTTGTACCTGGAAGGCAGCATTGTCCCATCTGAGCTCTCTCCCCTGCCCATCTTGACTTCTGGCTTGCACACTTCACTAATCTTAATCATCCTTTGCTCGTAATTTAAAGTGAGAGATGCGTGACATTTGCTTCCACTTAGAGTCTATTCTATTAATTAGTTCGGTTTCAATATTGTGTATTAGGGAATGTAGAGGTCTGAGGAGAGGCAGAGACAAAGAAACAGCCAGTGATGGGAAATTTGAAACATAATTGGCAGTTATCAATTAAAGTCACCATCTTGTATGAGAATGACTTATGACAGCCACCAAAAAATTACTATAGTGACATCAAAAATCAATGAAAAGAAATCAGTGGTCAGAAATCATCAAAAAGACGTAATGGTGATGAAAAAGTTTGAAATATTGCGCCAACTCCAGAAATGGGAAGAAGAGACACGAAGCAAACATACTGGTAGGTTTGCCTGATGCAGAAGGGTGGCCACAAATCTGAAATCAGTAAAATCTGAAATATCTGCAAAGCTCAATAAATCCATAAAGTGAGGTATGCATGTGTGCACCAAGTATGATGTAGTGAGCATAGTTGGGCAGGGCTAAGTATGACTTGATCAACATGCTGTGTGATTTCTTGAGATCATCTGACATCATGGTCAGGGGCAGTCTCTACTTCCCCATCATGCTCCCAGCACACATCTGTTATTTCATCTGTTTCTATCTTTGTTATTCTGCAATGACTCTTTCAGCTCTCACCCCCTGAGCTATTTTGTTTGCTATGACTCTTAGGAGAAAAAACAAACACTATGTTTTTTCTTAGAACATTTTTATTGTACTCCCACATTGTCAGATAAAAATGAATCTGACATCAGAGGCCTCAACCAATATCTGTTCTCATGGACATATTTTTGCTCTCTTTGCAAATCTCACGTTACCTGGACATTTATAGCCTTCTTAACTCATTCACAGAGTCTTGTGGAGTCAGACTGGGTAGCACTCCTAGCTACGTCAAGCAAATGTGGTTAGAAATCATAGATGAAATGATGCGGCGTGGGCTTCCTACTAATCTAGAAGTCAGGTACTCAGGGCAAGTTCCTGAAAAAACAAAAACGAAAAGGTCTTGTCAAATACTGTATACCAGGCACCCTGTAGCATTTTGCCTTTGCTTAAAAATTTATTTATTTATAGATTATAGTAGAGATCTACAATTCTGAGAGACAAACCAGTGAACAACGACTTCAAGAAGATGATAAAGGGTGTCTCCATTCATTACTAAATACCACTTGTTCCTTTTCCTATGTTTTTCCTCCTTTTTCCCCTACAGAGAATCTGTACTAACCTACTCAGTCCTCCACAACAAAATACCATAGGCTGGCTCATCTAACCAATAGAAATGCGTTATGTAAACTTTTGAAACTTGGAATTCTATGAACAAGGTACTGCTCAGTTTTGTTACTGTTGCAGGCCCTCTTCATGGCATGCAGATGGCTCTGCCTTCTTGTGTGTGTTTAAAGAAAGAGTTGGGGGTGGGGCAGGAGAGAAGCAGAGAGAGAGGATAGAGGAGCACACACCTTCTGGTCTTATTTCTTCCTCATAGGAAGTGTACCAAGCCTATCAGCTCTGTGCCCATATCATGGGCCCAGAAGTTACTCTATGACTTTATTTACTCTGAAGTTGTTTAACAAATATTCCCTGTCCAAATCCAGCCACAGTCAGGCTTCAAGGTATGATGTGATTGGGGGGGGAGGCGGGGGGGGTGAAGGAGAATAACACCACAGCCAAATCTATTTTGTAATTTGTCTTATGACTAAGATCTATTTATTGAATTATTGAATATAAATTTTACATATCTGTAGACTGATGTTCTCACTAGTAATTATTTAGGAGCGATGGATATTATTTATTTATTTCTGGAATAGCTTAGCGCTATGTTATTTCCATTTTAAGATGAAATGAAAAATAACTTTAATGGTGAAAACATATGTTTAAAACTAGCTACTGTCTGCATAGCAGCAGGAAATCTGCTCACAACTGAGCAAATTCTTAACTGGTGAAACAAACCCATTCTACTGCTAAGGCTGGTGTACAATAGAGAGTGCCAGTGTTGGGTGTTCTAACTCACTTTATTGAACACACATTGTACAATGATGCTCCAAGCTACCTTACAATGTCTCTGTTATTAGAGGGAAGCTAAGAAAAGAGGGTGAGTAGGTTCAGGACTAGAAATCAGATTGAGGTCTTCCCAGCTGAATGAATCTCCACAGTGACATCATTCCATTCTCAGTTTGGATGGTTTCCAGGTTACACCACCATAAACCACTGCCACACAGGTGAGGCCATGGATGTGCCTTGACAAAAGTGTTTCAAACCTGTGGAAATATTTGCTTGTAAAAGACCGAGGCATAGCTCTCTGAGGTCCCACAGACCATGTGAGCATGACACCTGTAAATTACTATGGTAAGTTTTTTCCTTAGAAATTTGTAGCTGTAAAAAGATATATATCTTTTAAGATGAAAGAATTTTCCTGCAGGAGTACGTTAAGTTCTCCTGACCAGCTCCATTCTTCCATCTCAACTGTTTCCCCTGACATTCTTCTCCTGATTTATGAAGCTTTACTTCCTCTTTTCCTTAATCCCTAAAGAATCTCTCCCTTTGGCCAGGCACTGTGGTTACTGAATGTTAGGAAACCAGGCATGCATACACATGTCTCTCTAGCAAGAATCGTTACCACTTGCTTTTGAAGACTATGGAAATAAAATACACCTACACAAACTTTAAAAACCATATTGTAATAATTTTCTATTTCTAAGTGGCATATGATGTGAGACAGCTGAATGTTTCCAAAGTGGGGCAGATATATTAGAAAACACATGTACATGGAAGGCATTTTGTGTTTGGTTTGATAAACAGCATGAGAGCTTGGGTAACTCTGAATGCTTTCCAATGTGTGATATGTTGGGAATCTTGTTATATTTCTGTGGTTGTATGGTCAAATTTGAACACGAGAAATGACTGGATTTTCTTACACAGAATAGTAAACTCAAAGCATTGTGTTATTGAGTTGAATTAAGATGTTAATATTCTCAGTGGCCTGTGCTGTCACCTGAGGCCATAGTGACACCTGGGCCTGAGCTGCAGCCAAGGGCCATGTCTGGGTCTGTGACCCTACTGCAGCCAGGGTCTGTGATAATGTTCACAGCCTGTGTTACCACCCAAGGCCATCCAGGTCCTTGGAGTCTGGGCCTTACCTGAGGCCATGCTCATGTCCAAGGGCCATACTGTTGCTGGGGCCATACTGATCTGAGTGGCCTGAGCACCCACCCAGGCCCACCATGATGTCTAGGTTGAACTGCCATATCTGGGTCCATGGTCCTACCCCAGCTGGGGTCTGTGTTGATGTCTGTGGCCTGTGTTACACTGGGGGCCACGGGAGAGCTGGCCCTGGTGGCCTGAGCACCAGAAAGATGGCCCTGACCCTTAATGGCCTTGGGAGAACTGACCCTCCCCTTGCCAGCCATGGCAACAGGAGAACAGGCCTTGCACTTGGGAGAGCTGGCTCCACTACTCACCATGCATGACTTAGTTGACCCAGATGATGTGGGATACAGAGAGTTGGCCCTGACCCTTGCCTGAAGGGGGCAGTCTGATAGAGGCCTGGACTGACCAACTCATCTACCACCTGGGCCCACATCCAGGGCTTTGAGTTTGCACACTCCAACATCTACCTCATCTAAGAACTGCTAGAGCATGTGAAGAGACAAGTCCTGTGGAACCATAGCTGCAGGATCTCCATGACTGGGACAACAGTAAGATATCCCAGAGGAGTCTCAGAAAGGGCCCAGTATTGATGGGATAGCAGAAGCCAGAGGCCTTGAACCAGACCAACAACTCACTGCAATGAACATTTGCAAATAAACTGTTTGGGCAAAAGGGTCTACTGGGTGATACACCATAACTCTCAAGGCTACTCTGACAAATGAATATATGGTGGAGACGTGGAAAAGATGGAGGGGTGAAGTGGTTTTTTAAAATTATTTTTAGTTTGTTTTGTGGGGGAGGCTACAAGGATAGAGGGTGGACATGGGAGGACAGGGAAATGAGTGGGATTGGGGTGCATGACGTGAAATTCCAAAAGAGTCAATAAAAAATTATGTTAATAAAAAAGAGATGTAAATTTTCATAAATAAAATATATACACAAAATATATACATAATCATCACATAAATTGATGTTCATGTATAAATATGTGTAACCTAGTATGTTGAAATAAGGACACTAAAATTCTGTGATAGCAATAAAAGGAACAAGCCTGGGGGAGGTAAGCATATGACATTTCAACAGCATTGGTCAGAGGATGACCAGAGTCAGGGGACTTGAGAGCAGAAGAAAGTTCTGGAAAGGACAAGGAGACACTGAAATCAGTGTTCACAAACAACAGGCAAAACTGTCACCCAGAGCAAACAAAGCTGAGTGTGCCTTGCTTTTTATCATAACTAAGGAAAACTGCAACTATAACTATCTAGTCTTCAACTCCATCAAAGACTCAGAAGGATATAATATTATATAACAACAGAGACATTTGGCTACCTGGACAGTCACCCAGAGTTCTTCTGCAACATTGGGGCATCCATCTTCTGTTTACAGGCCTAGAGCATCTGGCAGACTTTTCTATAAAGCAGGAATTTTGGACTGTCCTGCTTTGTTTTGGCAAAGTTCATCAGTCACTTTCCTCTGTGTCCTGCAGAATGTCTGGCAGACTTCTGTGAAGCAGGGATTTTGAAGGACTTTCCTGCCTTGTTTTGTCCAAGTTCAACAATCTTTTTCCTGTATGTCCTGCGTGTCCAATCTGCACAGCACATTGTCAGCAGCCAAAGGCAAGAACAGTTTCTTTGCCCAGTGGCTAACCTTGCCACAATGAAAGCAAACTCCATAAGGAATTTCTTCAATGCCCATCATCTCTGAAGTAAATTGGTGCTGCTGGGAACAGATGTGTCTCATTGTCATGAAAAACTTTATGTTAACTAAATTTTAAATGCCGTAATCTGTTGGCCTTTTAAAGGTTTGAAGACCATTTGTTTATCTAAAATATATCTCTATATGATCTGGAAAGCATACCTAACATATCTACAAATTTGATTGTTATAAATGACTAACCACTAACCTATGTTTCCTGATTATCCTGTATAGTTTATAATAATAGCTGTGGGATGGTCTTTCTGTATGCTGTGCAAATGTGTTGCTACCAATGGTTAATAAAGAAGCTGCAATGGCTTATGGCAAGGCAGAATAGAGCCAAGTAGGGAATCCAAGCAGAAAGACAAGGAGAAGAAGGCATAGTGAGAGGAGATGCTGAGAACTGCGGAGGGAGCAAGATGTAATGGAATTTGTAATGCCACAAAGCCACGTGTTAAAACATAGATTAATAGAAATGTGTTGAATTAAGTTGTAAGAGTTAGTTAATGATAAGCTGTAACACAAAATTGTCTTTTTAATAAAAAAAAACCCCAGAGCCAGAAATTGGGGTAAATGTCAGAAAAAGGAACAAGCCACCTCTTACCTCTAGGACTCCTCAGCCTAAAGATCCTCTAGTTCCTGTTTCCTCATACTTTATATACTTTACTCTATCCAGCCATCACTTCCTGGGATTAAAGGCATGTGTGCTTCCCAAGCAAACACATGAGATCTCAAGTGCTGGGATTAACGGTGTGTGATTCCGAAGTACTGGGATTAAAGGTCTGTGCCACCACTGCCTGGCTCTGTTTCTCTCCTAGACTGAGTCAATCTCATGTAGTCCAGGGTGGCTTGGAACTCACAGAGATCCAGATAGATCTCTGCCTCCCAAGTGCTAGGATTAGAGGTGTGTGCCACCACTGCGTGGCATCTATGTTTAATCTAGTGGCTTGTTCTGTTCTCTGATCTGGCAAATTTTATTAGGGTACACAATATATCACCACATTTCCCCCTTTTTGTCTAAAATAATAAACGAAGGTTATAACTAATATAAGAAAAACTATATATAATAAGTACAGTAAGTGTATATAATAGTCAAGAATTACATTAACAATGTACAGTCAATTAACATTTGACAGATTCAGAGAAAATATTCCATTATCTATCCTGTTTTGGTAAGTCCAAAATGTTGTACCCAATTCACGTTCTTTCCTAACATGTATTACTAAACTGAATAATATCTTAATGTCTTTCAAACTTATACACTTTACACCTCTTTAGTGAGTTTCTGTTCTGAATTTGTTAACAAGAAAAACTATAACTATGACTATCTGGTCTTTAACTCCTTCAGAGACCCATGAAGGAAATAATATCACCTAAGTAAGCAGGAAGTGCAAATAAGCAACTTCCAAAAAATTGTGAGAAATGACAGAAACAGCTGGCTGCCTGGACAGTCACCCAGAGTTCCTCTGCAAAGTTGGAGCATCCTACAGGCCTAGCATATCTGACAGACTTATCTGTGAAGGAGGATTTTCTGTAGGGCCTTCCTATCTTGTATTGGCAAGGTTTGGGAGTCCTTTCTTTTGTGTCCTGCTTGTCCATTTGGACAGAATACTGTCAGCTATTGAGGCAAGGGTACTTTTTGCCCAGTGGCTAACTTTTGCCACAAAGAAAGTAAACTCCATATGGAGTTTCTTTGATGCCCATCATCTATGAAGTAGATTGGTGTTGCCAGAAGCAGACATGTCTCATAGTCATAAAAAAAGAATCTATGTTATTAAAACATCTTAAATGCCATATTCTGTAGATCTCTGAAGTGTTTGAAGATGACCTATTTATCTAAAATATATCTCTGTTTGACTTGAAAACATACCTAACCTGACTACAAGTTTGATTGTAATAGGTGACTAACTACTATCCTGCATTTCTTTATATCCTAATTAGTTGGTAATAATAACTTTCAAGGACTAGCAAATTGCATAACATTGTTAAATGAACTGTATAGGTATAATACCTTGAAGAGTATAGTGTTTTCTATTAAAATCAATCTCAAATTTGTATCAATATACATAATTTGTATAAATTAAATATACAATATAAAAAATCCAATCCAATGTAAAATATTTAAAACTGGTAGTTGCTTTTTAAATGTAGATTCAATAATCTACCTTTTCATGTTATCATATCCATATCCTCCCTTTTTCCTTTTCAGAATAGATTCAATGAGCTACCCTTTTATCCTATTATTTCTATATCTTATATTTTAGATCCAATAGTCTACCTATTATTTATATCCTCTTTTTTATTTTTCTTTTTTTTAAACAGGAACTTTGAATTTAATCTCCTTTGTTTAGCTTTTACCCTGATCATTATCAATTAGCCACTTTTAACCAACCATCATAAACAATGACAACATCCATAACCCATTGAAAGGCCAAAAGCCACCTACCCCACCTCTTGGGAATGTGGGCTTCATGTTTTTAAAATTACTTCCTGCTGTCTAGGGGCAAAGGAATCTTTAAGGGATCCTGAAAAGAAATTTTTTGGGTTAATTGTCAAGTCCTGGGAGAGGTAGATGTATCATTTGTTGTCCAGCCTCTTTATAATGAGAAAGTGGAGGGCTTGTCTCATGTCCTGGCTATAGTAGTCTGTGAGGCTGGATCATCTCAGCTAGCCATCTTGAAATTGTCCTGAGCAATTTGTAGTCCAAAGCTGATCTTTGGTTGGTGTTTGTCAGCTTAGTGGTATTATCATAGTCCTGATGGAATTGTCATTGTGGGATTCCATCATCTTTTTGGAGACTTCAAAATCACTGTTAGACACGATCATGGTTCACTGCAGAAAACTGATAGAGACTCAAAACCAAAATCATATTCATCTAGTTAGATGAAGCCTTTTTTTCTAGAATTAGTTAGTATTCTATATGACCATTAATATCATGACAAAAGTTATATATATAATCTTATAAATTTTGATATAAAATTCATACCTTAGGAAAAGTTTTAAAGATTCAAAATAAAAGTGAAGGATCATGAGATTAATAACAATAGAATAGTCCCTTAATTTTGGTTTTCCTTCTGTCCCATATCAGGTGGCTCTTCTGACATGATACAGAGGTTTTTCATTTTCTTTTAACAAGCATGCTTGGGTTTAGAGAAGGAGAGAGCCATGTTCCAACTTCAAAGCCAGCTTTAAGTTTCAGTTGAACTGGGACTACAAAAAGACTATTTGATCTATAGGCCAAATAGTTTGTAATTAATATTAAGCCTCTGAATGATTATTTGCAAGTAGCCATGGAATTGGGAACTGGTGGGAGGGACACAGAAAAGCTTCCACCTACAATTGGTGCCCAGACATGGTGACAAGAGTTTCCATATAAAACCTGAGAGAACTTAAAAGAGATTCTAGAACAGAGCTAAGAGTAGCTTCCTAGTTCATGTTTCTCATGCGGGCAGTGGTATAGAGATGCCTTGGTACAGAGATGTTACTGCATTGTAGCTTGCACACAGCATGGTGGATTCTCACCATGAGTAAGCAGAGCATCTCCAAGTCTTGTAGCATGCTGAGTGGCAGATTTAGCTTTTGCTATAAGGTTTCTGGGCCACATGCTGCTTGATGGAGACATAGATCTACTCCTTCCCAGAGTTGGCAGTGACGGTGAGCATGGCTCCCAGAGCTGGCTGTAAATGTATCTCTGCCATGTTAGGAAGACGAACATGGTGGAACCAGCAGCCAAAGCCACAGATTCAGTCCTAGCCATGCAGCTTAATAATTTAAAAACTCTCCTGGTCAGAAAAGGATTATAGATACACAGTAGGACAGATTCAGATGGAAAAAACTCTAAACAGTTTACAGTGTGTGTAAAAATGTACATAGGCTTGGAAGAGAGAAGAAGAGAAGTATAGGCAGTTATATAAAGAAATAAACAGTTAAAAATCTTTAAAGAGACAGTAAAAGTAATATAAAAGAAGCCATGTAAAGATGGAAAATACACAGAGAGGCTAAATTATGCATATTATTGTGTTTTCTTTGAATTTTTTGACTGTTAATGAGCTAACTGCAGAAAGACATTTGATTTGTAAAGGCTGCTAAGTTAAACTAACATATATGTTTTAAATGTATTTTGACTTCAAAATTTGGGTCTAAGGATATGTTGTTTTGAAAAAGAGGTTCTGCTTTTGTTTCCACAGAAGATGAGGACCTGTGAATTGCTTCCAGATCAATATAGTTTGATCAGACAAGACCCCCTGAAAAAAATCTCCAATGGGAACAGATGGTCCAGATGATCCAATGTTTCAGAGTGCCTCTGTTGCAGTTTCCTCTGAGTTCTGTATCCAGAAAGGCTTCAAGGCTGCTGGCTAAGATAATCCAGCCTCACAGACTACTCCAGTCAGGATTTGACCACAATCCTGAATTTTCTCAGGGTTCCCCAAAGATTACCAACACCCCCAATCAGCAGGAAGTAGCCTAGAAAACTATGTCTACATTCCCCAAAAAGTGGATTATGGATATTTGTCTTTTTTAGGGAGTTTGGTTACAAATTGTTATTGGTCATAGTCAATCTCTTTCTAAAAGAAGAAAGGGGGATATGATATAGAAATGATAAAACAAGATAGATTATTGAATATACTTTGATCCAAAAAACAACTGTTAATCTCAAAATATTTTACAATGATACGGATTTGGTTTACTGATACAAATTTAAGGTCAATTTTGTTATGCTGTATGTATATTTCTACTCTCATTTAAAATTATAATTAAGAAATACAGATTAGCCGGGCGGTGGTGGCACACGCCTTTAATCCCAGCACTCGGGAGGCAGAGCCAGGCAGATCTCTGTGAGTTCGAGGCCAGCCTGGACTACCAAGTGAGTTCCAGGAAAGGCGCAAAGCTACACAGAGAAACCCTGTCTCAAAAAAAAAAAAACAAAAAGAAAAGAAATACAGATTAATAATTAGTCATTTATGATAATCAACTTATAGTCATGTTAGTTAAGTTTTCTAGGTATACAAAGATATATTTTAATTATGTAAGTAATCTTAAAGCACTTCAAAGACCTACAGAATATGACATTTAAAATGTTTTAAAAACTTGTACTTTTCTGGACAGTGAGATATTTTTGCTCCTGGCAGCACCAATTTACTTCAAAGAGGAAGATGGGCATAGAAGACACTCCATATGGAGTTCATCTTCTTCTTGGCAAAACTGGCCATTTGGGCAAGAAACTAGTCTTGCCTGGATTGTTTGACAGTATATTGTATAAACTGGACATACAGAACCCATAGAAAAGTGACCACTGAATTTTGACAAATCAAGATGAGATGGTCCTTCAGGTTCCTGCTTCACAGAAGAAACTGGAAGACATTCTGCAGGACACAAAGAAAAGCAACTGATGAACTTTGCCAAAATGGGTGAACAGTTCTTCAAATTTCCTGCTTTATGAAAAATCTGCCAGATACTCTAGGTCTATAGGCTGAAGATAGATGCCCCAGTATTATAGACAAACTTGGGGTGACTGTGCAGGCAGCCAGATGTCTCTGTCATTTCTAGAATTATGGAAGTTGCTTGCAAAGCACTTCCTGCACCTATTACTTAGGTGATATTCTTCTGGGGTCTTTGATGGAGTTGAAGACTAAATAGTTATAGTTTTCCTTAGTCATGATAAAAGGTAAATTAGATATGAAACTTTAGACTCACAAAAATAGGATAGACAATAGAGTATTTTCTTTAATTTTGCTAAATACAAATACACTAGATATTGTAATTATAATCCTTGCTTGATAACTGTTTTGTTACATATAATTTTACTCTACCAAAATGAAAACCTTCCTTTTTAATTAGACAGAAAAGAGGAAGTGCTGTGGGATGGTCTTTCTATGTGCTGTGAATATGTGTTGCTACCATTGGTTAATAAAGAAGCTTCTATGGTCTATGTCAAGGCAGAACAGAGCCTGGTGGGGAATCTAAGCAGAGAGATAAGGAGAAGGTGGAGTGAGAGGAGACACTGAGTGCCGCCGGGGAACAAGATGTAATGAAATACAGGTAAAGCCACAAAGCCATGTGGCAAAACATAGATTAATAGGACTGGGTTGAATTAAGTTGTAAGAGCTAGTTAATGATAAGCCTGAGGCACAGGCCAAACAGTTTGTGATTAATATAAGCCTCTATGTGTTTATTTGGGACTGAATGGCTGCATGACTGGGTGGGACACAGGAAAACTACCTTACATTTTTAAATAAACTGCATAGGTAAAATACCTTAAACAAGAGTAGAAACATATATACTATATGTTGTCACAAAAAAATCTTAAATTTTTATCAATATACAAGCAAGAGTAGAAACATATATACAGTGTAACAAAAATAGCTTTAAATTTGTATCTATATTCCCCTATATGATAACAAACATCCATAACCCACCAAATAACCAAAAGCCTCCAACACACTCCAATTTTTGGGAATGTGGGCATAGTTTTCACCATACTGCTTCCTGCAGAATGAAAGCATACCCCGGGGCTCCTGAGAAAACTTTGAGATAATGACCAAGTCCTGGGAAGACCAGCAGTAACCTTTGTTGATTGATATCACCTGTTAAGGTTCAGGAGATCTTGCCTGATCAAACCTGATTCATATTAGCCCCTCTCTCCTATGGGAACAAAACTCCAAAGCATTTTTGATTTCCATTTGACAAATATATTTTTTGACTTTTTAAAAGTTATGGCATTCCTTAATTATATAGGCTGATTCATTTCAACAGTCCTTCTTTCAATTTCAGGTCTCTTTGCATCTGTCCTTTGCTTTTCAACAATCAAAAAATTCAAAACCAGCAAATAACATACAGGATCCAGACTTCCTGTGTATTTCCCATCTTACAGGGCTTTTTTTCTTTTATATTAATTTTACTCTCTCCTTAATGACTTTATTTTTTTTTAAACTATTCATTTCTTTCTACAACTATACCCTTTTTCTTAAGCCTATGCACATTGTTAAACACATTGTAACCTGTTTAGAGGTCTTTCCGTCTGGACCCCTTTTTTTGCATATCTTCAGCCATTTTTGACTGAATGAGCAAACCTTTAAACTGCTAACCTACACCTGGATCCTCCACAGGTGGCTCTCAGATGGCTCTGCCCACTTCTTAGATCCTGAAAACCAAGTGTGAAACTCAAGGTTGGTCAGAGGTTTGTCTGACCAGGAACTGCATTCAACCTTCCTAGCTATAGGAAGCTTGTACCTGTGTGCTGCCACAAGCAGTTTTTACTTAGTTTGCTGTTTCTATTTAGTGCTGCCCTGCCAGCTGAATAGCACTGTCTCTTAAAGGAGCTGTGTCCTTTTTCTTTTTCTTTTTTTTTCTTCTTTCTCAGGCCCTAGGGATATTGGAGCACCACATTGATATCCCAAAATGTTATTGGTTTGTTTTGCTCTTTACTCTTTTGGGGAGCTTGCCATCCAGCTCCCAAATAAATCACATGCAGAGGCTTATTCTTAATTACAAATGCCCGGCCTTAGCATGGCTTGTTTCTTGCAAGCTTTCCTTAACCTAACTTATCTCACCTATCTTTTGCCTCTGGGCTTTTCCTTTTCTACTCATGTATACCTTTCTTTATTTCTCCATTGCTGGTTGTGTAACTGGATGACTGACCCCTAATGTCTTACTCCTTCTCTGGCTATTTCTTTACTCTTCCAGATTTCTCCCTCTATATATTCTCTCTGCCTGCCAGCCCCATTTATTTCTTTCTCCTGCCTTGCTATTGGCCATTCAATCTTTTTATTAGATCCTTAGGTGTTTTAGATAGGCACAGTAATACAGCTTTATAGCGTTAAACAAATGCAACATAAACAAAAGTAACACACCTTAAAATAATATTCTACAACAGAGGGGGTCTATTTTATCTCATAATTACAGGTTATATACCAACAACCAAGGGCACATTAAAGTGCCAGGAGCACAAACCACGTAATCATACTGTATCCACAGTCAGTAGCAAAGAACAAGCATGCCTGTACTCAGCTTGCTAAATTCTATGTTCAAGGAATAGTGCCACTTTTAGGCCAGGCCTTCCTACATCAAGCAACATAATCAAGACCTTGTCACACAGACATGTCCACAGGCCAACCTAACATAGACAATTCTACATCAAAACTCCCTTCCCAGGTGATTTTAGATGTGTTTAGTTCACAGTTAAACTTACCATCATAGGTGGTTAGTCACGAGGCTTGAGTAAAACATTCTGCCCTGCCTCATGTAGGCAACAAGGTTCAAACCAGCTTTGCCCTGAACCAGGAGGTTTCAGAGGTGGGCTGAGGATGGGTGAAGGCAGGAGGTGCTTTTCCATGCTATTTGCAATAGTGGTGTATTTTCTGGCTTTCAAGATCTGAGAAGCAGACTGAGAAATACCACATTGATTAAACACCAAGCTCACAATTTCAAAATTAAAAAACTCTCCAGGAATGTGAGCAAGCTTAATAGACCTCACTGTACTGGTCATTTAGTCAAGGCTCCCTGCTTGTTTGAAGGAGATAAAAACTGAATCTCTTTCCAAATCTAATAATGGAGGGATAAACAAGGTAACATCATTTGGTAGACTTTTCACTTCCTGACATGTGGGTCAGAAGACAATGTCTGGGTGATTTCTTCCTCCCAGCCTAACCCTCATGATGACAACTGTGTTTGTGTTTTGCAGTCTGTAAGGATGTCTACTCATGCATTCTAACTGCTCTTTGGACTGGCAGGTCCTTTCAGGGGCAGCATTTAGATTATTATGCTATAATGCAATGAGATTTCTTTTCTAATTGATGTACATCATGATTAACTGTACTAAATTTTTTTTGAGAAAGGATTTCATTTTAAGATGCAAATAAGGCATCCTGAGGGCTTACTTTTCAAGGTTTTTTTTTTTTCAAATACTCTTAAATAGAGAAAACAGCCACAAATATTTCCAGACAAATATGTGCAAAAGCACAGAAACATCTGTCTTCAGGTCTTTGAGGCTGCTTCATTAAGTGCGGGAGTGAGGCAGGAGCTTGTTTTTTTTTTTTCAGTTTTTTTTCTTCCCTCTTTCCTAAATGAGCCAGTAAAATAAAGCAATAAATCACTTGAAGCCTTTAGTTTTTCTTTTCATTGATTAATACTTCTCTGAAATTCTCACAGGGATAGAAAAGGGACTGGCTGGGTCTATGGGGAAGTTTGTCTGAAAGACTGGTGGGTAGGTCAGCCTCTGGCTGCACTAGAATGGGGTGGGCGCTTTGGTTCAGAACCGCAGAGATGAGGGCTAGAGCCTTTACACCAGTGATTCTCAACCTGTGGGTTGTGACCCCTTCACGATGTCTAAATGACCCTTTCACAGGGGTCAGCTAAGACCATCAGAAAATTCAGATATTTGCATTATGATTCATAACAGTAACAAAATTATAGTCATGAAGCATCAACAAAATTTTTTTTTTATGATTGGGGTCACCACAACATGAGGAACTATATTAAAGAGTCGCAGTATTAGGGAGGTTCCGAACCACTGGCTTACACTCATGTGGTGTGAGCCACCATCACGCCCAGCCCCCTGGTTGTCTGTTATGGGTTGGATCTTGAATGTCCCTCAAACTAAAGGCTGAGTTGACAGTCTTCCAACACTGAGAAGCATTGGCACCTCATGGGGTCATACTGGAAGGAGTTGGAGCGGTGAGGGCATGTACTTCAGGAGAGCATTGTCTCTCCCTTTGCTTCCAGGACACCAGGAACCAGTTCCCTCTGTGAGGCACTTCCACCATAACATTCTGCCTCTCCACAGGTCTAAAAGGACTAGGCCCAAGAAACAATGCCTTGAAACTGCTCCTGTGACCTGACCGTCAACTTTCCTCCTCTCAGGTATCACCATGGCAACGGGGACTTTTTCCTTTGTACTTACTTTTGTTGGCATACGCAAGTTTTTTGGTCTGATCTTGTCCCAATTATTCTTTTACTTTTGCTGCTTCTGCTTCCGGTGTCAGATTCAGAACGATGTCACCAGGGCCGATGGATGCCCAGGATTTTTCCTGATGTGTGTGTTTTTATGGTTTCAGATATCATGCCTGTCATTCATTCATTTGTATATTTCTGTGTGTAGTATAAGATTAGGATCCAATTTTGTCTCTTTCTATGCTTTCCAACAAAACTGATTTGATGGAGTGATCACAGGAATTTGCTTTCTGGGATGTACTTAGTCTGCTCATTGGTCTCGTGTCTGATTTTACTCTACTGAATCAGAAGTTCCAGGCATCTATATCTGCTCCTCTTTTGCACTGTTTTGTCTCCTTTGATCTCTTGTGACTCCATCTGAATTTTAGAGTTTTTGTTTTCTTCTATTTCTGTGGAAAATTCCATTAGAACCATGATAGACTTTGTGAAGAATCTGTCAGCCTGTACCAGGTGGCTTTGCAGCTTCCACCTCCTCCAGGTCTACCTGTCCTGGTTCTTTAGACCCCAATGCCAGGCCAGGGCATAAGAATTTATTTTGGATTGTGACATGGCTCTGAAGCATAGCCAGTATAATCTCATTACAGGTGGGATTTATTTAATATAGAAAGGAACATTCATATTTGTTAGATATTTGGTAATTCTGACAGTCTGTACCTGACCAACCCTTTCAGGAAACTAGTTAAATTTGTCATAATGTTTATTCCTAAAGAATTGTGTTTTTAATATCTAAGGCACCAATAATCACAATATTAGATGTATATCCATGTTTTATTCTTGTTCTCATCTTTTTGGCCTGCTTTCTAGATGCTAGCATCTAAATAGTCATGCTTTCTGATTTGGATGCTAGCTAAACAGCAGGGGGAAGCTTGGCAAAGACTTAAGGTTGTGGTAGCAATTGCTGCGGAGGAATGGCTTCCCTACACACCCATGTTTGGCAATGGATTATAACATAGAAGGAAGCAAGGCAAATATCCTTTTGTTTCTAGTTAGTGTCTAGACAGCATACAAAGCCGTGTGTTTATTGCAGCGTTCTCAGATGTACTTTGTTCTTCTTTGACCCCTTTCCCTCTGCTCTTTATTGACCCATGGCTCCACTCTTGCTGTCCCCTCCTCCTTGCAAGAGCCCTTTTTTCTGCTTTCATGTTACAGGAATTCCAACACCCCACCTAAGATGTCCTCTTCTCTTTGACAAATTGGAAAATTTGGTTTTATTTGTTGATATATTTTGCAGTTATTTATATTCTAGCTATTAACCCTGAGTCTGTTGATAACTAGGAAGGATTTTTTTCCTATCCTGTAGGCTCTTCACTCTGTCTTCTTTTTTGTTTTTGCTATATAAAAGCTTCTGAATTTCATGTAATCTAGTGTAAAGACTTGAGATTATTTCCTCTACTATGAGAATTCTTGACAAAACATTTTTGCCTGTGCTTAAGTATTTTGCCTTTGTTTCCCACTAGTGGATTAGACTTACAGGTCTTTGACACACTTGAAACTGATTTTTATGCAGGGTGAAAGATATCAACCTAACGCCATACTTCCATATATGGATATCTGATTCTCCTAAAGCCACTTGTTAAAGGGGCCTTTCCCCCCTAATTAGACATCTTCGTCAAAACTTAAGTGGCTATAGATGTATATTAAGCTTATTCTGTATCTTCTACGCTATTCATCAACACACACATCTGCTTTGGTGCCAGTGCCATACTGCTTTTGTTACTGTAGCTTTATAGTATAATTTGAGCCCAGGTAGTGTGGTATCACCAAAATTGTTTTTTCTGCTTAGAATTAGTTTGATTCTTCAGGCTATTGTATGCTTCATGCCACTTTTGGGTTATTTTTCTAGTTATGTGAATAATATCAATGGAATACTAATGGGAATTGTGTTGGATTTATAGGCCACTTATGGTAATATAACCATTTTGCAATATTGATTCTGAGCAAAGAAAATTCTAAGACACCAGGCCAGACAAGGCTCACTCTATTGAAATGTACAGAATATCTACATTTCCAACTCATTTCTCTGTTCGTCCACAGCGATAATGGTATTGCAAACCTCACAATTTTAGTTGTTGTTTTAACTGGAACAACTTTTCTTAAAGTTTATGTAGTATGGCCCTATTATGGCCATAGCTACTCTGACATGATAAAGAATAAAATACAGAAAGAAGAATAGATAATTGTCTAAATTTTGGAAAATATTAAAGTCAACCAAATTCTTTTCTGAAAGATGTCCTACAGCCTTCAAGATGCCAATGCACAACAAGCCTTCAAGTGAAAGTTGGACATCACGTACCCTTCTCAAATAATTTTTATTATAAAACCTCATACCTGTAGGTGTACATTTTTGGTTTTGAAGTATGAAGATACTTGGCTTGGTACAAGTGTTTAAAATCTACAACTTCTACTGTGCTTCTGACAAAAAGTCATAAAGATGCTGTCTGCACAGATGTCACTGTTGGGAGTCAGAGATGGGCATGAGATATCTGGGAGCAGTAGGGTCCGCAGAAAATGGGGAGTGAGGGCAGTGACTAGATTCAAAATCTAAAACACTGAGTTTCAATGTCAAAGACCATTTAGGCCAGATTAGACAACTGTTACAAACGTATAGTTAACTATAATTTAAGAACTTTAGCAAAACTTAGGTAAGTAGATCAGGGTTACCACTAATGTCAGAAGGCTTAGCTATACTCAGGGATCCCTTCCAAGTGCATTCATATGGCTGTTGGCTTGGGGCTTCCATGGTTTGCCACTTGGGCCTCTATAGGACAACTCACAATATGGCACCTATTTCCTCCAGGGAAAGTGATCCAAGCAAAGACCAATCTTTTATGTTGTTTCTATTCTTCTACAATTATAGAGTAGAGTGCAGTCAACTCCACAGTGGAATACTTTTAAGCATATCATTCCCTTTGCATATTTTTGAAACTAGAAATGCTCTCACACTGCCATCATCTCTCAAATATCATGTCTTTTGAGAGGCCTTGCCCCATTTACCTGATATTGACATAGCTTCTGTCATGTTTTATGATGATGCCTGTTGGACTTTATATAGGAACATGAATGCATAAAATTATTTTAATAATTTATTAATTTCTCTTAAAAATGTAAGACCGATAAAACAAAGCTATTTTTTTAATCTTGATCCTATCTACTTATTTACTTATTATCTATCTATCTTTCTGTCTATCTAGCAATCATCTATTGTCATCCATCAACAAAGATGTTTTATTGCCACATTCCTAATATCTATGTTCAGTATATGGTATCTATTAGGTACATATTTAATAAGTAAGTAAATAATTATTTTTGTGTTTCTATTTCCCTGTTATTTTCTGAACATTGGATATTAGCATTGAAGAAATATCAAATAGATAAAAATTGATACCCTATGTCTTTGGTTATTATTTAAATTGACTTATTTTCTTTTTCATATGTTTTTCAACTTCTGTAGCTCTACATTTCAAAATCTGTAAGAGTTCTTCATGTACTGACTTGTCACTGGCTACATATGTTATGGAGGCAATTGTTCCAAATGAATTTCTTTATCTAGGTCAGCAGTGTTGATTTCCAACTCTAAGATGACAGTGACAGAGCCTCATCGTTTAAATAAGTGTGGCTGAAAGGACCCATTCTGCTCTTACAAGCATGGTTGCCGCTGCTGCTGCTATTTGCAGAATCAGAGCCTTTTGCTGCTCTGAGTCTCCTGAGTTAGCCTAAGGTCTTTAAAAGCACATCCCCATCAGGCCAGTGTGACAAAGCTGGGCCTCATCATCTGAAGCTGAGCTTCAGGGAATCCTTAAAATAGTCCCCTTGCCCCATCCTGCCCACAGACGCCCTACTTTTGCTCACAATTACGCAAGGTCCTTGAGGACCTGGTGGCCCCCTGTTTCCCAAACGGGGCCGTATCCATAAAGCCATGCCAAGATGAATGTCACTTTACTGTTGGAGTCCCTAGTCGGCCCTATCCTCTTTAATAAGTTCATAGGGAACATTGCTGGAGCTACTTGAGCAAGAGGTGAGTTCTGAGGCAGGTACAAACTTGTGACATATCCAGAATACGGCTGTAAGCTTTGAGGCCACATCCTGTCTGGTTTATCTCACCAAGTTAATTTTCTTGGTTAGGCTTTCTTCCCTGCAAACTTGGAAAATATTGAGTTGAAAAATTTTTAGCCAAGTTAGTTTCTATTTCTGTGTTACTGAAGAAACTCTTTAAATGTGGGCAGAGTCCCATGGAGGAACTTTAGCATATCTTGATCCTATCTATCTATTTACTTGTCTGTCATCTGTCTGTCCCCACTTATTCACTTGTCATCTGCCTGTTTGCCTGCGAAGAAGAGGGGATTGGATTACGACTAAATGACAATTGTGAATATATACGATAACATAACTCTGACTTTTCATTTTAGTGATGGGAAATTGTATCACATGTTCCTACAAAGAGCTTGAAATGGCACTTTGACAATAAACTCTTCTTTTTAGTAGAGCAGAGTGAGACTTTTAAAACTCCACACCAAACTGTGGTCCTGGTCATCATGGAGTAGGAAGGTTGCAGCTAGGGAGAGGCAGACTGGCTGGTGCAGGAAGGGCTTCATGTTTTCATTTAATTGGCTTGACCTCATGCTGTTCTCTGAACTTCATAAGGACATAATCACTGTGTAAACCTAGCGCATCAAAAGCAAAGTAGACTTCTATTAAAGTTCTGTATGAGAATACAGTCTTTGCTGTGCTATTTTTTTTAATTGACTTGGCCTTAGTTCAACATGTAATTGAATTGGGCCAGTGATAGACTCTTCTACTCAGAAATGATTTCAAAATTGTTCTTCTGGAATTGTTAATGTTGATGTGAAATTGAGGTCATGCTATTGAATCTTTCTTTGTTGTTGGTTTGATTGAAAACAGTATGACTTTCTGGTATTTTTTTCCAAGAAATAGCAGGGATAGACATAGTCTTTTTATTGCATTCTCTGAGAAAGCACCTTAATTGTGCTCTGGTCATTTTCCTCTCCACTTGGGCTACAGTTGAAGATCTGAAAGTTCACAGAGACCCCAGTAGAAATCTTAGTTTGGAAACAGCTAATACTAGATCTCTGGGCATCTGAGACTTGTCAGGAATATACCCTTGTACTGTCTTGGAAAACATGGCACCTTTTTCTTTGGATCAAGAGCTCTAGCATCTTTTGTAGTTCTGGCTTTATCTTGTTTACAGTGCTGTATTGTAAACAATTGTGCTCCCATAAGCAACTGATAGGATCATTCAGTGTAGGGGCAGAGGACGTTCTATCAGTACCCTATATAATAAAGGCAATTTCTTTTACTTTTTATTGGTATGTGTGTGTGTGTGTGTGTGTGTGTGTGTGTGTGAGAGAGAGAGAGAGAGAGAGAGAGAGAGAGAGAGACAGACAGAGACAGAGAGACAAAGCAGGAAGGAGGGAGAGGGAGAGAGAGAGGGAGAGCAGACAAATTTCAGGAGTCAGTTCTCTCCTTCCATGGTGACTTGCAGGGGATGAACTCAGGTGTCAGGTTTGCATGGCTAGCCTTTTTACCTATTGTCCCTCGTTACTTTATAAGCCACCACCAGGAAATCTCCGAAGGCCTTGGCTTTAAGATGTGCTGCAGTAGGGGCATCTTAAGCTAGTGGGACTTTTCTTTTATCTCCTTAAATGTGCTAATTATCTACTGTACTATGCTTAGTTCATTTCATCCATCAAGACTTCTCTCGCTGAAGTGGACTCCTTTCATCTGTAGTTCCTCCCCGTTCTCATTCTCTCATGAGCATGCTGTGTTTGTTCTGTTCATCCCATTCGGAATTGTTTGAGGGAGGACGCACAACACAAATGACAAAGATATAATCTAGCAGCATTTTGAAGCTAAACAGTGGTTAAGAATGAATGGATTTCCGAATCACATTTCAGTTCAGTGAGCTGTTAAAATATGTCTTGCTCTGGTCCCTGAGAAGCAATTGTGCCAATCTCTTCCTAATTCTACCTTTTCTGGTGTCATATTGGTAGTTTGAAATTAGCAGTAGCTAGTGTCTATGCCATAGAAACTGGCAAGCTGCACACACAACAGGTGTGTTGTTCCTCCCAGGACACTTGATGGTTCAACATTTCTCAACATGTGACTGCTGATAGTTAACACACAGGGGAAAGTTAATCATGAGAGCCAGCCATTGAAAATCGTCATGGTTGGGGATCCTGCAACTGTCGGTTAGGTGACCATCTGGGTAGATGGTCTGGAACTGTCGGGAGAAATTCCTCTGAACAGCTACAACAAAGAAAGGATCTCAAAGCGTATTTTTTAAAAAAGTATGGAAAATGCTGCAATTGTTCCTGTTAGCTGTCACTTTCCAAGTCTCTTCTGAAGTCCCTTCTTGCACCCAGTTTTTAAGGCTTACTGGGTCTATATAGCCTGAATACATACTAAGACATATATGTTAAACAGTTTCCACACTTGTTATATTTTCACCCTGTGGTATGGAGCTGGTGACACGGTCTAGCCATTATTCAATGGAGTTCTCCATTTCTCCATGTTGCTGTGGTGCAATGCATGGCTACAGGCTCTGTGTGCACCTGGGGGCTGCCTCCTCTGAATCCTACCATGGACTACCTCTCAGGGACTAGGTTCTGGTAGATTGGTGTAGGATGTGACCCGGCTGTCTCCGAAAGGCTTCTCCACTCTACTAGTTTTCCCTGATGTCCCTTGTTTCTTTCTTGAGAAGCACTGTGCAGATGAGTCAGCCAGGCTCTGGGGTGGATATGTAACAAAGGGGTGAAACATCAGCGTTGCTCCGTCATGAGTTCACTGCATCTTTGCAAATTGCAAGCGTTGTATTGCCTGCACCTTTGTTTCCACACACTGACTACCCTGTTGTTCCTTCAACCTCGCCACAGATTCTTGTCCAGCTACCCTCCTTTGGATCCAGGGAAGAAAAGTCTGTCTTCCCCATAGGAGGAGCTCCAGAGAGGAGTATGTTTTTTATTAAAAGCAAGGGTCCAGTCCTTCCCTGAAAGATGAACTCTTTGTGGTTTCCATTTCTCATCTTAAAGTGCTGGGGCAGGCTGAAAAGGGGAGGGGCATAGAAATACCTTGTACTAACACCTCAAGCCCTGGGGAGGTGTTCGAATCCAAATTCTCACAGCTCTTTTAGGAACTTAACACTTTTATTTTCTAAGCCAGGGCCAAACCTGTTTTTACAACGCACCTAATACTAGGAATCCTGTTGCAAAAATAGATTTATTTCTTTAACAGTTTTTATGCTTCAGAATTCAGAGATGCGGCAACACCTTAGATGTTGAATTGCTGTGGAAGAGTATGTGGTGAACTGTTGAGTAGGTTTGTGCATGTGAAGTCTACATGCACGGAGACCCAGACTCTACTCAGCTGGTCAGGGAGGTTTCCTTGGAGCTGCTGATGTTACTGTTCACTCATTTCACAGTTATCCCATAATCTCTTGAGGAACACTTCATCCTATCTTGGAGGTTTATCTTTTAGTAATCCTCTTTCGGCTGGGAAAGGACACATGAAAGGCTAAGAAGAGCAGAAAAGCTTTGAGATATTGTGTGATAAGTCATATCCATTCACTTTTATCCTGTTGGGAGAATCCCATTCACTTCCATTGTGCTCCTGATTCAAAACAGGTGGGCCTATTTTTTTTAGAGAAACAGGAGATACATTAGAAATCTGCTTGCTATCATAGTGTTTTCTCGGTAGGTTAGTTTTTAGCATCTGAGGGATTTGCGTTTATTTCCCCTAGAACTAGCTGGGATTTGGTCAGAGCTTCCCCATAGAAAGGGTAGATGGGGGAAAGAACATGAAAGTTGGGAGGTTGAACTGAAGTGGGTTCTTAGGATGGAAGCGATTGTAAACAAGAGCAGGGGAGAAGGGGTGTGTCGAAAGGCAGGATAAGTGAGATGAAGGGCTCATCTGGGAGAGAGGTGGTTAATTAAGCCAAACTCTAGTGTAGTCCTGCGAAGTATTGGCAGATACCGAAGGATGATTGGCTCTGGAAAGCAGACCGCTCAATTAATGATATGAGCTGACTAACACATGGTGAGGGTCTTAGGAACATACCTGACACATCATGCAAACTCAATTAGGGTGCGCTTTCCCTTCCCTTCCCTGTTCCTGATGGTGCTATCAGGTGGCACATAAAACACACGTGCAAGCCTGGGTCAAAGCATCACCGTGACAGTGTTGTCCCAGCAGCATTTCCAGTGTGGGTAAAAGATGAACTCAATGTGTGAAATGACTAAGTGAGAAAAGCAGCAGAGTCACAGGTCAGGATAGAAACCAAACCCACAGCTCCAGCTGGAACGGAGAAGGAAATAATAGCTGTCTAGCATTTGGGCAAGCAAGAGCAACTGTCAGCCCAAAGTCAGCATCCTAAGGGACCAATTGATAAGCTAGTGACCATGACCACCAGAGGGAAACTAAGCCGAGGGAAGAATGCTGAGGTCTCATAAAAACAAGCAGGTACTGTGGGCATTCAGGGATAATGAACCTTAGCATTTGGAATATGTTCAGGAATTAGATTCAGCTCTATCTGAGGAGGTCAAGATGCACAGACTGTAACGAACGGGCCTTGGGAAGGTGGCTGTTTCTGTTGTCCTCTGGGTAAGGCTCAGAACTGCAGAGGTCCAGACTCTCCAGCTAACGATTATGAGCCTATAGTGTCTTGAGTATTTGCATTTCTTTGTAGTGTTTTCTTGTAGATATGAAATTTACATCATTTAGTAGAGGTTCAAAATGAAACTTCTCATTGTACTCAAATACTTAATGCACATGCACACAGACAGAGTGTAGAAAGTCTTTGTATTTACTTGAGCTGAAAGTCCTGGATCGGATGTTACTCTCAGAAAATTTTGACTCCTCCCATGGAGTAGTTAAGCTCCTCCTGGGGGAGGGGGGAGGAGGGAGTAATTTAAGCTCCTCCCCAGAGGTAGTTAAGCTCCTCCCAGGGAGAAGTGAAACTTTCAGAACAGTTCAGGAATTCAGAAAACTGAAGCCTGTGCAAGCCCCTCTTGAAATGGCTTTGATTTCTTTATATTTGTGTTCCTTGACAGGATGGGTCCTGGTTGATTGTTTTATCCACAATACAGTTCCCTTCTGCACCTCATTTTCTCATAGAAGAATTGTCTCTGGGCATGCAGTTTTGGTAAGGCTCCCACGTATTCTCTCCCACTAGTCAAGAAGTGGGTACATAAACAACAAGGATATGTTGACTGAAATGGAACTACAACTTCATATATAAGCAGAATAGGTTTCATAAATAGATACCTAATAGATACCTGGAGCTCCAGGAATTATTTTCAGAACAAGAGTAGTCTATGGAGGGGTCTAATTACCACCAGGAAGAGGAAGAGTTGGGAAATACAGTGCTAACTCCTAATTACTCTTGTAGCTATTGGCTCCAGGAATGTGCTGTCTAGACTATTACAGGGAGATCAGAAACCATAGCCAGAATCATTGGTCCAGAGCTTTGCAAGATGCATAGAGCATGAGTGATCCCTGCCATGCATGCTTCTCATTATCTATGAAGCTAATGGCTGGTGTTGGAGACCTCAGCTAAACCTGTTGCAGAGAAAGCAAACACTCTGACATCCTTGCTATACATGGGATACTGCAGAAACAGCACACACATGCCTCCACCTTATGCCATCTATTGTGTGAGATCAGTTCACACAAATGCCTAGGATTAGTGAAAGATTAGATACATTCTGGAATGCTGATTTTAAAGACGATTGAGTTATAATTGTTACAATATATAGGAAATAATTTTTAGAATTTGTAGGAATATAAGTTTTAGATTTTTATCCCTTACAATGGTTGAAGGGATACTGAAATAGGGGCAGGATGAGAACTGATCGTCCATCTATCACATGAGTAATGGAATTCTCCCCTAGGCTTTGAGTCTTAAGCCTGAAGGGCAGAAGGCAAATGGGTTGGACCAGTTGGTCCCAACACAATGTCTTGAAGACTAACCTCTTGCATCCCCCAAAGTACTGATTCTTGTTGGTTACAGTCTCAGATTCTGTAGGTCTCCCTTTGGGTCTGTGAGTTACATTGCAGCTTTATAATTGTGTTTCATTTCCCTGTGGTAGAAGAATTGAGTTCTGCTGGTGAAGAGGCCCTCTCAACCAGGCTTGTGATCTTTCACTGTCAGCATCCCTACCTGCTTCAGAAGCATTAACTCTACTGTTTATCAGTGTGAGTAGCTCTTAGTATTTTAGGTTTTAGAATTCAAAAGCCAAAGGAAGCCACAGACATCATCTAAGGCAAGTTAACCTTTTCTTTTCTTTTCTTTCTTTTTTTTTTAAAGATGAAGAATGTGAAAAAGTCTCTAAGCTCATTTCTTTTCTTGTCAGAAGCACTCCTGTGTTACTAACATTACAGGGATTTTTCTAGAAACATTTATATAACTGTACAACCCTTTAATAAAATAGGAAGATCCTTGGGGAAAAGAATACAGACAGTTGATTTTATTTTAAAATTTAAAGTAATATAGTTTTAAAAACTCACTTTTGCAATTACACTTTTATTTGTGTGTGTCTGTGTCACGGAGTGCATATAGAGGTCACAAGACAATTTTCAGGAGTCAGTTATCTCCTTCCAACATGTAGGAATTGAACTTAGATTATGAGGCTTGGTAGCAAATGACTTTACCCACTGAGCCCTCTCTCTGACCAGCAACACAGGTTTTAAGTTATTCCTGCCATTGTTATGTAGGAGTTTTATTATAGGAATTGTAGCCAGTTATAAAAAACACCTAAATGTCACTTAGGAATCTATTTGAAACGCATACTCAGTGAAGATCTTGGGTCTTAAGTTCTAAATGGAAAGGTTTTGGGGGTTTTGAGTTTTGAGAGGAAAGGTTTCTTAGCATTTTAATGATTTTCCCCTCTTAAAATTTAAAACTAAAATGGGCCTGGGCCTGTCTATCAAAGTCCACTGGAATATAAATTTTGCAAATGGTCCAGCCACATTTTTACCCGTTATCCAGATTTCATGTGCTCTCCCTGTCCTCCACTGAAATTTATTTTAGTGACCATTATTTAACTGAGTTTTTCATAATAGTGACTCAAAGTCTTCGAAAAACATCCGTAAGAAGCTACTAAGGGATTTCAACTAAGTGAGTTTTAACAGCTGTTTCTGCCACTCTGCCTGTAAGTGGAAGTTGATTTCCCCTGGGGCAATTCCATTAATTTGTTTTTATTATTTTAGGATAGCCAATACGCTTTAGCTGGCTGGGTTCTAACCATGGAAATGATGTGGGTGGCATCGTAGCTCTGCTTCGAATCTGTGTTCCTTTAAGAGTTTTCTCTGAAGACCACCCAGATGGATGGATGAGGCAAGAGTGAGCTGAGTGGTGATGTGAGCAGCTTCTTGTTGCTCACATGCTACACCCAGGGTGAAGCCAACCTGCCAAACGCTGGAAGGGGTGTGGAGATGGGGGGACTTCTCAGGAGATTGGGGCACTCAATAGTTTTCCCAGGTAGGAGAGAAATATTCTTTCCTCTTGATTTCTTGTGTGCAAACCATCCCTCAGGCACTTAAGCCCATACCTATAAGAATGTGCCAAGCTGCAGAACTCTCTTCTTGTTACAGCTCACCTTGCTGAGGCCTGAGTATGGTTTTAGGTTATCAGTAAATTAAGGATAATGTATGTCTGACCATTTTCCTGTGCTAGTGTATGTGCAGTATTAATACATAGAAGTGAGACAAAAACACTGAAGTGAAGTTCTGCTATGCATTTATCAAGCATAGTTTTTAGATTGTTCTTAAATTTTATTTAGTGTGAACAGAAACAAATGAGGGTCTACTATGAAGCTTAACTAAAAGCAAATTTCAAAGAGGCAGTGTTTGGACATTTTCTTGAAATATCCAAGAAATTTGGAAAGCAAGAATTTCCTAAGTGATTTCATTTTAGTCCATTTAAAAATAATTACACAATGGAATCAAGCATAATACACTCAGTCGTTTTTAGCAAATTAATTTGTAAGCTTCTCACACAGTCAATTAAGGCAATCAGGGTGCACTTGAATTGATAGCGAATGATCAAATTAATGCATTTTGGTGTAAAGATATGGTTTTGGTGCGAGTATGTAAGAATTGGATCAAACTATCACATCACCTCTGTGAGGACTGTACCTGATTACATTTTTATCATAATCTATTGCTTAGATGTGCCTGCCTCATAGACTAAGTTTCGGAAGCCAATTTCTCTGCAGTTCATTGTGTTATAAACAGTTTCTTTCTGATTGATTCTAATATGCAAAGCACTCTCAGGCACTGTGCCCATGCCTGTAGGAATGTGCCTAGGAGAGTGCCCCTCCTATGAGCTCGACCATAAGTGGGGCTTGACAACTGAATGAGCAAATGTCTGTCTTCACTGTTATTTCCTTCTCTATAACCCTAGTTGCTTGATGAGTACTGTTGACTGCTAGGGTATGTGGAGCTGGTGAGATGTACATAAGAATTAGAAACTTCCTGATGAGTACAGTTGACTGTTAGGGTATGCGGAGCTGGGAAGATGTACATAAGAATTAGAAATTTCAAAAAGAAACCCCTTCCCCTGCTGTTTTCCAAAATTGTGTATGTTTACTCTAGACAACATGGAACACCACCAACGAAAATTTTAGTTTAAACACATTACTTGATATAATCAATATGTACCAATCAAAACAAAAGGAACATGAAATGATCTACTTGGAAGAGCTCATGTCCTGCTTGGGAGCTGTGCTTGATGCTCAGGGCTGCTGTAAGAGCACAGTCTGGGCTTAAAGGAAGAAATGATTTCCTCTGGGGTCTGGAGACTGGAAATCCCAGATCACAATGCCTGCAGACTCAGCTTCAGAGACCTCCTGGCTTGCAGATGACTGCCCTCTTATTGTGTCCTTAAAAGACCTTTGCTTCATGCATGCTGGGAAAGAGGGAGCCCTGCAATCGCTTCCTTGAGGTGTAAGGTCACTCACTAGTCTTATTGGCTTAGAAAACTTTTTTTTAAAAAACCCAATAAATCTAAGTTGCCTCCTTACAGAAGCTACCGCCAAATACAGACACACTGGAGGTTACAGCATTCAAGTGGATTTTGGCAAGGCATAATTAAACTCATAAGGACCAAATCACGAACATGAGTACCTATTTATTTAACTGGTGCTGTAATAAAGATATAAATAAAATACCGTTGTTGCTTAGACACATTAGGAATTAATTCTGACGAGGGTTGGGGGAAGTGTCTCAATGGAAGCAGCATTTCAGCTTGTCTTGGAAACCCCTAGTCATGGACTCTGGGGTGAGGATTTATACACACGTGCTTTACTGAGGAAGTGCTCTCAGGAGAAACTAGTGAGGAGGTAGGGGAAACATCATGGGGAAGAAACACAAGCAGAAAGCACAGAATGAAAGGAAGCACAGAAAGAGGGCCTGGGGCCACACCCAGCACAGGGGCAGCTTCAGCTGTGTGTTGTGTGGGAACCTAGAGTTTGGTGTCTACCAAGGTTGGCCTGAGTCAGAAGAGAGAGCTGGATGTCCAGACTCTTACACTAAACAAGATCTAAGGGTTGCCCTGGGGCTGGGCTAGGGCTCATAGGGCAAACTATGAACTCCCAGGCCCTCCAAGCTCTGGTCTTGCTTTCACATTTGCTCCAGGAGTTTCAGGGCAGTCCTCTGTAGTCAAAGACAAAAACAATTAGAAGCAAAATCCGAGAGGCGAGGAGAGAATCTCTAGTGGAACTATTTCCTGGACCATTCAGAGGACATGTTCATCTACAGACAATGTTCCAAAGGAGAACACTGTATCTAACCTGACAGCAGCATAAATAAAAATCCTAGACACCTGAAGACATAAGGTCATAACGAAGATGGATGGTAGGAACGCAGGCTGCGATAAAACCGTGAAATGTTTTGGAACTATTGACTGTAGAATCTTAAAATAGCCATTATTCCATGGGAACCTTCTATTTTAAGGACCTACCCTGAGAACAGATATAAAAGTTGGGAGTATACATGCTTGTGACCCTATTTCACCTCCATCCCTGGTCCAGCACTGAGTTTCTTTATGCCGTTAGCTGAAAACCTTATGCCATATTTGGTGTTCTGACCTCTTAAGCAATGGAGTAATGACTCCACCATTTCTCTGTCACTGCTCAGTTGATATGGCCAGGCTGACTCTTGAATCTTAACTAGTTTAGACCTCTTACCTAGCATTTTGAATTTCCCACCACCTTTTAAAGATCAGCTTCCTAAAGTTGGTCCTAAGGATGCCTAAAGTCCGAATTGTATATATAAAGCCCTAGAGTACTGAAATATAATGAGGTTGAGTGAGACAGAATCAGATTAATGGATCTGGGAGGCTTGAAAATATTGTTTATCCTCTCTTCCATCAATAAAGTCCCACGTTACTACCATCTCCTAACTATTTTGAACAATGTGCTATCAAAGTAAATCAAGTAAGATGTAGATTTAATAGTTATGATGATAATCTGAAAACATCAACATGTCTAAAGTAAGAGTCCATTTTGAGATAGCTCTGTATATTCTGTCTCCTAGGTCTTAGAATCACAGTGCTTAAATCCAGGATCCAATTTGTAAAGAGATCTAGGATCTTGCTACACTTTCTGCTTACCATTACTTAAGAAGTAGGTGGGTGGTGGTGGCACATGACTTGAATCCCAGCACTCAAGAGGGAGAGGCAGGTGGAACTCTGAGTTCAAGGCCAGCGTGGTCTACAGAGTGAGTTCTAGGACAGCCAGAGCTACGCAGAGAGACCCTGTCTCAAAAAACCAAACCAAACAAAACTAAAACAAAACAAAAAAAGAATTAGTATATATTTAGCACACTGGCTTCTACAGCAGAAAAGGAGTTGAATATATGGTGCCACGACTCTCGGTTAAACCCCGAGTATGGAAAACATCTTGCATAAGTAGAAAACTCACCTCATTAATCAGAATATCATAAGCATTCCAATGTTTACTGTCTATACTGTGACTCCAAAGCACTAGGCTTATAGGATGTGAACCCTTGACTTAATCAAATGTTGAAAGATTAAAAATAGCATCTGTGTCTGGTTAATTTGGGGTAGTATACCCTCAGCCAGCTGCAAGAACAACATGATTTCAAATAGGTCCTTTCATGACTGAATTTAACCCCAATATATTAGGCAAATCTTCTCAGACACATGAATTCCCCAGCCAATTCAGCCAGGTTTCACCAACCATAATTTTTACCATCATGAATGTCTTCTCTTAGGATTTTTGTTCCTTTTTTGGAATCTGTTAAATTGCACGGTGAGCTCCTTCTGTACCACACACTCACTTGTGGTTCCAGCCCACCGAAGGCCTTGCAGCATGTAGCTGACAAACAAACTCACAAAACTGTCTCAGTGATTTTGGTGATTCGGTGATCTTACATGTTACAGGATAGTTTCAACATGCAGGATGCTATTGGTAAATACTTAGGTTCGTAACTGAATCGCTGGGGGAAAAGTGTAACCAACCATATTATCTTTGCAATCCCAGACTCAGTCTTAGTATATATAGTTCTATTCATAACTCCGTTCCTTTTGGGCTTGTCAAGATATTTATTTTCAACCTGTAACTCCCTCTCCACCCCCACCACGAAGCCTTTATTGTAATATCCTGACTTCATGCCTCTGTGTGAAGTCAGCCGGGCTGCCTTGCCATGTGAAAGGGCTGAATTTTATATTTTTCACATCTCAGCACTCTTTCTAAAGGAGCATGACAGACTCCAATGACCAAAGTGGAGAAATCCCAGCCTGCAGGCAAAGCATGCCATTGTGGTGGCAGCTTCCATGGCTTCCCACATTAAGTCCCATCCATGAGAGGGCAGTATCTGTTCTCTCTCTTTCCAGTTCCTTTCCAAGGGATATAATTTTGTCACATGGGCACTGCCTCCCAAACCAGGTTGAACAGACAGTGAGTTGTATGACTGTGTGCATGGGCAAGGGATGTGAGAGGAATTTGAAGCTGTGGTACACAGTGACCCCAAAGTGGAGAGACTTCCTGGAAACTGAACTTCAGCCGAAACCCAGGAGTTTAAAAAAAGTAAGAAAGTAAATGTCAGCTTACACCACAGGAGTAAGTTATTGACAGTGGATTAGAGGAAAAAAAATCCTAGTAATTATCTACACATACCTATCAACAATGTTTTCCTCATAATTTAATAATATTCCCACTAGCCTCTAAATGGGGTTTCAATGCTCATATTTGTGTGTGTGAAAAGAGACTATTAGAAAATAAAGCCATGAAATATAAAAAGTTTGGTTGTGTTCCTGCTTAGTTTGTTCTCCTGCCCCTGATTTGAATTTATAAATCTCAACAGGAACCCTGTTACCTACTCTATGGAGTGATTTTTGTGACTTTAGAACTGTAAATGAAAGGCACACGCAAAAGATGAACTCCCACTCACTTTTTATCCTTTTCTTTATTTTGAAATTATATTCTTACTTTTAAGAAAGGCTTCTCCCACCTCTTCCTGTTTTACTTTGTCCTGTGTAGGGACCTGTAGGCTTCCCTTCCTCCTCTGGTCTTTCCTGAGAACATGCAGATGAAAGCAGGAGGACATGGGAACCCAGGCCAGAAGAAGAACCCACTCAAGAGATCTGGATTCAAACTCTAGCTCTTATCATTCATTGATTTTGTGGTCTTGGGTAAATCTTTCTGCCTTTTCCTGAACTTAAGGACAATGAAACCTATCTCACAAAGCTGTTTTGTGGAGTTACTGACATGAGGGGTTCGAGACACCAAATAAGCTTTAGCATATCACAAGGATTTAAGAGACCACTGACGTAACACCAGGGTAGGTAAACTCAAAAGGACATTTAGCACACGAATTCCTGGTTTGGGGACTCCAAGTTTGGATACCTACGTGAATAACTTCTTCATTTCTGTTACATGCTCTACCAAATACAACTCGATTAATCTCCACTACACTCTTGGGAAGCAGCTATTACTTTCCCATTTCAGAAGATAAAAATGTTTATCCAGGTGGTCCTGCCTGTATTTCTAGCAGACAGTAGAATTAAGGTTCACATCCTGATCTAAACCATCGTTCTATGCTAGACCTTCACAGTTATCTATAAAATAGATTATGCTCTCCCAAACTCCCCAATTTATCTGAGGGACATCTAAGACAATCTAATAATATTGCCATTTGTTCTGATGGTGAATGTTATAACAGAGATTTATAGAGGTTTTAAGATTCTGAGTATAATAAAATGATAGGAAGTATCCTTTTCGTGCTTATTATATGTTATGTTGCTTTAACTTACTCCTACGTGGTTTTCAGTTAATTCTTTTCACCCATGAAAGTAAGGTGTACTTTAAAACCATTCTTATTTCACAAGCAAGGAAACAATTGTACAAAAAGCTGAGCAAATTGTCAGAGTATTCAGTTGGTGAGGGAGTAAGAGGACCTGATATGTATGGTCTATCCCAAGAGGCCACAGCACCGTGTCCTTGACAGTCTGTGAAAACATATCCACAAAGTACTTCAATCTAGACAATCTATGTTAATACTTACCAATCCTCTTCAAGTCTCAGTAGAAAGAGTTTACATGTTGTATCTCCACATTCATAAGATGCCATCTCACACAATCTGCATCATCTCATCTAAGCCCCTGGTGTACTTCATGTAGGAAATGCCATGAAGATGAAAGAATCCCACAGCCTTGCCTTTTCTCTTTATTTTTGCTTTTTAGGAGTATGTGTGAGTAGAGGGAATGGCCATGGCCTTTGTAGAGGACCATCCTCAAACCCTGGCTGTAGTCAGAGCATAGGGTTGTTGATAATATATGTCTCTAATTCTAACTTTCTCACTCATAACTTAGAGATAGAACACTTAGAGGCTTAAATGAAAAATAATGAGGTGATTATGGACAGTATCTTTTTTAGAGTAGAACATCAATTCCTTCCATTTTGTCTTTATTGGGATGCATTCCAGTCAGCTAATCACTCAAATGCTACATTAAAAAACAAACAAACTCTAAAACCAGGGACTTGGACTAGATTGTGATCTGTACATAGTGATCTGCTATACAGGTAGCTGTAGATGTTATTTGATGGCTTAGAGGCTGGCTTCATGCTAAACCTATCTTAATATTATTTTGACCATTTCAATAACTGACTACTTTAGTTGACATAAGTTACATTTGTTATTAAAACTCTGAAGATAATTTATTTGGATTAATGTTCTATGTCTTGGTTGCTGAAGTCACAGTGATTGCCAAATCAGGCTTTTTTGTTTTTTTTTTCTCCAAGTATAGAAGCGGGGAATGTAAAGGAAAAATTTTTGCTGCTTTTATTGGATGCATCTTTTATTCATTTCCAAGGAAAGATTATATCCGGTCCTGCAGAAAATTCTATTGAGTAGGAAGATAGTTTCTTAAAGAGAGAAGGTGAGGAAGTCTTGGGAAGCTGGACTCCAGGGCGATCTTTGCAGGAATTCGCATCAAGGACTGTTCAGCTTTGAAAGTTTGGGGAGGAAGTTGTCTAATACCTCCTGGCACATTGACTCTCTATTCAGGAAGAACTGTAACAAGAATCACTTTCTTGTTGATTCTGGAAAAATCAAAGAAATTAGATTATGAAAGAGAGCCTGTAGGAGCTGCCGCTTTGCCAGGGTCAGGAGGAATGCAGAGCAAAATTAGAGAATTCCCATGCTGTCCAACCTGCAAAGATAAAAGTAGAGTTTAAAACAAGACAAAAAAGGGAAAGATACTGTTCCACTGCTAAAGATGAAAGAAAGAAAAAGGCCCGGGCCAGAGAAGTGACGAGTATGTGCGAACCGAGCTTCCTCCAGCTAGGGACTGTTAGAGTCAGAACGAAAGCACCAGGAACGTCTACATAACCTAAGCTTGAGGTTAAGGTTGTTAGCTGGGATGGCCAATTCGCAAACGTAGATGAAATTATCTAGGGCTTAATCTGTGTCTCCAAACCAAATAAACCTTGTATACTCATGAACTTAATTAGAGTCATGTAAACGCTGAAGACGTCCTGGAAGGTAGAAAATGGCAGAAACTCAGTTAAAGCCAACACAAGGAAGGCAGTGTGAAGATCTAATCAGGCAAAAGCTGTCCATCTCCTCGAACAACCGCAAGGGGAAACAGTGGACGTTTTGAAGCACACGGCAGCAGGCTCTCAGCACAGTTACAGAGGACGGTGGCGGCAGTGAGATGGACAGGGTTAAATTGTTATTTTTCCTCTTCTGGGCATGGAACAAGGGCCTAGGACATGCCAGGCAAGCATTCTACCACTGATTTACATGCCCAACCGTCAAGACATATTTGAGAGTAAGAAATATCCAAGAGTTTTGTTGGAGCATCCTTGATGAACCTCAATTTTTGCAACATTTTTTCCCCAAGAGAAAAATGTAAATTACATAAAACACTGACATATAAATTATATTTTAGCATATTAATAATACTCTTTTAGAAGTAAAAAACACAAAACAAAGCTTAATTCTTCTAGCAGTTTTCACTAATATTGACTAAATTCTCTATGAAGTTGGGCAATAACGTACATGGTAGACTTTTGGAGGAGATTAATTCAGTTAGAATTAGGATCACAAATTAATTTCCCAGTATGAGAGCAGTAAGGTAACTTAACCAGTTAGAAGTTTGAAAGCATTTTTTGGTTCTAAGTACAACTGTGCTTACATACACATGTGTACCTACAGGCACCCACAGATACACACATACCATACAGACACATAGACACACACATCCTGACACCAACCCCCCCACACCATCCAGACACATAGACACACACATCCTGACACCACCCCCACCATACAGACACATAGACACACACATCCTGACACCCCCCCCACACACACCATACAGACACATAGACACACACATCCTGACACCCCCCCACATCATACACACATACAGACACATAGACACACACATCCTGACACCCCCCCCACCATACAGACACATAGACACACACATCCTGACACCCCCCACACACACACCATCCAGACACATAGACACACACATCCTGACACCCCCCACACACCATCCAGACACATAGACACACACATCCTGACACCCCCCACACACACACCATACAGACACATAGACACACACATCCTGACACCCCCCCACATCATACACACATACAGACACATAGACACACACATCCTGACACCCCCCACACACACACGCACCATACAGACACATAGACACACACATCCTGACACCCCCCCACACACACACCATACAGACACATAGACACACACATCCTGACACCCCCCCACACACACACCATACAGACACATAGACACACACACCCTGACACCCCCCCCACACACACCATACAGACACATAGACACACACATCCTGACACCCCCCCACACACACACCATACAGACACATAGACACACACATCCTGACACCCCCCACACACACACACGCACCATACAGACACATAGACACACACATCCTGACACCCCCCCCACACACCATACAGACACATAGACACACACACCCTGACACACACATGCACATACACATGCACACACACATGCACACGCGCACATACACACACACACACACACACACACACACACACACACTAAAAATGGAGAATGTGGAACTGTAAGTAAAGGTGACTTAACCAGAAAAACTTCTTTCCAGGAGAAGAGGCTACTCATCAAAGCAACAGTTGGCTGGAGACTCACTGGGGCTTCAAGACGCTGCGAGAAACACCTGGACACCCTTTGAAATATTCAGTCAAACCTGACAACCAAGCACACTTAGCACTTTCTGTCAAAAAGTAGGATCGGCCCTTTCAATATTTACCCAGTTGAGGAAATACCTCTGACACGCATGAAATTTAACTTCACAGGACTAAGTGTACTCTGGCAAAAATACTGGAATTTGGAAATGCAGCATTGACATAAAAATAAATAAACCATGTTTTCTGTTGACACGAGGATGCTAGGAGGTAACCTTGATCTGGCTTTATTATAAAGTAGGTCATGCTAAACTTGGACAAGAAGGAATTTTGAAACACATGCTTTAGGCATCCGTGTTTATGGAAAAACCAGGTCTGTTTGAAGTGATGATGGGAACACTACTTCCGACTTCGTCATGAAAACCTAAAAGAAGTAATAAAGCAGTTGTGGTTGGTCACAGATAGCTTATCTTGTAGTGCCAGAGGGATGAAGTGTGCTTTCAGGGCATGTTCATCTCCGCGGGTGTCTGTATGGCGGGAGAGCAGTTCTTGGAACTCAGTGGTATCTACAAGTGTACCCTCTGAAAAACCAGGCAGCAAGCATGCCAAAGGCAGCTTTTGGGTTGTGCAATGGAGTGATTTAGTAACTCAGAACAACAGCTGGTTATCTGACTCTTGATTTCATAGGTCAGAAGCTGGGGTTAGGTTAATCAGTTCCCTTATCTTTGCTGGTCTTTGCTGGTGTTAGAGGCTGGATTATGCCCCACCTACAATCACACCAATTAGGTTTAAGTTCTAAACCCTAGGGCCTCAGATTGATATGTATTCGGGGATAAGGTGGTTTCAGGAGCAACCAAGTTAAAATAAAGTCTTTAGGCTGGCATCTATTCCCAGATGGGCCGGTGTCCTTAGAAGAATTAGAAAGGAGGACACAGATTTGAACAGAGGACGATAATGTGGAGACACAGGCAAGACATCCTGTGAACAGGGGGGTACAGTCGGGAAGCTAAGGCAAGAGGCCTGGAGTAAACCTTTCTCTCTTAGGCTGCAGAAAAAAACTAACTAGAGGGATGTGGTAGCACAGGTCTTTAATTCCAGCACTTGGAGGCAGGTCTCTATGAATTCAAGGCCAGCTTGATCTATGTATCAAGTTTCAGGCCAACCAAAACTACATAATGAGATCTTGTCTTGAAAAGAATAAAAAGAAAACAGAAAGAAAATCAACTTGGTTAACACATTTGTTTTGGACTTCCAGGCTCCCCACCCCCAGGGATAAAATGAACTCTATTTAACTCAGTCCATGGTGCTACAGTACCTATCACAGGAGCATTGGCTCATGAGTATCACGGTTCTCTCATTGCTCTTCAGGCAGCTGGTGTCTGGCCAGCCTGCTGGTTGTTAGGCCTCAGCTGGAATATGTGGAGGACTTGGGGCCTCTTTCTACATACTTGGCCCTTCCAGCCATGTTTATCCACATGGCACTGGAAAACTTCTAAGAAATAAGAACAAGCGCTCTAAGGTCTTATAAGACTCAGAACTGGGATAGTAACATTAAATTAAAGTACATTGCTGTATTTTATTGATCAGAACAAGCCCTTGGACCAGTTAGATACAGCAGGAAATAGACTCTACCTGTTACGGGGAGGAGATATGGGCTATTATGACTCCTGTCCTCTTGCACAATGGCTATTTGACGTTGCCTTACTGTAAGTCTTTCCTAGAAGAGATATGTGGAGTGAGATTATGCTCCACAATTCTGGAAACATTACGAGTCAAAAATATACACATTACTACCCAACAACTAGGACTAGGATGTTGAACATCAAGGACAATTTTAAGAGTATCTATTCTTCATTAAAAATAATGTTTTGCAGGGCTAGAGAGATGGCTCAGCTCTTAAGAGCAGTTGCTACTCTCAAGGAAGACCTGGTTTCAGTTCCTAGGACCCACATGGTAGCTTGCATCAGCTGCAATCCCAATAACTCTGGTTCTGGCCTCCAAGAATAATGTACACATTTGGCAAATACATACAGAGAAAATGTTTATCCACATTTAAAAAATATTTTTAAATGGTGCTTTCTCAGGCACACTGGACATGAACCTACTTCTGGTACAGTATTGAGGACTCATCAGGAAAGTAGGTCTGAGATGACTGATTAAAAAGTGGCCCTAGTGATGAGCAGCCTAAAACTTCTGGGATAAGAGAGGATGGGCAGAAGCTCCCTGGAACTGTCAGCCCTTCTTCCATAACTCTATGGTTCCTTGCTAAAATGACTTGCAAGGCATTTCTACCCATGCCTCTAACTTCATGGTCCCTTAGAGTGTAGCTACCTTGAGTTACAGGAGTACAGAACAGCACAGCTTCAACTGATGAATCCTCTGGAGAAACTCAGCATCCAGCATCAGCTAGAGCACTTCTGGTCCAGGAGACAGGGTTATGTAATTTTCCAGCAGACCCACCTCCCTAAGATGGGATGGTGACAGAAAGGTCTTTCATTGACCTGGAATTTGTGTCCCTCTTCCATGCTGTGCAGGTCCAGGTGAGCTGCGTACTGTTTTAAAAATGGGAACCATGGGAAGAGTAGGTTACTGTGACTCTTGGCCTGTGTCTTGGAGACATCACAATCACTAAAACCTTGGCCACTTGAAGCTAGTGGCCACAGAAACAAGCTAAATAGAGGAAGTAACTTCAGAACCCTGGGTGTGTTTTTAGCCTTGGGTACAGTTTCTTTGATGTGCTATAAATGCTTCCTGTGTTACCCTGATGTTGTCTGAGCGTGTCTCTGAAGCCAAGTTTGATGATTTTGAGGTGAAGGAAGAGTATGATCACACTTTTATTTCACTGAGTTTGAGGATGTCATACAATGGAGGCTCTTCCCTGGGTGATAACCACTGAAAATAAAGATGAAACCATCGTGAAATCAGAAGGGCAGAAAGAAAACCTAGGAGATTTTGAAGATGTAGAAACTCAGGAAGAGAGATTCGGAGAAAAAAGCCATTGGACAAAAATTTGAAGGTTATATAGACAAACTAGATAGGACTGCTAGCACGAAGATCCAATAGTAATCGGTGTTCCTGCATACATCCTGGGGGAATTATTATCTAGACATTTCTGCTTACCTGTGTCATGATCTACATCACCAAGAAAAATAACAACAGCTACTTTGCCCGGGTCTGCTATCACTCTCACCGAGAGCTTCTGGGGAGCAATTTTGCCTTGTGGGTGTTGATGGAATTAACAGAAGCCACAATAAGCACAGGAAAAGTGAGTCAGGAGAATGAGCACATCTCTAACCTGTGGCATTCTGGCCAAGTGTTTTGTAAGGGCATGTTCACCCAACTGAGGGTGTCGGTAGACAAGACTTCTTACTCAGTGTCAAGTGTAAATAAAAGTAGTCATGAATGATGGAGACCTGGGTGCTGCCTTAGAATTACCACATGCACACACTAATTGCTCTCTTCTGATTGCAGATGCAATGTGGCCAGCTGCTTCAAGCATTGCTGTGGTAGTGAACCTAAGGCAAGAGCTGTGAGCCATAATGAACCCCTTTGCCCTTAATTTTGTTTTATAGTATTTCATCACATCAACAGGAAAAGAAACGGCCACAGATACCTACCAGTCTGCTGCCGGTGTGTGAAAAGCTTTGATGCAAGTGTGTGAAGAGATGCAAGGTCTGAATGAGTTTTATAGTGATGCGTTTAAGTTTAGAGCCAAGGAGAGCCTTCTGAGCTCTTTGAACAAACTCTTAGACCCTGATGCCTGAGATGAGAAGGGGCATAAAGTGAATGATGGATGAAAACATGAATTCCTTTCTTGCACACTATCCATCCAATTCATTTTCCAGACCAGTTTTCTAGTCCAAAATCCACAGAGCAGGAAAGTCAGTCTTTAAACCTACCTGCTAAGGGGACACTACTGTTCTAATTAATATGTCTGGCTCAGCTAATGCTTGACCAAAGGTTGTGGTGACTTTGTTATCTCTGACAATCGTGATGGTTTATTCTATTGACAATCCCAACAAGTTTAAAGAAAAGACAAGCAAAAGGGTAAGAACGGCGCAGGAGTACAGGAGAAGTTTGTGGAATTGGCCCATGAACAGAGACGGGAAGCCATGCGGATTCCTTGTGAGGCCAAGAAAAGAGCAAAGAAGGAAAGAAGAAGGACTGAGGAAAGTTCCAGAAATGGCACAGTCTGGAGGAAGCCATTTTGGGAGTGAGACGGAAAGCAGATGTTGAAGAAGCAAATGAAATGGAGACCAGTAAAAGTGAAAGGCCTGAGAAGTCATGCTAGAGATCGAGTCCTGTGGCCACCTGTGAGCATGCTCAGAAAACAGAAGGCACAACCCCACCTCTCATTCAAAAGCTCTCACTCCCTTGATAACTGAGAAATCTTGACTTTATTTTCTATTCTACTCTAGATTTGGAGTTTTAAAGAGGTCGTGAATGTAATAAAAGGGCTCTATTTCAGTCATTCTCTTCCGGATAAGGATATTATTTTGATAGAATTGAATAAAAAAAAAATAGATGGCAAGGCCTTATCACTTGCAGCATTCCCTGAATAAAGCAGTGACAAAAATGGGACTTCAACTTGAACTATGACCTCATAGAACCTTAGTGCAGATCATACATCCAATTAATAAAATCCCACACAATTATGAAAATATCCTTTAAACTTATCATAGCACATACAATAAAAGATTACTCACTCAATACGCCACACTGAGTGGCTAATTAGCAGCTGCTGAATGTGGTTAAGTCCTGGGAATGCCAACTAGAATAAGTTAGACCCCCCCATTACAGTGTAAGAGACAGATAAAAGGACTAGTAAGTTAATTAAAAATAAAAAGCTGTGATCATTAGTTCTTGTGGTGAGTACACGTAGTCCTGTGAAGGAAGTATATGGATCTGAAACAGGACAAAGTTTTTACTGGTTAGGATCTGACAGTGCCAAGCGAAGGTGATACTAAGCCAAGAACTAAAGATGAAACAAATTATCGCTGCAAGGAGAAGTAGACAGGAAGTGCAAAGCCCCAGTGAGTGAAAGATCAGATATGATGGAGCAGGATTTTTAATGGGAGATCAGTGGCTAGTTACTGCTGTAGGGTATGAACCAGGTAGTGCATGAGTCAGACCATGCTGGGCCCACTGAGAAGGCAGAGGACTAGATTCATTCTAATGGATGGGAAGTCCATAAATGATTTTAAAAGTAGGAAGTGATGTGGCCTATTATAGAATACATAAAGAATAGACCAAGAAGATGAGAAATAAGGGCAATGAAAGCAAGTTTGAAGTTGTTGGTGTAATCCATTTACAAATGGATTGTAGAGTAGAGCAGGGCCTCAGGACGGAGGACTAGACCACAGATGCAGGACCTAGGTGGGAAACCATGATGTGGAATAAGAAGTTTGGTTTCAATTGAGGACAACATTGGAACAGGAAGCTTTTATTCAACTGCAAAAGTAAAAGTGAACTTAGCTCTAAGCAGGCCTCAAGTTTTGAAAAAGCCATTGCTCCACGTCCCCCAGGTATCTTAATATAATATCATTTTCACCAGCCAAATAGACAAAAACAAGTGCCCAAGATTCCACTCCCACCTCATGACTCTTCGTGATTTTACCTTTGAACTTTCGAACATCAAATTATTTTAAGATATGCTGTTGATTGTTCAAATGCAGTTTAGCAATACCCCTTAAAAGGGAAGTGGAGTGTTTCAAACAGAAATCAGGCTGCATCCAAGACCCAGGGGTGGTAGTCTAGCGACACTTATGCACTGAACTGTAGGGTAAGTTGAGTATCAGACAGTACCTTAGGAGCCAAGAAAGAACTGTGGTGGTACCTTAGAGAGCAAGAGGAGAGTAGGGGGCCCACTCAGACCAGAATGCCAGAGCCATGTTCAAGGTGTGGGTGTTTGGGTGAGATGAGGCAGGGCAAGCAAGTTTGTAGTCAGAAGCCAGGTCAGATATCTTTGGGAGTCAATTCTAATCAGAAAATGAATAGCTTCTCTACTCTATTTTTCCCCAAATAAATGTATTTTTATACCATGTCTCTGTTTTGACTGGAGAGAGGTAGCGTGGAGAGCTACTTTGTCTGGTGTGAATAAAATGTCAAAAGCAATATATCGGTCTGCTGACTCCTTTTTTGAAGACCTAAAAAATGACATCATTTTTATATTTGGAAATTCTCACTTTGTTCTGACTTGATCTATATGGTTTGCTTTAAAGACAATGCAGCAGAAACTCTGGTCTTACAAAAGCCTTTAACCAAACACATTAAATTCTGATATTGCCTGCAATAATTTAGTTTTGATTATACCAACTCACTTTTTCTTTTTGTATCCCCATTTTTCTTGACTTCCCTATTAGCTGTAAGCTCTCTTGCAGTATCTGAATTGACCAGTCCTCTGCTCCACAGGTTTTATAAGCCTGAGATGAGTAACCCGTTCATCTTCCTATCATGAGCAAAAACACTGAGCCTGCCTGCTCAGTCTGCTTGTGGAATGGAACCCAGGCAGTTGCTGTCCTGAAAAAGGTTGTAGGAGATTTGGGGGAATGGACAACATTAAAAAAGACACCCAGTGTTTAAGTGTCAGAAGGAAGCATGCCAGCATAGATGTGAGAGAGGGAAAGAAGGCTAGTTATACTCAGACAGCAGAAAGAACATCCAAAAGCAGGTGATTTCAGAGGCAAGATAGAGAAGATCAAGTGAGGCAGAGGAAGCACCAGGAAAGGGGGACCAAGACTTATTCTGAGAACACAGTTTTAAATCCTTAACTGTGCCAGATATATCAAGGAAGAGATGGAGCCCAAAGATGAGCAGAAGCAGAGTCCTGCAAGGCTTGTGGGCTGTGGCGTGGAGTTTGGACTTGATTTTGTGTGCAGTGGAATGGGGGTTGGGGTAGGGAAAGATCTTAGCAGAAATCGACATGGTCAGACTTCACATTCTGCAGAGTAAATTGTCTGCACTGTGACCTGTAGAGTGAGGTCAAGCACACCTGCAGGTGGCCTTGTTTAGTGGCCACTGTAATAGGACAGAGGAGAGACGTTTAGGACCCTGAGTAAAGCAGAAGCCAAGAAAAAGCGTGATTGGACCAATTTAAGGGACTCCAACACTGGAAGGTTTAAGACTTGATGACTGAGATGGGAGTTTGCTGAGTGGTGGGCCTTGTGGAAGGCTTGAGGTTTGTGGCTAAGGAGACAGGAAAATGATGGTGTTACCATGAGAGAAGACAGGGTTGCTGTGGGGCAATGGAGCAGACAGACAGCAAAGAGAGATAAACAACCCTTGGAGGGTGAACTGTAATACCTTTAGACATCTAGTTCCTAGAACTGTGAGGCAATATATTCCTACTGTTTTATGCTATCAGGGTAATTATACCATGTTGCTATGGTAGTCCTAGGAGATAAGAGAGCACATGTCTTGGGACAGTAAGCAGTGTAGTAAGCAGTACATAGACTCCCCCTGGGTCCACCTGCCTACGCTTGAGATGCTGTCCCTGCAATGCCTCAGATTTGCTCGTGTGTGTGTGTGTGTGTGTGTGTGTGTGTGTGTGTGTGTGTGTGTGTGGTGTATTTTAGTGTGTGAGTTTACTGCAGCATCCTTGAAGAATTTACAGTCTAGGGACTTTTGAAGAGAATATTTACAAACTCTAGCCTCCTCAGAAATTCAGTCTTGGCCAGTTCATGAAAGAGTGAAAGTCCAGTACCTGCTCAAGTAGCTGAATCATGAAGGCTTCCAGCTCGCTGCAAAGTCCATTTCCACGCAGCGTCACTAACTGATAAAAGCTGTGAGGTGCTACCTAATCTTATGCTCACACATTTAACCTCTTTGTCTTTTTTTCTCCAGCCCTGTGATTTATTCTATCAAAGGCTTTATATTTTATTTTACTTTAATTTACTCTGTAGGTGTTGCAAGGAAAAGGTTCTTGTACATAAGTTATGAAATTCTGGCTTTATCTCAATAATTACTGTATGGTGTTTGACTACATTTATCACGTTTATTTCTTGAACATTGTATTATTTTAGATGTCTTTGCTTTCACAAATTATAGTTTTCTTTACCTAATGTAAACCCATTCATCTCCACCAAAAGAATGCTACAGAGTATTTAATTGTGACAGATAACATGTGCTAGGGGTCATATAGACATGACTTCATTTGTATTCACAAACAGGCTCCGTGAGGTTAGAAAATAGAGGCAGTGACATTGGCATCTGACTCTTTCAGACGACAGAATTAATGGCCCCATCTCTTGACATTCTTGCCAAGACAAAAAAAAAAAAATCTTAGCATTCAACCTTCACTAAATACTTTTTCTTTTCAAAGTTCCTGTAAGCTTTACACTTAATTTTAATTGTATTTAGCATGATTTATTTTAATTATTTATTTAGGTTTGTAGCCTACTAAGTGGAGTTCCACAATAAATATTTCTTTGTTACCTATGTTTCAGTAAAGGTGCGTGGATGGAATTAATATTTACTGAAAGGATCAGCATAAGGCAAATGTCAGAATTTTCTGTTTTACTCTAAATACCTAGAAAACAGAGAACTTGCTTTTTTCTATTTTGATTTCTTAGATTACAATTCTGGTTGTTGAATCAATGGTATGACCAATACATGAATGGACAGTTTCTGCTATTATAAGACCTCTATGTGGCTAATTTCCCTCTGTATTTTCCAGGGTTTTAGAGCAACTGCTAAATGATAAAACAAAAGGGCCTGAAATTGGCCTCATTGCTCTTAACCACGTACAGAGTGAAGCTTACTCAGCTTCACGATGAGGACTATTATCTAGTTCTAAAATCAAGAAAATATAAGTATTACATCTGAGGAAATGCATCTTATTTCACTCATATTTTGTCTTACTCACTCGCACTTGGGAACTGAGAATCCTTCCCATAGCCCAGTGATTCTACACATTTTCTTTATTTTTTTACCTATTGGAAGGTGGAGCTTGGACAAGCTAATTATGCCATTGGCTGAAACTCGGAGACAACCAGAGTGGTAATGAACTTAAGGAATACTTATGACATAAGGAGTAATGTGGACTCAGTATGGAGCACTTCTCAGTGTGGTGTGGTCTAGGAACCATGGGGGCCCCTAGGACATTTTCAAGGCATCTGTGATGGGTAATCTTCATTGTCAACTCAACTAGGTTATGGATTTTCTAGGAGACACTTCTGTGCTTGTCTGTGAGGATATTTCTACCTTTAATATTGGTAGCATCATCCCATGGTCTGAAGTCTGGACTGAATAAAGGGGGAAATAAGAGAAAGCTTAGTAAGCAGCGGACTCCATCTCTCTGCTACCTGACAGAGGATGTACCAGGACAAATTACCTCACACGTCTGCTGGTAGACTGCATTCTTCAAACTGTGAGTCAAAACAAGCCTGTCTACCCTTCACCGCTTCCACCAGGCAACAGCAATGAAGTCAGCATCATGGATCAGAACGGCTGTCCTAACACTGAGAACTTACTTTCTTTTTTCATTCTCAGTGGAGTTTCTCACATACCTTGTGATAGATGATAAAACATTCCATTGACCATGGATATCAATACATAAATCTAGATTTTTGCATCTTTTATCAGGTCAGCCTTAAAGAGATTTACTAAAAAAAAAAAAACAAAAAAAAACAATTCCTCTTTTCATTAATTTTTGGATAACAGCTATTTTTGTGCTCATATGTAACAGTTATTAATAATAGTTATTTAAAAATGAACAAATGTTTATAAAATTTCTTAGCTTTAATTTTGAATATGATAAATATTGATAGACGTAGCCCACATAAACAAAAATATGTAAGGGTCCTTAATAATTTTAAGACTATAAAAGTCTTCTGAGACCAAAAAATCACAACCTCTGAGCTAGACAAATATGGACTCACAAGAAGTTTCAAAACCCACTGTCCACCCAGAAAGCATTACCTCCAGGCGGCTTCAGTCTTGCTGGGTGCATAAGTTGGATGCCAAAGCAGACAGGAAACCCCATCCACACCATCTACCTATATGTTTTTCTAACCCACATCCTCCACAAAGCAATTCCTTTCTTTCCCAAAAACCTGCAACCAGAACCAGAAAATATTTCATCTCTGGCCTAACCCTAAAGTTTGGTGTCTACCATCCCTGCAGCAGATCCCTCAAACTGTTCCTCTCTCAATGCTGATGGACTTCACTTCCCACACAAAATCTCAGGACGTGCCATGGCAATTGGCTCTTGCAGGAGGGATACTAATGACATCATTTTTGAAATATTCTCTTAGTAAAGGAGCTATTCAGTCATGGAGGAAAGTGAAACAACTATTCATTATGGCTGCCTAATTTCTATTAAAAACACACAATTAAAAAAAATCAATGCATGCCTCTTCCATTTTTCTTAAATTTAAACAAAAGTACAAGGGAAAAAAAAGTCATTCATCATTGATCTTACAGCTAACAAACCTACTGATATTCACATAACCATTCAAGAGTGTTTGCTGATGACCCAGTGTGTGTGTCGTATACTTGGCAAATGTCTGTAAACAGCCAGTCCGGATGCTGTGGTGCATCCTTGTGGTCTCTGAAAGCTGCTGACCTTGGCTCATACAATGAAGTAACTAGAGGAGAGGACAATCCATGCATACACTTTATTGTATGCCATCAACATAGGAGCCTGTTTTTCAATAGACCACCCTGGACAGTTAAACTGGTAGCTATTCCCAGTCAGGCTCTCCACAGGAAATCAGATGAGTAAGTTGCAAAGCTGGTAACACATAAGCAGAGGAAAGGAAAACAAAGCAAAACAAAACAAAAACAAAATGGACACCTAAGTGCTGTGGCTATCACTCTGTATGCTGTGAATGTGTTGCTCTGATTGGTTAATAAATAAAATGCTGATTGGCTAATAGCTAATAGGTGGAACAAGGAGAGAAGAGAATTCTGGGAACAGGAAGGCTGAGTCAGGAGTTGCCAGCCAAACACAGAGGAAGCAAGATATAAAAGTACCAGTAAGCCACAAGCCACGTGGCAACTTAGAGATTAATAGAAATGGGTTAATTTAAGATATAAGAACTAGATAGTGCCGGGCGGTGGTGGCACACGCCTTTAATCCCAGCACTCGGGAGGCAGAGCCAGAGAGATCTCTGTGAGTTTGAGGCCAGCCTGGGCTACCAAGTGAGTTCCAGGAGAGGCACAAAGCTACACAGAGAAACCCTGTCTTGAAAAACAAAAAACAAAAACAAAAAAAGAACTAGATAGCTAGAAGCCTGCCATGGCCATACAGTTTATAAGTAATGTAAGTCTCTGTGTGTTTACTTGGGTTTGAGCAGCTGCAGGAGCTGGGTGGACACAGGAAATCTTCAGCTACACCTAAGTTAGGTTACTTTGTAGTACTCCCATCCCCAAAGTCATGAAATGGAAATAATAAGTGGCATTTGACAATGTGTTAAGACAGAGGATTAGTTTCCTCTTAGAGCCTTCCAGTGCACCAGGCTGGCTACACACAGGTCTGGAGATGATTTATGATTTGCTGTCTCTAAGCAGATGGCTCTCCCTGGCTAATGTTATGGCATCAAATGAGTTCATTTAATGGTGCACTGTATACATGGACTGAGCAAGACCTGCAAAACAAATTGACCCAATGAAGGACTGATTCTAAGCAGGATTCTCAATTATCCTCATTTCAGGGAAATATTATTGCTTACTGATTAAATGAAACTTTTGGTGTCTTAGAGGATTTTCTGGAAAGATCAGTTACAGACAGTTTGAATTTGGGAAATGAGATGACTTTGTATCTCCAACAAGGTCCTAATGGATTTAGCTTTTCTTGGTTACATGAAGAGACAAATATAATGTATTTCAAACTAAGGTTCTGCTATCTGACTACCAAGATAGGAAAATAACTGTCCATATCCATATAGTATTATACTCCAGAAAAGCCAGTGAAAGCCAAATAATGGCACTCAAATCATTTTATCTTCCTTATTTTGGCATTAAGTTGACATTACTGCTAATGTAAATTAGTCTGTAATGACAATATAAACAGCATATAAAACAAATAAAACTTCAAAACCCAGCCAGCTGTAAAAATCAACCATGTTGCTCTACTGATTTTCAGGTAGGAATGGGTGTTTCTTTTAAATTTATAGTTGGGAGTGCCATTTATAGATCTGTGGTAACATGCCATTCCTGTTTGTTGGAGCACATGGCAGCTGGGATTCCAAACAGTTAACTCATCTCTTGTCACTGCACTCAAAGACATACCGGGTTGTGGTGGGGAGCACGTTCTCAAACCATGTTGCATTCTGGATGGAAGTTATGACTGAATAGATTTTTAATACCATTCCCCCCATAGATCTTCTCTGATTACCATGAAGGAAAGGTTGGTTTGGCCCCTTAGGAGTTTACAATTTAATCCTACCAGGTACAGGAGCATCTGGATTATAAAACTCTTTGATGGTAACGGTCATAAAGGCAAGGGCTCTGCTACGATCTAACATCATAAAAACAGGCTTGGGGGCACCCCTGATTCTGTGTGAGAAGTGTCTGGAGTGAGTGCATATTTGTTTCTTTTGTTACTCACTCCTCATGTTTAGCTTGAATGCTGCATATAGAGAGGCATTATGTCCTTTACCTTCTAATCCTCAGTGATCTCTTTAGATAAACTTATTACAAGGTTATCATTACCTCCTAGTCCAGGCCAATTAAGATCCCATAGAGGTCTTCTTACTGTGGTGCCCACCAGAAACAGGAGGAAGAGACTTGTCACCCAAACATGTGATCCCTGGACCAGCTACAATGGAGTAGGGAGCCTGGGAAAAGTGCTGAACAGGATCTCAGACAGGGACCTAGTGGATCAGGACCTGCATTTGCACACACTCCCTGGGAAGCACATGCCTATGAACATCAGAAACTTGGGCCTGAGTCCTCCTAAGATACCAGCGTGTTCCTTTGACCTCCCTAGACAAGCTACAAATGCAGCTTTCACACACTAGAAACTCCTGCTAAAGATCTGATGCTACTGAAACACCAATGCCATGAAGCAGATGGTGGCAGAACCATTTTAAGAGTTTTTTTTTTCGGGGAGGGGGCAGTTGGAGAGATGGCTCAGTGGTTAACATCACTGCCAGCTCTTCTAGAGGACTGGTGTTCAATTCCCAGAGTCCACATGGTGACTGACAGCAGTCTGTAACTCCAAGGGTTTGACACATTCTTTTCTGGCATACGTGGGCACCAGGCATGCACATGATGCACAGGCATTCATATCTACAGAGCACCTATAGACATAAAATTTAAAAAAGAACATTCTAGGCCTTATGTATTCTAACCTCCAGAGGTTTCATCTCTGTAGCATGTAAAGCACATTAACATATATTGATAGTCCAGTCAAGATAGCCACATATTTTTAGAAAAAAAATGGAATGCTTTTATAATTAAAGAACAATTTTGATATGACTAAAATACTCCTTTTGTTTCCTGATCTGAAATTGATTATCCATGTTTATGTATGAAATATATATATATATATATATATATATATATATATATATATACATGTACATATGTATGTAATCACACACACTTGAATTTCTAGTTGGCATAATTCATGTTACTCTTGGAAGATAATTCAAACCATAATACTTACTGTTATTTTCACTGTGAAAAGTCAAGGAAGTCAATTACCACAAATAAGAATGATGAAATGAACATTTGAAAAAAGGGATGAAAAATTGGGGCTGTTTCCCTTATAGTTAAGAGAAAGAAACTTGACCAGTCAGTTCAGTAGAATTGTCATGGAATATTTAGGACCTAAATGAGACTGATGGAAGGATTTTTCCTGTTGGGACTGTAATCCTGCCCCCAGCCTCCCATTTCTGAACAGCCTGTACCTCACTGATCCACACTCTCCTGTGCAGCATCCATGGACGTCTTGCTGTTCCTGGAACTCACCAAGCTCCCTCTAGCCATTGCACTCATTTTTTCCTTTGCCTTTTGGCCAGCAATCCTCCCCAGATCATCCTGTGGATGATTTCGCTTCAACATTTCAGCCTCATTCAAATGCTTCCCCTTTAGAGAGGTCTGAGAGCTGCCTCTGGAAGCAGCCCTTCACAGGCAATCTGCACCACTCTAACCTACAGTCTGTATAATACTCAGCCACATTGGAAAGCATGTTTCAGTTTATGTTCTATCTGTCCCCAGGAATTATCCCCTCCACTATTTCTTTTCTTCCAACACACCACTCCCATTCTGCTTCTTACATAGTTGAACGTTCTTATTTGAGTATTTTGTGTCTTTTATTTGTATATGTTTTTGCAAAATAAGCATTATATTTTATACATAGTTAAATTATGTTATATAAAAATTATTGGGCTTTATATACATATCTTATCTCTCTCTCTCTCACACACACATATTTCATGGTTTTAATTTTCTACTATCTTTGCCTTTTCAATATCTGATCTGTTATTTCCAAGTGTTGTCTGGCATATATTCATGAGGGGTGTACATGTTTATCTTCTCAGAGGTAGACACTGAGACTCCCTATTCTTCTAACAAATATAACAAAAGAAGTTATAATAGTGGGCAACTCTGTTTTGGGCCCTTATGGACCTGAGTGAAATGTTCCCTAGGATATACAGCATGTCTAGAAGTAGAACTGGTAGCAGGCTGTGCATATTTTAATTTGAACAAGTTCTAGCTCTCTAAAATGGTTTTTACCAGTCTGATCTTCTCTCATCGGCTAAGAATTTAGGACTTTGAGAAAGGGTTTATATCTAGCTTGTTTCACTAGCCCTCTGTTGTCTAGAAATAAAGGAATGTGAGAAGTAGACTTCCTCCAGGATGGGTAAGGTTAGGACTAAGTACCAAGAGTGTGAATAATGTACTACTTGTTAACTGTTCAGGAACTGAATAAAAACAGAAAATAAGTTAAAGTTCAAGGAAATAGATGTCTCTATAAGATCAGAAATACACAAAGGGAAAGTAACTGAGTAAGTAGGCTTAAAGGATGGAAGGTTGTCGTTACAGAGTAGAAGAGTCTCTTGGCTTGTGTTCCTGAGAAAATAGAATGCAAAGAACCCACACTTACTACCAAGACTTTATGCAAGGGGATTACTCATGGGCAGCAGGAGGGAGGGAGCAAATGGAAGCAAAAAAGTAGCACAGGGTGGTACATTACCAATTTGACCACAGCCTCTCTGCAACAAAGTTGGTTGCTGAGTCATGGAAGAGCTGCCAGAGGTGAAGAACCACTGAGTCTTCGAACAGCTCTTGGGTGGGCAGACAGGCCAACAATTTATCTGTTGTCTTCATCCTGGCTCCTTCCCCTCAGTGGTCAAGGTCAACTCCACAAGGCATGGGCCCCACTGTATTTCTGGGATGTGTTTGGGTCCCCTCCAGCCAACATTGAGGGCAGACAGAACTCCTGTGAGTTCACACAGGTCAGTCCATGGGGCTGGAGTTACTGAGAATTCCTCAACAATGAGTGTTACAGAAGCTGTGTTAGTGTGGACCTCAGTTCCAGGGAGGTTGAATTAAATGGCAATATTAGTCTCAGCATTACAACCATGGTGATAACATGAGCCACCACCAATGCTATTGTGGCTGAGAAGCAGAGCCCAAGGCCCCAGTCATGGAGGGAGATAGGTCCAGGCTGATACGGGGTGCACATAGGCTATCAGAATCAGTCATTTCAGTCACAAGTCCAAGTATGACTGCGGAAGTGGATGGCTGAAGCTGGGTGAGATGTATGTTAGGTATGAGATTATTTATGGGAAAACTGAAGGGTTGAGAGGCCAAGGTATTTGATATGTGGTCATCTGAAACAGTGCAGACTGGTGGGATGCCAGACACTATGGGCCTGATTCAGAGAGTGTGCACAGGCATGTTAGCTACTTTTTGGTTGCTGTGACTAAAATATCTGAAGGAAACTACTTGAAGAAGAGGAAAGATTTTTTTTTTTGGCTCAGCTTGGGTGGAATTGTTTGAATGCTCCATGTGCTCGGGTAAAACTCACTGAGGTAGGAATACATGGCAGAGGCAGTTCTTCACTTCCTCTACAGAATGTAAGAAGGATGCAGGGACAAGGTCCCCACTCCCCAAGGACCCACCTTCAATCGCCTACTTTTTCAAGCTACATTTTACCTTCTGAAGTTTCCAAAACCTCTCCAAATAGCACCATTAGTCTAGAGCCAAATCATGTCCAAACAACTGTGTTCTTTAATAAGTACTCACGACTAGGAAAAAAATCACTCTTTAATAAAAATCAATGCAGATAAAACCAGACAACTAAATTAATTTATAGTTTGGTACTTTGTAGGAAAACTATCTCTTGATTCCTGATTAGGCAGAGTGTTAACTTTCAGATGAAGTAATTATCATTCCAATCCATTGTCTTTATTTCATAAGGAAAATCAAGAACATTCTCCGTATTCTGTAGAATTTGAGAAGCATACGTTTAATTATCCTGGGTGATTTGTGACTGTAGGAATCAGAGTCACGGCTTGTTGGAAGAGATAAAGCAAAGGTGAAGCACATGGTGGCCATGTCCTTAGGTGTTTACAGTCTACCAGAGAGGGACAAACATAGATTGACAATGGTAATACAAAGCAGAAAATGATACATGCCATGAAAAGGGCTGAGATTAAATGCGTTTCTGGGGGTTTCTGAAGGAGGACCAGGTGTCTACAAGCAATGATTTATTATAGAAAGAGGACAGGGCCCTGGGATCTTTCAGACTGGACAGAAATTGCTGTAGTAAAAGGAAGAGATGAGCATTGTCCAGACAAAGGCCAATTTAGGTAGGGGATACAGGAAGGTTCTAGCTGTTGCCTAGGGAGGCAGGAAAAAGTTCACATGTTCCTGTAATTAATACCCATGAAGCTCACCCTTCTTCTCACTGGGATCAGAGGGGAATCCTAAGCAAGTGAGAGGCCTCGGTAGTGTCATGCTGGAATGAAACAATGGTCCCAGCGCTGGGCTTGGAAGAGTATATGACATTAGAAATAGTAATACTTCATTCTCATGGAGGAAGCAGAGACATTATATATATATATATATATATGTATATATATATATATATACATATATATATATATACACACATATATGTGTGTGTGTTTCTTTCAGGTCTTTGATATCTTGGTGAAAAACAAAACACAGGAAGAAGTTTAATTGTTAAAATTATTTTTTTTTATAAAATGAAGAGGCTTGAACTAGGTTGCTTATGGAATTGTAAAGATCAATCCTACAAAGTCCCTGTTTTCAACTCTAGTAGGAGAGGTGAGCAAGTCTGAAACTTGGAGCATCATCTTGCTGTGGTGTCAGAGAGGACCACTGTGCTGCAGTCAGGGGCATCAAGGAGGCATTGGATGGTGGTGTGGGCAGCCCAGAAGTCCTATAGCACAGAAACCAGTAGAACCCATTGCCCAGCTATTTTGTCATGCCAAGTGATGTTGGAACCCGAACACCAAAGCACCAAAGGCACCTGATAGGTTTCTGAGATTAGGAATTCGCAAAACCAGAAGAAAGAAGACACAGTTGGAATGGCTGCTCAAGAAGCCAAATTTCAAAATCGTTTGGAAACAAGTGAAGGAAGAAAGCAGGAAAGGAAGCCATCGCAGGAGATGGAGAGAAGCTTGGCCAATGAGAGGACGCAGTGTGAACCACCAGAATGCTAGTTTTGTTCCTTTCATGTCCCAGAAAGGGCTTAGAGTGTTGTGGATGCTAAGCTGGACTTTGACGCTAGCAGCACAGAGCTGATCCAATCGTTTTTGTGGAAGGGGAAGGAGAGTAACAAGTCTGTGTAATGGATCTTCAGAGGCTCCTCTGTGGAAATTTGTCCCAGGAAAACAGAACTCCATTTGGAAGAGACTGAACAGGAACGTAGTAGTCTTTAGGAGTCTGGAAGTACTCCTAGAACCTGCTCTCAGCTCAGTTTCCAATGTGGCTCTCTGTAGTGGGGGAAGCAGGAGACACTGAGAGACTTTTGTAAGACATGATGGTGCACAGGGACTTCTGTAATTGTGTGTAGAATGAGGAGGTGGGCCTTTTTGTTTTCCGAATCACTGTAGGCTACACCTGAGCTTTGACCTCATGAGGATACCTATTCTCTTGTGACTAGGTTTAAGAGAGGTCAGGGGAGCCAAGTGTAGTAGAGTCACATCCAAGAGGAGAAGACTATTTTTAACTATTAACACCTATTTTTGTGTGTCCAAGGACCAAAGACACACCTCAGAAGGAGCTTAGAGGCAAGCTGCATCCCTCTGTCAAAGGCAGAGACAAGGCAATTGATGATGGCGTTTCGCTCTCTGAGGAGACTGAAGAAGTCAAGATGATTAGCTTGTCAACTCAGTGACAAGAGTCGTTCAACTCTTTGAGCTTGCTTCTTGAGGACCTCCTGCCTGGTGCCGTGAACAGTGTAAGTGAAAAAGTACACAAGCCTTTACCTGTCATTAAGGTCAGACTTCATACCTGGGGAGTCCCTCTGCCGGCAGGTGCTTCTTCCTCACCTCCAACCGATTCTTACTCATCTCGAGTTTGAATGACATTATTTTTCCTCAGTGAAATGTCCCTGAGCTCCTCTAGCAGACCCGACATTGCCTACTCAGTATCATCGCCACCTCCTCCTCTTTTTCTTTTTTTTTTTCAGTCATCCAATTCGAGACTGCAGTCCTGAAGATTTCACGGGCTAATCCTGAAGAACTCAAGTCAAACAACCAAAGTAACATGCCACTATTCCCAGCTTCTGGAGCTGGGCACATGACCCAGTTTTGAGAAATGGAAGGTGAGAAGAAATCTCATTGGAACTTTCTGAGAGAAACTGTCCTGTTCTTGAAAAAGACACTGTGTTGCCTTCTGGCAGGGTCAGAATTGCGTAACTAGAGAGTCTCCAGTCCAGAAGCCATGGGTGCAGCAGTTCTGAGGATAAAGCTGGCGTGCTAGGGACAGCAGCAGAATAACGGAAACAGTTCACAACCCTCCCTGGAATTACTCAGTCGCTGAATTGACCAACTACAGCCTCTTGACCTTGGGACTTCTTGCTGCATGAAACAATAAATGTCCTTATCATTTCAGACATTTTACTTAGGTTATTTATTAATAGTGGCAGACTCACATGAGGACCTCATATTCCCATTCTTTTCTTTCACAGTATTTATCACATATACAGTTATGTGTTTGATGTCTGTGTCTCCCCCTGGATTATAGACTCTAAATTGACAGGGTAAGTTCATTTTGTTCGCTGTTGAATTTCTAGGAGTAAACACCGGGAGTGAGTCCGGGTCTGCTTAAAGCACTCAGAGAAAGAATGTGTGAGAGCCTCAACTTCTAAAGCAATAGTGTTCCTCCTTCCCTCTGCTCTTTCTTCTTCATTGTCCTCTCTTCCCCCTCCTCCTCCCCTCCCCCTCCCCACCTCCTCCCCACCCCCTTCCTGCTCCCAGGATTGTTTGTTTTTCTTCCGTTTCTCTGCTGTCAGTGAAGCTGACCTGAAAGAAGACTACCTGGTTGCTAGGAGAGCACCCAAGTTCCTCTTCAACTCTAGTTCTCCACCGCTGTCTGTACCCCAATAGTGGTTTCCAAGCTTTTACCTCAATGACCAGAACTCCGCTGTTTCCTGGTTGACCTAGAGCCACACACACTAGACCCAGAGTGTTCATGAAACGCATTTACTCCTACTATGTGTCTTTTTTTTTTTTTTTTTTGGTTTTTCGAGGCAGGGTTTCTCTGTGTCTTGTATTCTTTAAACATGGCAGCTTTGACTCAATGTGTCAAGTCTGACTTAAAATCCTTTCTTACCATAATTTACTCATGACTTAATTATTTTCCCATAGATTTCCCCCTTTTCTTTGGAATTCTTCATCTCCATCTTCTCTGGTTAGGCGGTATTGGAGGCCAGCAAAAAAAATGTACCAACGTGTGAAAAAGTACCTGGGCTTATTTTTTCCCCAGTTAGCAGAAAAAACAAACAACCATTTTTTCCTCCTCTGGAACTTAATGGCCCCATTCAACAAGTGTACACGGGCCTCATTCTATGTGGGTTTATGTATGTAATAGTGCATGCTGGAGTTACAGGAGACCCACAGCCTCCTGGTGGTTGATACCCCCCAGGGAGTCGGGTTCTAACATTCTCTGGATACAAATCGAAGAATAGACCCTCACTGTACTGTCCACTCCGCAGAGAAACTGCCCTTGTCCTTGTGAATGTGCCAGGACGTTCCTCTGGGAGAAGGAAGAAAGGGGGACTCGCTGCAGCGGACTCCCAGAACATTAGAGCACAGCGTACTGCGGTGGGTGAGTATATCTATTTATATTTAGAAAACTATAATGCACGCCTCGGGATACTGTGCCTAAAAGGCCACAGGAGAGTATTAAATTACCTGCTTGAATAACCAAGAAAGCTCCGTGCTAATAAAGCCTTACAGATTTTAGGAAGTATACTCTCTGCCCCTTGAAACTCGGTTCAGCCACTGTCCCCAGCATGCATCACGTACAACCGGCAGACTAGAAGCGAGGTCAGGCTCCAGAGTGCTGGAAGAGTGTGCGGCTAAGCAACCCCTGGGTCACGTGTCTTCTAGAAGGGCACCACTGTGACACCAAAGAGCATGTCCAGGATGTGTGCGTGCAGATTTGCGCTCTGGAAAGGAAGGTAGAATAGAAAGAGCCAGCCAGTGAGCTAGAGAGCAAGAGCCTGCAGTAGAGCAGGCTGGAGGCACAGGGGTGGAGAGGGAAGGCGATGATGAATACCCCCCTCAACTTTCCTCTCCCTCGGCCCACACACTTGAAATAGAAATAATAACACAACCAACCACCCGCTTGCATCCACGATGTTATCGCCCTACTTAAGTTGCCTCACTCCGGAGGTTCTAGGTATAAAGTGCAGACTGCTGCAGGCTGGCTCGGGAGTACAGGTTCGCGCCGGCGCCGGTGACCCCACCTTCAAGGAAGCGGGCTCCGGGCTCTCCCACGCCACGCCAGGCTGACCCCCGCCCTCCTCCGTCCCTCCTCTTCGCCTAGCTCCCTCCTCCCTCCCGGGCGTCTCCTTCTCGCAGCGGCCCCCGCAGACCAGCGAGGCGGCGGCAGCACCCACGTCGTCGCCGCAGCTCCTGCCCGCAGCGCGCTCGCCGCGTCCCCGGCTCCCACGCAGCGCGAGCGGCGGCGCCAGCAGCCCGGACCCCGCACGGTGCGCACGGTGCAGCGGGGCAGAGCTGAGCTGAGCCGGGCTGGGGCCGCAGGAGGGCGGCGTGGTGGAGGACGCCGAGACGCTGGACGAGCTGCGCACCTGGAAAGTTACGCGGCGGCCTGGTGAGGCTGGGGGAGCTCGGGCACCCGGGAGGCGCGCGGAGAGGGACGGCATGGGGACAAGAGGGTACTACTGGCCGTGCATTGCGCGGTGTGCGCTTCTCCCACACCCAGCCGGTCTCTCATGCTGTTTGCATGTGGACATGTGGACGCGCGGTGTTCTCTCCGTGTGGCGCCGGTGGCTCTGAACAGCGGTTGGGTTTAGAGCACAGTGTGGCTGCACCATCCTTGAGTTCTGCTGGGGCTGGGGTCTCAGGGCTGCTGTCGCGGTGTGCCATCCAGGCTTTGTTCTCCAAGGTCTGGATAGCTGATTGGGGATACAGGACTCCTGCATGGACTTTTACAAGTGCTTGTAAACTTATTTGGGTGTCCTGTCACTCAGCACCCTGAGGCGCTTTCACGTCTTTGCTTATTCTGGTGAAGAAGCAAAGAGAGCAAACAAACGCCAAGAAACCAGCCACCTTGGAGAGGAGAGAAAAATAAATGGGTTCCAGCTGAAGGATGAAAACTGAGCGCATAGGCAGAACAGGGGAAGCCAGGGCTGAGAACAGAACCAGCCCAGGGGACCCTTAGAAAGGATGACTCCTTGCCTTCTGCGCTTTCTTCTTATTTCCAAAGTTCTGTAGGAAAGGGGCAATTTTTCTTAAACAGAGTACAGCATCCACCTGCTCCCTGCCACACCCCCATACACACAAAAGCCTTAGAAACTGTTTCTCGTCATTGCAAGTTTCTATTTAGCTCAAGGAGAAGGCGATCATCCCACAGAATATACAACAGCTGTTGCTCATGTTCCTGTTGTGTTTCGCAGGCTAGGGTAATGAGGTGATGGGGTGAAGAATCTCTCTGGAGAATTAGACTGTTCTTGGCATCGCAACATGGCATAGCTAAGAATAAACGACTTGCAAGGATGATGCCTGTGAACCCACTTTTAACAGTCCTTGACTCCAGGCCTCTGAATTCACAGGAGAGAGATGAGAACTCACTTCACAGGGAAAGAAGACATGTGCTGCCCGATTGATGCCCAAGCCACGGAGATTCATATGGTCAGATTCCTCCGTGTTACTTTCCAGTTCTCTCCTCTTCTCCTGTTTTCATTTTCTCTAACTTCCTTGGCTCACTATCCTGGGCTTATAAGTACTCTTATTTCTACTATTGTAAACATTCTTTGCATGCTCCATTGATACCATCCTGAAGTCCTTTTAAACGAGGTTCTAGCTTCACCCTTCTGAAATGGCTAACCTCTGTGCTTTCCTCTCTGATCTCATTTCTTTTGATGCTTCTGGGATTTGAGCTACAGCCTGCTGGCCACTTGAAATCTTTATCTCCATGGTGTCTATCAGACTTCTCTTATTCCTACAATTTTTTCCTTATCCGTATCCAACCCAAAATGTGTTGCTTCCCCTTCTCTTCTCCCACAAATTATATTTTCCGCAGGTATGACATATGTCCACACTTGACAATTACAATGTAGGTAATTCTTTCTTATCTCCCTCAGTGGTCTCATCTAGTCATGTGAATTCAAGTCTTACCTCTGTAGAACTGACCTGAGTTTTTCCTTCTTTGCATCTGATGTAGGCATCCCCATCTTGTTGGCCTACGGGCATCCCAAACTCAGTACATCTCCTGTTTCCATAAGGCTCCTTCTGCATGCCTCTTCTCTCCTGTCTGTGTCATGGAGGGCCACTGTAGATGGTGCTCCATGGAACATGTTTCACTGGGTGAATAGTGACACAGAACGGAAGCAACACCTTCCTCCAACCTGTCCACGATCAAAATGCTGGAATTGACATACCCCATTGCCTCCTGTGCAATTAGAGACTCCACCCCAAATTTGACTCTTAATCGCCTCTGTTTTTTCGAGATTATAATGTAGTCATAACATTTCTTCCTTCCCTTTCCTCCCTCAAAAATCTGCCATATATCACGCCTGCTCTCCTTCAAATTCATGGCCTCATTTTTCATTGTTATTGTATGATATACATATCTAGACAGATACAGATATAGATAGATACGTCTCCTGTTTGGTCCATATAATGTTGCTTGTATGTGTGTTTGCTTGTGTGTGTATTTTCAGGGCTGGCCGCTTGGCACTGGACGACCGATTGGTGTGCTCTCCCCTGGGGAGGACCCCCTCTCCTGCTCCCAGCTCTCCTCAGTTGCCTGCAGTTCTCTTTAACATGTAGCTTCTTACCACAGCTCTACTCTGCTTTCCAATCTAGTTCTTAGATTTCAGTGCTACTGTTTCTTCTGTGATCACGAACCCCTGGGACCTTTTTCTGTTTCCACTTATTTGTCAACTACTGCTACAAGTCTTTGTTTCTTCCTGCTATTTGTTTTTCCAGTCCCTTATTTATGACTGCTTACTGCACTCCTGGGCTTGAAATCTACACAAGCCTCTCCTTTTGAGCATGTCCAAAATTAAACTGGTACTCCGCCTCCCAGTTCTGCTCCTCAGTTTGGCTAATGGCATCGACTCTCATCCAGCTGCCACAGGTGACCATGCAGTCTTGATTCTCTTTCTTCCTGCCATCGCTTAAATTCCATTGGCTAGAACGTCCTGGCTTGTGCATACCAGCTCACATTTCTGTGATTATTGTTTATACGCTTGTGTAGCATGGCCGCCTCACCAAAAGAGCTGAATGGAATGCTACTAAACCTTTTAGTATCTAGGATAGTTAGTATTCAAAAAATTCATGATGTGAATTCTGCTGGGGGTGGGTTCGTCCACAGGTTGCTGGTAGTGGCTGATAGTTTGGTATGACAAGCTCATATGGTTGTGAGTGGAGAGGAAAACAGTCTCAACATCGAGATGCTGTGGATAGATAAAACTGAGCCTGTTGGCCACTGTCACAGGGCAGGTGGAAATGGGCCCTGTGGAAATTGTGGCCCTGTTAGGGGAGTCAGCTGTTTGTCATGAGGTCACTGCTGTTTGGGTTGCTGCAGGGAGAAGAAGCAGGGATTTCTGTATCTAGTGATGGTTAATTATTTTCTAAAAGAGCTCTAAAGAGACCAGTAAATGGTAGCCATACAGATACACATCAGTTTCATATAATCTTAGAATTTTATCTAAGGGAGCCAGTACAACCCCCTCCTCCAATTTCAAGCTAAACTGCCAATATGATAATAATAATAATAATAATAATAATAATAATAATAATAATAATAATAAAACCCTACTCTGCTTTCCATGATTTATGGAAGGAAAGGAAATTGCAGTTACCTGTAACCATCCCTTTTGTAAAATCCTCTATAGGAATGTTTTCCTCCTCCTAGTTGCTATGGAGATAGTCTGCATTTTTTCTAGTTCAAGAAGTTTGAGTCATTAGAATAGGTTTGAGACTCTGGGCCGGCTTTAATCTCATAAGCGCATCTCACTTGGACTGGTGCAGCTGCCTTTGTCTCCCTCTCCCGAGGTTCCTTCTCTTGGTTCCACAGTTATTCCAGGAGCATTGTCTTCTAAAGGACAGCTATGACTATACAGCTTGAAAAAGAACTTGGCTTGCATTAAAACCCAGATACCATAATAAGGCTTGTGCATTTTTGGGTTCTTACTCCAGTATATTACTTTTTTTAAGCCTTATTACTCATTACTTTCCTTCCACCCATCATGCATTCCGCCCATTCCTTCAGTGAGTTTTGGGTTTTCTTGCATTTAGTTCATAGTAAGTTTTCTGTTTTCTAATGAAGAGACTCTCTACTTCCCGGCAGTTTTAGAGCTGTAGAAAAGTACAGTAACTCCGTCCCACCCCCACCAGTTTCCTTTGTTCTTAGCAACTTCGAAAATAGGTTTCCTTTTATTTCTAACATTTATTTTCATTTATGTGCATATGTATCTGCATGCATATGTGCCATATGTGTGTGGTGCCCACACAGGCCAGAAGAGGGCGTTAGAGCCTCTGGAGCTGGAGTTACAGTCGGTTTTGAGTTGCTCTGTGTGGGTGCTGAGTACTGAAGTCTGGTCTTTGGGACATGCAGCAAGGTCTGTTAACCTCTGGGACGTCTCTCTAGTCGCAGTTCTTCATGTCTTGCAGCAGTGTGATATGTTAGTTGCAATTGATGAGCTGACATGGATATATTACTAGCTAAAGTCCATCAGTTATAATTGGGTTTATCCTTTGTATTGTATATCCCATGGCTTGGGACAAGTTTGCAATAACATGTATCTTTCATTGCAGTATCGTACAGAATGGTCTCAATGTCACAAACACTACCTGTGTTTTGCTTGTTTATTCCTTTCTCCCCTGCTCTCCAGAACTCTTGGCGGATACTCATCTTTTCACTGTCTGTACTCCTTCTATTTCCCATAATGCTGTACAGTTGAACTCATAGAGGACGTAGGTTCTTCCAGTTGACTGCTTCACTTAGTAATATTCTTTTAAAGTTTCCCTATGTCTTCTCATGGGTTACTACTACTTCTTATTCTTGAATAATATTCTGTTAAATAGATGGACTTGCAGTTTCTTTGTTAACCAACAGAAGGACATGGTTGCTTCCAAGTTGCAGCCTTTATGAATAAAGCTAAAGGTGTTGAGGAAGCCGCGTGACTCATATTGAATAAACACGGAAGCATGATTAACTTAGTGACAGATGACCACTCTGTCTTCCAAGGTGCCATATCACCTCACGTACCCTCTGGTGACCCCAACCTTCCTGCTGGTCCATATCCCGTCACCTCTGTGCTGTGAACGGTCATCACTGTGTCTTGGTATCTCACTGTTGGGTTAGTTTCAAGTTATCTACCCACAGATGACTGTGTCTTCTCCTGTTCTTCTTTGCTGTCTATAAATCTTGGGTGAGGTGTCTTTTCAGGTCTTTTGCCATTTTCAGGTTTGTTTAAAATGTTGTGTGTGGAGAACACCCCCTTCATGTGCTTTCTCCCAGACTATTTCACTCTTCTTTTGCAGAGTTTTAGCAGCAGATAAACTTAACAATTTCTCCTTTTATAAGTTACTTGTGGCCTTTTATTTTAAAAGTTACCACTGAATCCAAGATCACCTTGACTTTCTTCTGTGATATCTTCTAGGTTTTATAATTTTGTGTCTTATGTTTAGGCCTGTGATCTACCCTGGAGTTAAATTTTGTAAAAAGCTGTAAAGTCTGTGCTTATGTGATTTCTTTCTTTCCCTGCATGTAGGTGTTGGGTGCCTGTTCTCCATGGGCTTCACTTTGCTTTCTTCAAGGGTCAGTTGATTGCACAATTCTGGGATGCTGTGTTCCAGTGATCTACTTGGCGATGATTTCACTAGGGCCCTCACAGCTGATTCCCTCCTCATACCCTCACAATGTTTGCAGCTTTGTAGTGAGCACAATGTGGGGTAGAGTAAGGTCTCTGATTGTTCTCCTTTGATTGTTTGCCTAATTTGGTGTCATTTTTGATCAATACATTATTTTGATTGAGATAAGTCATTTCCTATTGGTGAAATTTTTAAGGCCACTCCACGTAGTTAAAAGGGAGGTTTATTTAGTGGTATAACTTACAAATGAAGGGATAGGTAGGTTGCAGGGTCTGGGGAAGACACAGCGCAGTCCAGCGGTGTTCTCTGGAGAACTCTGCTTGGTCTACCTCCAGTGTCCAGAGTCCAGGAACCAAGAGAGAGCAGCGCCTACGGATCTCGGGTCTTCAGGGTCCTCTCTTGGCCCCGCTTTGTAGGCATGACAGTTACCGAAGCCTCAATGGGGGTTGGAATTTCCAGATCAAGGTTGGAATGGCTACCCACTACATCTCCCCCTTTTGTCTAAATAAGAAGGTTCTAACCTAATACAAAACTATATATAAGGAAATGTTATCAAATATTGTCCAGGGGTAAAGAGGGTTAATGACTTAGATAAGATGGAACTACAACCAATGTGAACAATATTAAGCAAGAAACACATACTAAAATCCAGAGAAGCCTAGAGTGTAGGTAAATGGCATATTACAAAGATCATTCCAAAAGGTGTCCTATCTAAAGAACCTGAATCTAATATTTAATATGTTCTACCTAAGATTATATGTGTGTATATATATATATATATATATATATATATATATATATATATATATATATATATATTAAGTTGTAACTGTAACTGCTGGTCTTCAATCCCATCAAAGACCTGAGAAGGAATATAATGGTACCTGAGAAATGGAAGATGGATGCAAGCAACTTTCGGGAATCTTGCAAGAGTAGACAGAGACAGCTGGCAGCCTGGACAGTCATCTAATGTTTCTCAGCATTGTTGGTGCATTCAAATTGGCTACAGGCCTAGAGTATCTGACAGACCATTTTTAGAAGCAGGAATTCTGAAAGACCATCTTACCCTGTCTTGGCAGAGTTCAGAAGTCACTTTTCCTTGTGTCCCGCTTGTCCAGAAGGACAGCACTCGTATTGTCAGCAGTTGAGGCAAGGGCAGTTCTTTGCCCAATAGGCCATTTTGTGCCAAGAAGACAAACTTCCAACTGGAAATGTCTTAGAAGCTCAACATTCTCTCGGGATCAAATTGGTGCAGCCAGGAGCAATTGTGTCTCACGTCAACAGAATTCTAAGTTATTTAAATACCATATTCTCTAGGTCTATGAAGTGTTTGAAGATTACCTGTCCATCCAACCTATGTATCTGTAAATCTGGATAACCTAACTAACGTAACTATAGAGATGACAAGCATAGGTGACTATAAATCTATAAGTCTTATCTACCGAAATAACCTAAGGACTAAGGCTTCACGTAAACAAGGTAAACAGTCTATAAGCAAATGTATGGTAAAGGACAATGACTTCAAAATTGTGACAATACACAAGATATTTATAACAGAGGTAGGAATGTATAGTGCTATACGCAATATGACAATAATCTTAAATATATATCAATATACAGAATATCCTAAACAGAAGTAGAACATACATACAGTATGACAGATAGAAATTTATATTTGTATCAATAAACAAATATTTCAAATAAGAGTAGAAATATATGTACATTATAACAAATATAGTTCTGTACTTGTATCAATATACAAATTATCTTAAACAGGGATATAAAAATAGTTTACATTTGTATCAACATATAAGGATCCATAACAGTGCAAATTATAGTGCAAATTATCTAAGGCTGCTATTTTACTAAATTTGTTTACTAGTATATACAATAATCTACCATAATATCTTATACGTACCCATTCCATTTCTTCTTTTCCCTTTTTTTTTTAAGGAGAATACTAAGTTTAATATTTTCTTTCACCCCAACCCTATAACCATCATCCATAACCCTGAGAATTATGAAACCTAAGGGAGAAGGGGCGTCGTTTTCTTAGAATTGCTTCCTGCTGTTTAGGGGGTGATGGTATCTCTGTTGGGTATTGTGAGAAAGCTCAGATAGTTAAATCTCAGTTAGACTAACTGTAGGTTCTGCAGCAAGTCTTAGAGTAATGGGTAAGATTGTCTGAAATTCTAGCAAGAAGTGTAGTATGATGATGATTACCATGGCATCATTCTGGATTGGGTAGAGTTGCTGTTGTTGGGGCCCCATCTTCCTTCTGGAGACTTCAGAGATTGCTATTGGAAAAACTTATTTTTTATCAAAATGGAAAGTTTGGATTTAAAGAGGACATAACATATAAGAAAGGATTCTGAGAAATCAAAAGTAAGCATGGAGAGAATTAGAATCTTGAAGACAATGGTCCCTTTTTATTGGTTTCCTTCTGTCCCACACCAGAGGGCTCTTCTGATATGGGACTGAAGAATCTCTCAACCTTTTCTTTTAGCAATATGCTTGGGTTGGTTCAGTAACTATTTAGTATTTATTCAGTCATAATGCCATACACCAGGAGCAGTGCTAAATTCTCTGTCTAAGTCATATGACCCTCTAAGAATTCTAAATGATATGCAAATTGTTTTATCTATTTGTCTGTCTATCTGTCTATGTGTCAATCTGTCTTTTCTGTTCTTATCACTGAAGCCTAGTAGCTGTTCTGGGGACACAGGAAAACTGATCAAAAGTACTGAGACAGGAACTCTGGCTCTGTAGCCTTAGCCAGCACTATACCACCATCTCCCATATTTATAGATATGCTTGCAACCATCCTCCCCTCCCCCTCCCTACCTCCCTCTGTATTTCCTGTCCCTGTGTGTGTGTGTGTGTGTGTGTGTGTGTGTGTGTCTGTGTCTGTGTCTGTGTCTGTGTCTGTGTGTCCATGTTCAGTATCTGTTCATGTGGATGAATTTCTATCAGACTCTAGGTGGGTAAAGAGTACATCACATATTATCTAGATCAGAGCCAAGATTTTGTTTTTAAACTCCTCTGGGACTGAAGGAAAAAACAAATTTTGGCTGTACTGACTGCAAGGTGTGAACCAGCCTGAAAGTCCTTCCCAGTCCCTTTGCCCTTCTGTGAGTAGCTTCTTCTGCACAAAGAGAATTAAGATAACGAAGGAAACTATGGTATTCTCCTCTCCTCTTACTAAGTGCCAAGACTTAATCTCCTCTCTCTCCTACCTGACTCCGAAGTGTATTCCCTCTCTAGTGACTAATGCTATGCCTTCAAAGATAACTCAGTGAATCTTTTTGATTTAAGAATTTCACTTCAGCATGTAAGAATAAATAGAAGCTATACTAAGGAGTTGCCAAGTTTAAGGGCATCTGGACATTCTGGATATGATTTTGTGTCATCATTCAAACTGTTTTCTCATCTCCAATTCTTTGGCGGGGCATGTTTAGTTTATTTATTTATTTGTTTGTTTGTTCCACAATGGTTTCTTTTCTCAATAGAACTTAAGGCCCAGAAAGAGTAAGGTCTCCCTCCCACAAGGAAATATTTGCATCTTTAAAGACCTTTTGTTTTCAAGGCATCTGGTTCCTTAGACTTCTGCCTCATGTAGAAATGAAACTGTGTTTTCCTCCTATAGAGATGTATGAGCCCATCTCTAGTCCCATCTTGCTAAAAGAGACACCTATGTACCTGATGGCTCCTATGTGTTTTGCACTGAACAAGGTGCTTTACAATCTTCACCATAACCTCATGATATGGAGGTAAATATACCATTTCATAGATACGAACCTAAAATCAGGGCTGTCATGGAACTTACAGGAGGGTGAGAAAGGGCAGGTAGCTTCCTCTTCTTGAGTAGCCTGAGTCCGTTGCTCCTGTTAAATTGGGCTTTTATCACTAAAGTCATTTCTTATTACAACATGCACTGTCCTTTAATGTAAAAATGATTTTAATAACCTGTAGCTGCTAGACTGATGAAGCAACATCCGGCAGCCCAGTTCTCCTTGTGGCTAGCAATCCATATTTGAGAAATCACTTGCCTTAGTGACGGATAGGAAGCATGCACCGTGAATCTAATCAGGTTTTATGCAGCCAGAGGCTTGGAACCTTGCTGAGGGGCAGCAGAACTTAAACAAGTGAAGTAAGAACTCACACTAGTGTTGAACAGTTTAGTAACTTGTGCAAGTCAGTGACCTGAAAGAGAAGTGAGTTGCTCTCGTTTCTCCCCATTCTAGGAATTCTAAGTAGCTCGCAGGATTAATACAGCTTCTAAAGTGACTTCAGTAAAACAGAGCGTGGTGTTTGGGGCGATTTAACACTCTCTACTTAATTGTGCTTCAGGTTTATTGGATCGGTACAGATTTCACCCTATCCAGAGAACAGAAATGATTCTAGATCTTTTCATACTTAGGGTGTTAGACCGCTGTTCACTGTCAAGTCCAAGTTCTAATCCATGAGACGATATGCCTTGATAGAGTACATGACACTTGGAGCTTAGTAAGCAATTGTTTTGTGAATACAGAGTGAGTCATTAGTTTAATATTACATTTAAATCTGCTTATGCTTGCTGAGTTCTCTATAAGACAATCCCTTTTCCTCCTTGCCTCTCCTTGTTCACAAAGTCTGCCTAGAAGATGGCTTAGGGCTGCATGATAGAAACCTTTGGGAATGCCTTTCAGAATAGCATTCAAGTGAATTCTCAAGTCTCTATCAACATCTTCTGAATGGATAATTCTGGATACAAGTCTGTCTAGGCTCACTTTTTTTTTTTTGGGGGGGGGGGTTTCGAGACAGGGTTTCTCTGTGTAGCTTTGCGCCTTTCCTAGAACTCACTTGGTAGCCCAGGCTGGCCTCGAACTCACAGAGATCCGCCTGGCTCTGCCTCCCAAGTTCTGGGATTAAAGGCGTGCGCCACCACCGCCCTGCTAGGCTCACTTCTTTAAATTCTCCTCTTCTCCATCTTTCTGTGTGAAGTTAATGGGTGCGAATAATAAACGGTGCTGGCTGAACAGAGGCTTGAGGGCTGTGCCTGCTCCATGTCTGCAGCCTGTGAAGGCAACTCCTCACAGGCTTGTGTTTATTAATGGTGGCTCTTGGCGAGAATCCTGTGAGGAGTGGCCCAGTGTTGAAAGATATTTTACTTCTTATTTCTGTCTCGGTCTTGGGCAGCCTCCATTGGCTGGCAGCATCTGTTTAAAATTTGGAGACTGTGTTACATTTTTGCACCTAGCTAGCCTCTGTGGAGGCCACAATTAATCTGGTAGAAGTAATGAAATCAAGTCAAGATCTTTGTTTCTCTCTGAGCTTGAAATCTGGAGGGGGAGTGGGGAAATATGTGTTTGTAAACTTCATTTTTTGATCCTCTGTTCTGATTTTATAAAATCAGAAGTATTTCAGATGATTTTCACAGCTGATGTCCAGTTACCCAGACTATCCCATCCCAAACTGCAATGCTTGGTGTGCCAAGAGTTAGGGCAACATCTGCTGTACTCCAGCTGTGCAAATTTACTCAATAAGCTTATGACCTGCAGGTGATTTCCTTTTTTAAAAAAGATTTTATTTTTTTAAGTTTTAATTATGTGTAGGTGTCTGTGAGTGTGATGCTCATGGTGACCAAAATGGGGAATTGGATCTCTGAGAGCTGGAGTTACAGGTGGTTGTGGACAGTTGGCACTCTTAACTGCTAAACCATCTCTCCAGCCCTGACTTACTTTTTTCAAAATCTACTATTTTTTACGTGGAACTGTCTCAGTAAACCTAAACATGCCACTTACTTTCCATTGAAGTAATAATATCAATGAAACAAAGTATTTTGTTGCCAGCTCTTTGAATTTATAGTAAATGTTTAAATAAATACGTAGCTAAAAAAAATTACCCCTTATAATCTCTGATCTCCCTCTAGCAACCTGAGACTCATTGGATTAGTAATAACTTTGGGGTATCCACAAGGCTACAAGTATATGTGTGTGTGTGTGTGTGTGTGTGTGTGTGTGTGTGTGTTTATGCGCAAGCATGCTCATGCTCGCACATACGTGTCTATGCCTAGGCAGGCCAGAAGTTGATGTTAAGGTGTCATTGTTAATTGATTTCTACCTTATATGGTCTACCTGAACCTAGAGCTCACCAGTTTGGCTAGTCTAGCTACCCAACTTGCTCCAGGTTTCTCCTGTCTCTGCATGCTGGGCACTAGGAACCTAGGCAGGCTGAGGTCCCCACCCAACATTCATGTGTTGTTCCTCACACTTGTGTGGCACGTGCTTGACCCACTGAGCTGCCTTTTGAGCCCTGAAGATTTTCTTAATGAAGGAATAGAGCCTCACACCATGGGCCATCACTATTTACACCACTTGATTTGGGGGACCTAAAGTGAAGGATGTACAAGAAGCTTCACAGGGATGTTTTCTTCTCAGGGATCACAGTTCAAAAGTTTATAACAACTAGCACTGACAGAGAGGCAACACTTAGGAGGGGGCCAGGCAAGAACAAACTGCTAGTAAAGTGATACGAAATCTGCCTCTGTTCTGTGAGGAGTGCAGGCGTGTTATTTCTAAACCAATGGGAGTGGTGGGAGTCGTGACATTTCCCAGCCTCTGTTGCGGTGGCGGCTGCTCCTTTGCATCGAATCTGCGCCCTGCCGACATCCAAAGCGCGGTCTTGTTGGATGCTTTTGACAGTTATCCAGAGAGAATGACCAAAGAGAACAGGTGACACGGGCCGGTTGCAGAAAACGCTCAGGTGCGATGCTTGTGCTGGTGAAAGAACAGGGAAGAAGGAACACAAATGCTAACTGCTCTCCATGGAGGGATAAAGGAACTCTGTCATTAGCTTCCTTTGTGCGACTGGAGGAGTTTATTGCTTATCAAAGGATGATGACTGCTGTGTGTCTGTTTATGAAGCAGACTGGAAAGGGGAGGGCCGTTAGGAAGTGGAACTCCACTTGCTCACTCCCAATTCTGTGCCCTCCCTTAGGCTCCTGAGCAACATGGGAAATGGTTCAGTGAAACCCAAACATGCTAAGCATCCAGACGGCCAGCCAGGGAACCTCAGCACGGATGCCCTGCGGAGCAAAGTGGCAGAGCTGGAACGAGAGCTGAGGAGGAAGGATGCAGAGCTTCAGGAACGGGAGTACCACCTGAAGGAGCTGCGGGAGCAGCTGTCCAAGCAGACTGTGGCCATCGCGGAGCTCACAGAAGAACTGCAGAGCAAGTGTATCCAGCTGAACAAGCTGCAGGATGTGATCCACGTGCAGGGAGGAAGCCCACTGCAGGCTTCTCCTGACAAAGTGCCTTTGGAGGTTCACCGCAAGACCTCAGGGCTGGTCTCTCTTCATAGCAGGAGGGGGGCAAAGGCTGGAGTGTCTGCAGAGCCCACAACCCGAACCTATGACCTCAACAAACCCCCTGAGTTTTCCTTTGAGAAAGCAAGAGTCAGGAAGGACTCCAGGTAAGAAGTTTCTGTGCTCTGGTCATTCAAGTGGCCTACACAGTAGGGAAGACCAGAGAGGTGGCCATGAAGCTTCCCAAACGACCGAGGGCATGGCAACCTCAGTTGTGGGTATGGAGAACTGTGTGGAGTGGGCTTGTCCAGGAAATGTATCTCTTATTATGCAACTTTTTCTTCAAATCTGGAATTGTACTTTACCTGGAGGTTGAGGGATATAGTTTCAGAGACAGGTGCAACTGAGGGGCCAAATTTAGTAGATACCATCTTTGTTCTCTTGACACTCCCAGAAGAGTGAAGATCATTTAGGAAGGGTGCAATTGTCTTCCTGAGGAAGCAGACTTAACAATGTACACAAAGCACAGTGGGGTTGAACAGGTGCAGCAGAGCCAGCTTCCTAGGGGCTGGTCTGTGAGAGTCCTGAGAAAGGGCCATGATGCAGACTCAAAGGAGGATGACTTCATCCCTTCACTGCACAGTCAGGCTGGGTGCTTAAAATAAACAGACACAGATCTCTCCTTCTTGTGTGGAGAGACAGCACATGCAGAGAGACAAATGAGGAGTGTGAGATTATTAATTGGAGTAAATGGCGCAGTGGCTGGAAGCAATGTTGTGGGTGGTGTCCAGGGAGTGAGGGGAAAAGGTAAAAGAAGTGCCATTGTCATGAAGGCCTGGCTGATGGATGAGGTGACCTTTAGCTCAGACATGAAAGACAAACACTGAGCAGAAATTAGGTGAAAAGAGCATTTCGGGTAAAGGGAACAAACGAAGGTAGAATTAATTTATAGAATTTGATCGGTTTCCACTTAAATATTTCAGATCAGCATGTAATAGCGGTGCATATTTATATGTGCAGTGTGATATTTCAACACATGCATACAATGTCCATTGATCAAATTGGGAATTTAGGGTTTCTATGTTCTTAACATGTATTATGTTGGACACAAAATTTTGAATTTTTAAAAGAGAATGTAAGATTTCACTGCTGCTTTCTTCTTAAGTGTATATCAGTGTGTATATGTGGGTATGCTTCTGACTAAAGTTGGATTTCTTGATTAGGAGAAATTGATTAGAAAGGTGAGTCATGGTCTCCTCTCTGCATTGTCTTTCAGTGAGTAAGTGCTTTTAATTGACGTGAGCTTTTTGCCTTGGTAATGTCTCGGTTGAGCCTGTATCTCTGTGCAAGAGCTATGAAATTAAATCAAATTTTAATTTACTCGCAGGCACCAGTAACATAAATCAAGACGAAACATCCAGCTTAAACAAATAGCTGATTAATCTTGACAACAAAGTTATGAA